>NC_140968.1:43800585-43808085 GCF_056783735.1 Eptatretus burgeri
ATATACATACATAGTGTTGCGGATTCACGCCCGCCGGCGTGCTGACGGCCACGTAACTCGAATCGCGGCACGTCGCCCACCGGATGGACAATCCAGTCGTGACCCTCTCGGACTAACGCCGGGAACCAGTCACGGGTGGACCTTTCGGTCTCACCGCGATCGAGCCAATCGGCCCCCGCGTGGGATAGGGTTGCTCGCCAAATTCGACCTACCTAAGTACCCACACGGAGGGTAGACCGGGCGATCGCACCTCGCCGCAGGTCGACTTCGGACACGGGCCACTTAAGCGACCCGTTCCGTACTATCGGGATAACCGAGCGGTGTTATCGTCGGCCTCGACGGTTCGATTAATTATCGGGCGTATTCAGCCCACTACCAACCCTTTACGTGAAGCAAGATGAGGATTCAATGAAGGAAATGACGAAGCGAAGCGGGAAACAGTTCAACATAAAGCACATTTATTCGCGATGAACGGAAAGCACACATATACAATTCCACCAAAAGCACATAGAAAAGAAGAAGACAAAAAGCAAATGCGACAATGCAGATCTAATACCGATTACGCGAGCACATGGCAACACTTATACAATTTTACTTCACAGACGGCGCCGACAACACACATTCCCAAAGCAAAAGAAAAGAGAACCACCCTCCAGGATGAGGGGGTAGGCGGGCCTGGGGCCGAGATCGTGTCGGGCCTACCCGTCTGGTGATGAGACGCGGAGCGGCGGTGGTGCCTCAACTCCGCGGGCCTCGCGGACAGTGTCTGGTAGGGGGTGGGAAGGGGGCCCCCTTGGTCGCACGATCTCAGCGCGGGGGGGGGGGGGAAACAGGAGGGGGTTGCTGATGCTCGGGGAAAGGAGGATTTTTACTCTGACTCGGGTCCCGCGACGAGCGTCTCCACCTCGACCAGGTCGCGCCGTCGGCCTCCCTGGTGTGCAGCTCCCGGCACCGACGCGAGCACCCCCTCGTCTGCCTTCGCCGCCGCCGCCTCTCCACAGCTCCGTCCTCTTCGCTCCGACTCCAACTCCGAACTCTTCCTCCTGCGAACTTCCCAACTGCACTCAACTCCAACGCACACGACGACACTTTTCTGACGAACGCAGCCGCTTATATAAGCCCCGTGGCTTCGCCTTTGACCCCCCCTGCCTTCGACCTTTTACCTCGCTCCCCATTGGCCCGAGAAAAAGTGGGCGTGAATGCTTTTTGATCCATGAATTTGCATATAGCGACCGCCCTCCAACGCCCTGGAGGCGGGGCCAAATCGCCCCTTGCTCACCGATTGGACGGAACAAAAGTGGGCGTGAGTCGTTTTTGATCCGTTTTTGGAGCGGAAAGTCCGTGGTTTTGTACACGCTGTTCGGCGCGCGCCCTGCACGAGTCCAATACCGGTACCCACAAGCGGCGCAAGAACGGTGGCGATGCGACGGTTGCGAGGTGTGACGGCAAAGGTCGTGGCTGCCGTGGTGAAGCGGCGCCGCGGTGGGTGGTTGATGTTGTGATGACTGTTGAGACGCGGTTGGCGGTGGTAACAATGGCGGTTGGTCCAAAATAAAGATAGCAAAAGAAAAACAGCTATCCTGAAGAGTCGCAGCACACATAAATGACATGTATTCCCACTAGACCACGGGTTTGGGCCTAACTACACATATACTTACCGAGATATCTCACCTAAGGGACCTGAATGGTGGTTTGCGAATTTGGTCAACCACAACACTACCCCCTCCCCTTTTTACAGACTCGTCCCGAGTCGTCAAATTTTCGTGTGCCATCATGTGTAGTTTTCCCCTAGTACATTTTACCTACGGATCCCTGAGTGCGACATTCATGGTATTCGTGTCCCCAAAATAAATAACCTGAGGGCTGCGTAACTACCTAAACAAACTCACTCACACGGAAGACTTAAATAAAATTGCCGGCGCTAGGACAGACATGCCGGGGGCGCACTCATATTTACAGTACATCTTAACCTTAACTTACAAATTTTACTCTAAACCATGGCCCAGGATCAATGAGCTCTGCAAAAGAAAAGCAGTTAGCAGGGAGCCAGGCTGCTCGCATGCAGTCTCTGGCTCAAAACAATGCCGGTGACAGGGAACGTGGCTGGCTGCTCACACGCAGTCCAAGGCCTTCCTTTTTGAACTGAACGCAGTGAACCACAACGGTGCATGGGCTGCACAAACGCAGTCTCCGTGCCAGCTCAAGTGGCACACGCAATGAACACAACGAATGGATGCATGGACACAAACACGGTGCAGGGGCCGCCACTGCAGGCCCGTGTTGTAGCTGCCAACAGGGCAGTTCTTGCAGCTTGCAAACTGTTGCCTTGCGGATCCTGGCGCACATGGAAATGAACAAGGGGGGGGGGGGCAAAGCAAAAATTGAACGGGGCTGGTGAACGTGGGCAGTGGGCATGGCATGGCAAAGGTGCAGGCAACACAGCCCGCAGAAGAAGGCCGCTGCAGGCAAACACAGCCGGCAGATGAACTGGCCAGCACAGGCCTTGAAGAAAAACAGCCAGCCGGCAGATGAAGTGGGCCGGCACAGGCCTTGCAGCACAGCAGCTGCAGACGATCCAGCCGGCACAGGCCTCGCAGCAAAACAACAGCTGCCGATGAAGTTGGCCAGCCTTTGCCGTTTCGTGGAGGTTGGTGGAGGGAGTGCGGTGGTGCTGGCCACTCGGAAGGCGGGCTCGGACCTACCTACCTGTCTCCCTCCCACCTATCGCCTTTGCCTGTCACTGTACATACCCACTCCCTTAATTTGTCAAACCCCAATTTAGCCCCAACTTATTTTTTTATTTTTACTTCCCCACTATAAATCGTCCCCTAACCCCCTTTATCGTCCTTGTTCGGCTAACCTATCCTGTCACCTAGCCTACTCCCCACCCCTACGTTCCCTTCCCGGAGGGGAACAAGGGAGAGCTAACGTCCTGTGTCGAGGCCCAACGAAGCCTCAGAATGGCCTCCCCAGAGTTCGGCGATCTATAACCAAAGTGGGTCCAGCGGCCCACAACGAGAGCGAGGGGATGGATGGTGCGGAGGGGTACACTTCCTAATCTATCCTAACCATTTAACTGTTAAACTACCCCGGGGCTTTCAACAAGCGCCTCTCGCTTAAACTATTGGTTCTAACAACCCAGATTCCCGTCGCCTGTGTTGGTGTCCTCACAATTTCGGGCCTCGCCCCCCAATTTTCTCTCCGTGCCCTCACACGGTCTCCTGGCTGGGACACGTGGCTCCCTTTGGCAGGCACGACCCTCTGCCGAATCTCCCGCTATGGCACCCCCGGGCACTACACTGCCTCCGAGCCTACCAGCTCCCTAACACCGGGGAGTGCCCCCCATGGCACCTCCCCTGAAACGCACACGTGGCAGGCTGGCCTCCCAGGCCCCTTTCCGAGGGTCACCCGTGCCCACAACACTGCCCACGCGGCTAATGGCGCCCCGGGCCCCCGCACCAAGCAGGCGCACCCGTGCCCACTACTCTATCCCGGCCCCCGATGGGCCCTTGGCCTACCACGGCCGACTAGCCTGGTGCCCGGGGTACCCACTCAGCGATACTCACCTTTCGCAGCCACGCTCCCAAGCCCGTCAACAGGGCTCCTGCACCCCTCCAAACGGGTTTCGAGCCTACATTCCCACCAACAGCAAAACGACCTCCATATTTCAATTTAACTAACCCAGCTAACTCAATCTACACTGACCCCGGGGGTCCCTTGGGCGGGAGTCACTCCTCCCCCCAATCACTCATCGCACCACGCATTCCCCATTCGCTCCACTCACACAGACCCGCTGGCCTCACTCACTCACCAAGCACATGCTTCCACTACACTCACCAACAACTCTTCAACACAAACACCACTGAACTCTGCCATCCTCCTAACTACATCCCCTAACTAACTCGTACTCCCACGTCGTCCCTTAAACTACAGCACGTTCCTTTTAACACTACGTAGCTAAACTACGTCCCCTCTACACATTCACAAGTCTGTCACTGTCTTCTAACTCAAAAAAAATCATTTTATTTCCCAACCTAAAGCTCACTAAATCCCTCTACCTAATCCATTCCACGGACTCCATGAGGACTTACCCCTGCCCCATGAAGTCGGTCTAGCTAAGGTAACCCTTCCCCCTAACTAGTTTCCATCCTGTGCCCTAGGTAAGGGGGTCTTCCACCCCTTGCCCAGGAATCCTGTGCACCCGAAAGTGAGGCTTGCTTTTTTTTTTTTTTTTTCCATGCGCAGCACCTGCGCGGCAACTCGCAGCTCGCGCCCTTTACACCAGCCCGTGACGTCATGCAGCTGCACGTGTTCCTCGTCCCTCCTTGGACGGTACCATCCGGCAGGGATACCCCTCCTGCCGGATTCCAACCCCACGTGCAGCCATGACGTCACCGTGCGCATAAAAAAAAAACACAAGCCCCACGTCTCGAGGGGTTCCCCACGCGAACACATGTGCTTTGCCCGTTGGAGCTTAACACACACGATCGCGTGGAGAACCCGTCCGGTCCAAATCCATTATCCTGCCTAAACTTTGTCCGTCCGCGGGATCGGCAAATCCACCGCGTGCGTTTCCGGACCGGGACTTCACTCTCGCAAGCGAGCACGTGGCGGTCTCGTGCGTTGCACAGCACGAACCTCGTGCTCACTGCTGGGTGAACCCGGCACGGTCCCCGAAACAGCCACAGCCGCTACTCGGCTTTCTTTCCTCTGTCGCCGTCGTCGCCATTCGACACACGCACTCCCGCGTGTTACGACGCTCACACTCCACACCATTACATTCGCACCGGGAGACGCGGCTGCGTGCTCCCGCATGCCGACCGACATCTCCCTCACATACCGCTCTCTCACACACACGGTCTCCCTTGCACTCGGCCGTTCACTCACGCGTGCCTCACTACTCACACAAACCATACTACTTACACACGCGGGGGCACTCACCCGCGGTGCCTCACTCATACTGGCCGTTTCATCCACACACACGGCCTCACTCACACACGGTGTCTCACTCACACACGGTGCCTCACCCACACACGGCATGCTGGGAAGCACGTACCCTGGCACCATCGCCACCACAACACTCACACACGGGGTCGCTTCCACACACGGGGACGCACTCACGCCTTGCACCACACACACAGGGACAACCACACTGGGGATTTGTGTCCCCACAAGGGTCTCCGGGGCCTCTATACCCCCCAAGCTCTCCGTGCACCTGTCCACAGCACTCGTCCCCTCAACCTCGCAAAGCACGACCGAACTCACCTGGTCGTGACTCGCCTCAAGGGGGCATACTCTCTCCCCTCGTTCCTGGAGGAGGCCATCCAGCTGCTCGCACTGGGTCCCGACACGCTCCGCGAGCTCAACCTCACTATCCTCCACTACCTCCGTATGTGTGTGCGTCTCTAGCCTTGTCATTATCATGCAGTCTCTCCTCTATTTTTTTTGTCTCCCGTGTCTCTATACATTTATAAGTTTCTGTTGTCCCCTCCTGTCTATTAGTCTCCGCTTCTTTCTGGCGTCTTTCCCTTATCTTTATGTTGGTCAACCTTGCTTTCTCCTTAAGTCGCTCCCGTCCTTCCCTGTTTTTCACTCCTTGCTCTTTCACGATCTCCGCGTACCTCATTCTTGCTTTCCGTCTTAATTGTTCTTTTCTCTCCCTCCAAATTACTTTCACCTCGTCTCTTGTCTCCCGTGTCTGTATACATTTTCTCTCCTTGTTCCTTATTTCTGTCTCTTCCTGGTTCCTTTTTCCTTCCCATCTGAGTCGTTCTTTCTCTCTGAGCCCCATTTGCTGTTCGTTCTCCCTCCGGAGCTCCTCAATCTCCGTTGACTCCAATCTCGCTCTCCGTTTTAGTTGTTCAATTTCACACTCATATAGTTGTTGTTTTCTCTCCCACTGTTCCTCCTGCTCTTTGTTTTCCAATCTCATTGTTTCTTTCAATTGGCTCATTTCCTTCCTGTGTTTCATTCACTGTTCTCTAACTACTCTTCCTCGTTTCCTCTCCTGTCCTTCCTTCTCCAGTTTCATGGTTTTCTTCATTTGGTTAACCTCCTTTTTGTGTTTCATTTGCTGCTGTCTAATTACTCTTCCTCGTTTCCTCTCCTGTCTTTCCTTATCCAGTTTCATGGTTTTCTTCATTTGGTTCATCTCCATTTTGTGTTTCATTCGCTGTTCTTTGTCTATCTCCTCGTACTCCAGCCTCAGCTTTTCTTTCAATTGGTCAACCTCAGATTCATGTTCTTTTTGTTTTCTATTCCATTGTTCCTCTCGTTCTTCCCTCTCCAATCTCCTTGTGTCCTTCAATCTCCTGATTTCTCCTTCCTGCTTCATTCCTTGCTCCTTCAACTTCTCCTCGTATTCCAACCTATTTTTTTTCTTTTGTCGTTCAGTTTCAAATTCATACTCTTTCAGTTTTTTATTCCACTGTCTCTCTTGTTCCTCGTTCTGCAATCTCACAGTTTCCTTTAATTGATGGATTTCTTTCTCCTGTCTCATTCCTTGTTCTTTGTATTTCCTATTCCACTCTCTCTTGTTCCTCGTTCTGCAATCTCGTTATTTCTTTCAGTTGGCTGACTTCCTTCTCCTGTCTGATTCGTTCTTCCATCATTACTCTTTCTTGCATCTCATTCTGCAATCTCGTGGTTTCCTTCAGTTGGCTGATTTCCTTCTCCTGTCTCATTCCTTGTTCTTTCAGTACTCTTTCTTGTTCCTCATTCTTTAATCTGGCCTTCGCTTCCAGCTGTTCGATCTGTACAGTGTGGTTTCTTAACGTTTCATTCTCTGTTGTCGTTCTTTCTTCTCTCACCATCCTCAACTCGTTTTGTAATTCCCTCTCTTTGTTTTGGTGTTTCTGTAACTCAGAAGCTTTCTTTTCCAATTCCTTTCTCATCTCCGCACACTCCGACTTTGCTTTGGCTTCGAATTGTTCAATCTGCTCAGTGTGGTTCCTTAACGTTTCATTCTCTGTTGTCGTCCTTTCCTCTTTTAACATCCTCAGTTCGTCTTGTAATCCTCTTTCTTTGTTTTCGTGTTTCAGTATCTCAGAAGTTTTTGTTTCCAATTCCTTTCTCAATTTGCGTGCTTCTTCACTCATTTCATCTCTTCTTTCCACCGCTTCCCTCCTCAATTCGTCCCTTTTTTTACTGTATTCATTTAGTTTTTTCTGCCATTCCTTTCCCATTCTAATCTCCCCTTCCAGGATTTCTCTTTTAAACTGGCTTGCCCTTACCTCTCGCTTCAGTAGTTCCAATTCTCCATCTTGTTCGCGTTTTTCCTTTTCGAGCTTTGTTTTCCTTTCTCCTTCCTCCCTCAATTCTCCCTGCAGTTCTTCGAACTGTTCTGACTTTTCCAGCAATTCCTCCGACCTTTCCTCGAGCTGTCTCTCTCCTCTTTTTATCTTCCATTCTAGGCTTTCTCTTTCCTGATTGCCTGTTCTTATCTCTTCCTTCAATTGTTCCAACTCCCCATCTTGTTCACATTTTTTCTCTTCCAACAGT
>NC_140968.1:43813085-43903085 GCF_056783735.1 Eptatretus burgeri
ACAAGCCTTGATATCTGTATTAAAAAGTGATTCATGGAGTTTTTACATTTAACATTACCTTTGCTCTACGCTATTGCTCCAGGCTGCAAACAGATCCCGTATAATAAATTGGCTAGAAATCCACCACCTCCCTTTAACATGCTCTCATCTCAGGATATATTGTTGAGACTTCAGAGCTGCAGGGCTTTCAGCATTTTAGAGATTGGAGATGGAACCATTGCCTTGGCCACGAAAACCCAGACAATAGACTCAGCAACTTCATAAAAAGGGCAAATTTACATCCATTGTTTCCACAGTGAATACAAATTCTGAAACTTCATTGTTCATTTCCACCCAAGATGAGCAGATGAGGTTTTGGCATAGCTTTGATATGCCTGCCTGTATGCTATTATGTTCATAGCTTGCAAACCGTGTCATTTAACAAAGAATAACAAGGAACTTTGAAACAAGAGGCCATTCAACCCATCATGCCTGTACTACTCCAACACCAGACCAAGCAAATCCATCTGAGGCACAGACCCAATCTCAATTGGAAGAGGGAAACAATATTTAAACGAAAAGTATTTTTTTCTTAAACTATGACCGAACTTTTTTGTTGTTTTTTTAATTTTTATTTAATTTTTGGTGAGGGGTCACAGCATGAAGGCAGTTGTGGGGTGAGGAATTCACAAAAAATGTGAATACCCTCCGATTAACCCTCCCACAGACATCACAATCACTACAGATGTATACGATCCTGGCGATATCCAGCTATATCCAATGCTTCAATGTACAGCACCTATCTAATTCCAATTTAAACATATCCACTCTTTTTGCTAAGCCTGGTGTTGGCTCAGTCGTTAGGGTAGCAGCTTGGGATCCAAGGGCCCTGAGTTCAAGCCCTGTTGGCCGCTGAATTAATACACACCAGTGGGGTTGACTCAGCCTGTCATCCTTCCGAGGTCAGCAAATTGAGTACCAGCTTGCTGGGATAATTGAGCCATTTGAGTATCCTGCGATGGAGTGGCAACCCGTCCAGGATTGTGCCCAACAGCCCAGGAAACTGCTTGGGCAGCACCAACACTCTCTGTAGAGAGTATATTTCCAACTATTATTATTATTAGGGTACCCTGTGAGTACAGGGTACCCTATTGTTTTTCTTCTGTTTATTATTACGCATTATTATTAGGGTACCCTGTCAGTACAGGGTACCCTATTGTTTTTCTTATGTTTATTAGGGTACCCTGTCAGTACAGGGTACCCTATTGTTTTTCTTATGTTTATTAGGGTACCCTGTGAGTACAGGGTACCCTATTGTTTTTCTTCTGTTTATTATTACGCATTATTATTATTATTCTTCCGCCGGCATTTTGCACCCTTTTTCGCTTGAAAAATCATTTTCTCTGGAACACTAAGTCCGATCGACAGGAAATTTTCACCATAGTATGTATCTTTTTTGATAGCACAATCACGTTATAATTATGACGTCATTGGTCACGTGGTACGGTCGCCATCTTGAAAAAAGCGATAAACTTTGGACATCTGTATCTCGGAAACCGTGCAATGGAAAAAATTTTCGTTTGATACATTTTACTAAGCTCCCTATGGGGAACACGTGTGATTTTTCGTGACGTCATAGGTGAAGCGATATACCGGTGAAAATTCGTCAAGTAGAACGCCATATGGGAAAAATCTGAAAAATTCTGAGCATCATCTACGCCAAAAATCACTGACGAAAATGTTTTTTGACGTCATCGATGACGTAATTCGGCCGCCATCTTGTTTTTTAGTGTTTTTTTTTTAAATCTTCTTCTCCAGAACGGCTATGCAGATTAAGGCGAAACTTTACACGCACATTCCCGCTGAGGTCCTCTTTCAAGTTTGTTAATTTGTTGTTGATACGTCACATGGTTTGGCGGCCATCTTGAAAAAACCCTAAAACCTTCAAACATCTTCTTCTCCAGAAGCGCTGGTCCAATGAAGGCGAGATTTCAGAACTATATTCGTGACATGTATGCGATGCAAGTTTGTTAATTTCAAAGTGATAGGTCACATGGTTTGGCCGCCATGTTGGATTTAAGAAAAATATTAAATAAAGTTTTCTCTGGTATTTCATAAGCCATCGAAGCGAAAATTTGCAAGTGCCTTCCTCGCTCAAGTCTGCATACATGGTAAAAATTTTTACCTCAGAAGTCACATGGTTTGGCGGCCATCTTGGATAGAAAAATAGACTTTATCCGATTTACACAAAACTTCACACACTTGTTCGGGTCGACGATGGAAAGCAGAATTTAAATTCATGATATCCTCGGTCACAAGGTTCGGCAGCCATCTTGGATTGAAAATGAATAAATTTTAAAAATCTTCTTCTCCAGAAGGGCAAGACAGATGAAGACGAAACTTCACAGATATATTCCCCATGAGGTCCTTTCTCAAGTTTGTTAATTTGTTTTTGATCGGTCACATGGTTTGGCGGCCATCTTGAAAAAACCCGAAAACCTTCAAACATCTTCTTCTCCAGAAGCGTTGGCCCAATGAAGGGGAGATTTCAGAACTATATTCGGGACAGGAAGGCGATATAAGTTTGTTAATTTCGAATTGATAAGTCACATGGTTTGGCCGCCATCTTGGATTTCAGAAAAATATTAAATAATGTTTTCTCTGGAACCGCTTAACCAAACGAATCGAAAATTTGTAATTATCATCTAGCAGGCAGTATGCACGCTTGGTAAAAATTATGATGTCACACGTCACATGGTTTGGCGGCCATCTTGGATTGAAAAACGCACCTTTACCGATTAACACGAAACTTCACGTACGTGTTCCAATACCCAGTTGGAAGCAGAATATACATTTCTGATGTCATAGGTCACATGGTTCGTCAGCCATCTTGGATTGAAAAACAATATCTTCAAACGTCTTTTTCTCTGAAACGGCTGAACAGATCCAGGCGAAACTCCACCACTATGACCGCCTCTCCATGACGAATAAAAAGTTCCCACCCCCTTTTGAGGTACGATGCAACGTTTGGCAGCCATATTGGATTGAAGGAAAAATATTAATTAATGTTTACTCTGGAACTACTGCATCAATAAATGTGAAACATCAAGTTTATGGTGGAACGCTCATGCGGAATGAGGGTTTGAAATTTCAACGCGATCGGGCCCAGGGTTTGGCAGCCATGTTGGTTTTAAGAAAAATATTAAATAATGTTTTCTCTGGAACTGCTTAACCTGGAGAAGCGAAAATTTGCAGTTATCATCCACCATCGTGTTTGCACACGTGGTGCAAATTATGACATCACAAGTCACATGGTTTGGCCGCCATCTTGGATTGAAGGATAAATATTAATTAATGTTTACTCTGGAACCGCTGCCTCTATATATGCGAAACTTCAGATTTATAATTCAGGTGACATGCGAAATAAAAGTTTAAAATTTCAACCTGATCGGTCACGCGGTTTGGGAGCCAGAATTATTTAATTATTTGAATCTGGAAGCCAGTAATAACGAAATTGAATGCTTTGTGCTGCCCGGTTCGTAACTCATCTGTTCCGTGCCGTCTCGAAGCAGGCCTGTGTTTGTATCACTATTAAATAATGTTTTCTCTGGCACCGCTTATCCTTTCAATGCCAAACTTTGCGACTGTCATCTGCAGAAAGTCCCATGTTGTATCAAAGGCGGACGGACTGGGTACCCGGTCATCACTGCCAGCAGTTATAAAGTGGCAGTTCTAGTTATTATTATTTTTCTTTTTCCGCCGGCATTTTGCACCCTTTTTCGCTTTAAAAATCATTTTCTCTGGGATACTAAGTCCGATCGACACAAAATTTTCACCACAGTATGTATCTTTTTTGATAGCACAATCACGTTATAATTATGACGTCATTGGTCATGTGGTGCGGGCGCCATCTTGAAAAAAACGATAAACTTTGGACCTCTGTATCTCAGAAACCCTGCAATGGAAAAATTTTTCGTTTGATACATTTTACTAAGCTCCCTATGGGGAACACGTGTGATTTTTCGTGACGTCATAGGTGAAGCGATATACCGGTGAAAATTCGTCAAGTAGAACGCCATATAGGAAAAATCTGAAAAATTCTGAGCATCATCTACGCCAAAAATCACTGACGAAAATGTTTTTCTTGACGTCATCGATGACGTAATTAGGCCGCCATCTTGTTTTTTAGTGTTTTTTTTTTTTAAATCTTCTTCTCCAGAACGGCTGTGCAGATTGAGGCGAAACTTTACAGGCACATTCCCCCTGAGGTCCTCTTTCAAGTTTGTTAATTTGTTGTTGATACGTCACATGGTTTGGCGGCCATCTTGAAAAAACCTGAAAACCTTCAAACATCTTCTTCTCCAGAAGCGCTGGTCCAATGAAGGCGAGATTTCAGAACTATATTCGTGAGATGTATGCGATGCAAGTTTGTTAATTTCAAAGTGATAGGTCACATGGTTTGGCCGCCATGTTGGATTTAAGAAAAATATTAAATAATGTTTTCTCTGGTATTTCATAAGCCATCGAAGCGAAAATTTGCAAGTGCCTTCCTCCCTCAAGTCTGCATACATGGTAAAAAATTTTACCTCAGAAGTCACATGGTTTGGCGGCCATCTTGGATAGAAAAATAGACTTTATCCGATTTACACGAAACTTCACACACTTGTTCGGGTCGACGATGGAAAGCAGAATTTAAATTTATAATATCATAGGTCACAAGGTTCGGCAGCCATCTTGGATTGAAAATGAATAAATTTTAAAAATCTTCTTCTCCAGAAGGGCAAGACAGATGAAGACGAAACTTCACACATATATTCCCCATGAGGTCCTTTCTCAAGTTTGTTAATTTGTTCTTGATCGGTCACATGGTTCGGCGGCCATCTTGAAAAAACCCTAAAACCTTCAAACATCTTCTTCTCCAGAAGCGCTGGTCGGATGAAGGGAGATTTCAGAACTATATTCGGGACACGTAGGCGATATAAATTTGTTAATTTCGAATTGATACGTTAGACGGTTTGGCCGCCATCTTGGATTTAAGAAAAATATTAAATAATGTTTTCTCTGGAACCGCTGAACCAAACGAATCGAAAATTTGTAATTATCATCTACCATCATGTATGCACGCATGGTAAAAATTATGACATCACACGTCACATGGTTTGGCGGCCATCTTGGATAGAAAAACGCACCTTTACCGATCAACACGAAACTTTACAAACGTGTTCCAATACCCAGTTGGAAGCAGAATGTAAATTTCTGATGTCAGAGGTCACATGGTTCGTCAGCCATCTTGGATTGAAAATGAATAAATTTTAAAAATCTTCTTCTCCAGAAAGGCAAGACAGATTAAGCCGAAACTTCACACATATATTCCCCATGAGGTCCTTTCTCAAGTTTGTTAATTTGTTCTTGATTGGTCACATGGTTTGGCGGCCATCTTGAATTTACCTTAAAACCTTCAAACATCTTCTTCTCCAGAACACCTGATCTGATCAAGGGGAAACTTCACACCCCTATTGCACATGAGTAGGGAATACAAGTTTGTTAATTTCTAATTGATAGGTCACATGGTTTGGCAGCCATGTTGAATTTAAGAAAAATATTAAATAATGTTTTCTCTGGAACTGCTTAACCTATCGAAGCGAAAATTTGCGGCTGTCATCCTCCATGATATCTGCATACATGGTAAAAATTATGAGGTCACAAGTCACATGGTTTGGCCGCCATCTTAGATTGAAGGATAAATATTAATTCATGTTTACTCTGGAACCACTACTTCTATATATGCGAAACTTCATATTTATAATTTAGGCTACATGTGAAACAAAAGTTTAAAATTTCAACCTGATCGGCCGTGTGGTTTGGCAGCCAGAATTATTTAATTATTTGAATCTGGTCGCCAGTAATAAGGAAATTGAACGCTTTGTGCTGCCCGGTTCGTAACTCGTCTGTTCCGCGCCGTTTCGAAGCAGGCCTGTGTTTGTATCACCATTAAATAATGTTTTCTCTGGCACCGCTTATCCGATAAATGCGAAACTTTGCGACTATGATTTAAGTCTCATGTTGTATCAGTTGTCTCAAAGGCGGACACTTCTGGGTACCCGGTCATCACTGCCAGCAGTTATAAAGTGGCAGTTCTAGTTAGGGTACCCTGTCAGTACAGGGTACCCTATTGTTTTTCTTATGTTTATTATTATTATTATTTTTCTTTTTCCGCCGGCATTTTGCACCCTTTTTCGCTTTAAAAACCATTTTCTCTGGGACACTAAGTCCGATCGAGACAAAATTTTCACCACAGTATGTATCTTTTTTGATAGCACAATCACGTTATAATTATGACGTCATTGGTCACGTGGTACGGGCGCCATCTTGAAAAAAACGATAAACTTTGGACCTCTGTATCTCAGAAACCGTGCAATGGAAAAATTTTTCGCTCGATACGTTTTACTAAGCTCCCTATGGGGAACACGTGTGATTTTTCATGACGTCATAGGTGAAGCGATATACCGGTGAAAATTCGTCAAGTAGAACGCCACATGGGAAAAATCTGAAAAATTCTGAGCATCATCTACGCCAAAAATCACTGACGAAAATGTTTTTCTTGACGTCATCGATGACGTAATTCGGCCGCCATCTTGTTTTTTAGTGTTTTTTTAAAAAAATCTTCTTCTCCAGAACGGCTATGCAGATTGAGGCGAAACTTTACACGCACATTCCCCCTGAGGTCCTCTTTCAAGTTTGTTAATTTGTTGTTGATACGTCACATGGTTTGGCGGCCATCTTGAAAAAACCCTAAAACCTTCAAACATCTTCTTCTCCAGAAGCGCTGGTCCAATGAAGGCGAGATTTTAGAACTATATTCGTGACATGTATGCGATGCAAGTTTGTTAATTTCGAAGTGATAGGTCACATGGTTTGGCCGCCATGTTGGATTTAAGAAAAATATTAAATAATGTTTTCTCTGGAATTTCATAAGCCATTTAAGCGAAAATTTGCAAGTGCCTTCCTCCCTCAAGTGTGCATACATGGTAAAAAATTTTTACCTCAGAAGTCACATGGTTTGGCGGCCATCTTGGATAGAAAAATAGACTTTATCCGATTTACACGAAACTTTACACACTTGTTCGGGTCGTCGATGGAAAGCAGAATTTAAATTTATGATATCATAGGTCACAAGGTTCGGCAGCCATCTTGGATTGAAAATGAATAAATTTTAAAAATCTTCTTCTCCAGAAGGGCAAGACAGATGAAGACGAAACTTCACACATATATTCCCCATGAGGTCCTTTCTCAAGTTTGTTAATTTGTTCTTGATCGGTCACATGGTTCGGCGGCCATCTTGAAAAAACCCTAAAACCTTCAAACATCTTCTTCTCCAGAAGCGCTGGTCAGATGAAGGGGAGATTTCAGAACTATATTCGGGACACGTAGGCGATATAAGTTTGTTAATTTCGAATTGATACGTTAGACGGTTTGGCCGCCATCTTGGATTTAAGAAAAATATTAAATAATGTTTTCTCTGGAACTGCTGAACCAATCGAATCGAAAATTTGTAATTATCATCTACCATCGTGTATGCACGCATGGTAAAAATTATGACATCACACGTCACATGGTTTGGCGGCCATCTTGGATAGAAAAACGCACCTTTACCGATTAACACGAAACTTTACAAACGTGTTCCAATACCAAGTTGGAAGCAGAATATAAATTTCTGATGTCATAGGTCACATGGTTCGTCAGCCATCTTGGATTGAAAAACAATATCTTCAAACGTCTTTTTCTCTGAAACGGCTGAACAGATCCAGGCGAAACTCGACCACTATGACCGCCTCTCCATGACGAATAAAAAGTTCTCACCCCCTTTTGAGGTATGACGCAACGTTTGGCAGCCATATTGGATTGAAGGAAAAATATTAATTAATGTTTACTCGTGAACTAGTGCATCAATAAATGTGAAACATCAAGTTTATGGTGGAACGCTCATGCGGAATGAGGATTTGAAATTTCAACGGGATCGGGCCCAGGGTTTGGCAGCCATGTTGGTTTTAAGAAAAATATTAAATAATGTTTTCTCTGGAACTGCTTAACCTGGAGAAGCGAAAATTTGCAGTTATCATCCACCATCGTGTTTGCAAACGTGTTGCAAATTATGACATCACAAGTCACATGGTTTGGCCGCCATCTTGGATTGAAGGATAAATATTAATTAATGTTTACTCTGGAACCGCTGCTTCTATATATGCGAAACTTCACATTTATAATTCAGGTGACATGCCAAACAAAAGTTTAAAATTTCAACCTGATCGGTCACGCTGTTTGGGAGCCAGAATTATTTAATTATTTGAATCTGGAAGCCAGTAATAACGAAATTGAATGCTTTGTGCTGCCCGGTTCATAACTCGTCTGTTCCGCGCCCTCTCGAAGCAGGCCTGTGTTTGTATCACTATTAAATAATGTTTTCTCTGGCACCGCTTATCCTTTCAATGCGAAACTTTGTGACTGTCATCTGCAGAAAGTCCCATGTTGTATCAAAGGCGGACGGACTGGGTACCCGGTCATCACTGCCAGCAGTTATAAAGTGGCAGTTCTAGTTATTATTATTATTTTTCCGCCGGCATTTTGCACCCTTTTTCGCTTTAAAAATCATTTTCTCTGGAACACTAAGTCCGATCGACAGGAAATTTTCACCGTAGTATGTATCTTTTTTGATAGCACAATGACGTTATAATTATGACGTCATTGGTCACGTGGTACGGTCGCCATCTTGAAAAAAGCGATAAACTTTGGACATCTGTATCTCGGAAACCGTGCAATGGAAAAATTTTTCGTTTGATACATTTTACTAAGCTCCCTATGGGGAACACGTGTGATTTTTCGTGACGTCATAGGTGAAGCGATATACCGGTGAAAATTCGTCAAGTAGAACGCCATATAGGAAAAATCTGAAAAATTCTGAGCGTCATCTACACCAAAATTCATCGTCAAAAATGTTTTTTTTGACGTCATCGATGACGTAATTCGGCCGCCATCTTGTTTTTTAGTGTTTTTTTTTTTAAATCTTCTTCTCCAGAAGGGCTAGGCAGATTAAGGCGAAACTTTACAGGTACATTCCCCCTGAGGTCCTCTTTCAAGTTTGTTAATTTGTTGTTGATATGTCACATGGTTTGGCGGCCATCTTGAAAAAACCCTAAAACCTTCAAACATCTTCTTCTCCAGAAGCGCTGGTCCAATGAAGTCGAGATTTCAGAACTATATTCGTGACATGTATGCAATGCAAGTTTGTTAATTTCGAAGTGATAGCTCACATGGTTTGGCCGCCATGTTGGATTTAAGAAAAATATTAAATAATGTTTTCTCTGGAATTTCATAAGCCATCGAAGCAAAAATTTGCAAGTGCCTTCCTCCCTCAAGTCTGCATACATGGAAAAAAAATTTACCTCAGAAGTCACATGGTTTGGCGGCCATCTTGGATAGAAAAATAGACCTTATCCGATTTAGACGAAACTTCACACACTTGTTCGGGTCGATGCTGGAAAGCAGAATTTAAATTTATGATATCCTCGGTCACAAGGTTCGGCAGCCATCTTGGATTGAAAATGAATAAATTTTAAAAATCTTCTTCTCCAGAAGGGCAAGACAGATTAAGACGAAACTTCACACATATATTCCCCATGAGATCCTTTCTCAAGTTTGTTAATTTCTTCTTGATCGATCACATGGTTTGGCGGCCATCTTGAAAAAACCCTAAAACCTTCAAACATCTTCTTCTCCAGAAGCGCTGGTCCAATGAAGTCGAGATTTCAGAACTATATTCGGAACATGTATGCGATGCAAGTTTGTTAATTTCGAAGTGATAGGTCACATGGTTTGGCCGCCATGTTGGATTTAAGAAAAATATTAAATAATGTTTTCTCTGGTATTTCATAAGCCATCGAAGCGAAAATTTGCAAGTGCCTTCCTCGCTCAAGTCTGCATACATGGTAAAAAAATTTTACATCAGAAGTCACATGGTTTGGCGGCCATCTTGGATAGAAAAATAGACTTGATCCGATTTACACGAAATTTCACACACTTGTTTGGGTCGACGATGGAAAGCAGAATTTAAATTTATGATATCATAGATCACAAGGTTCGGCAGCCATCTTGGATTGAAAATGAATAAATTTTAAAAATCTTCTTCTCCAGAAGGGCAAGACAGATGAAGACGAAACTTCACACGTATATTCCCCATGATGTCCTTTCTCAAGTTTGTTAATTTCTTCTTGATCGGTCACAAGGTTTGGTGGCCATCTTGAAAAAACTCTAAAACCTTCAAACATCTTCTTCTCCAGAAGCGCTTGTCGGATGAAGGGCAGATTTCAGAACTATATTCGGGACATGTAGGCGATATAAGTTTGTTAATTTCGAATTGATACGTCACATTGTTTGGCCGCCATCTTGGATTTAAGAAAAATATTAAATAATGTTTTCTCTGGAACCGCTTAACCTAACGAATCGAAAGTTTGCAATTATCATCTAGCATCGTATGTGCAAGCGTGGTAAAAATTATGATGTCACACGTCACATGGTTTGGCGGCCATCTTGGATAGAAAAACGCACCTTTACCGATTGACACGAAACTTCACAAACGTGTTCCAATACCCAGTTGGAAGCAGAATATAAATTTGTGATGTCATAGGTCACATGGTTCGTCAGCCATCTTGGATTGAAAAATAATATCTTAAAACGTCTTTTTCTCTGAATCGACTGAACAGATCCAGGCGAAACTCCACCATTATGACCGCCTCTCCATGACGAATAAAAAGTTCTCACCCCCTTTTGAGGTACGACGCAACGTTTGGCAGCCATAGTGGATTGAAGGAAAATATTAATTAATGTTTACTCTGGAACTACTGCATCAATAAATGTGAAACATCACCTTTATGGTGGAACAGTCATGCGGAATGAGGATTTGAAATTTCAACGGGATCGGGCCCAGGGTTTGGCAGCCATGTTGGTTTTAAGAAAAATATTAAATAATGTTTTCTCTGGAAGTGCTTAACGTGGAGAAGCAAAAATTTGAAGTTATCATCCACCATCGTGTTTGCAGACGTGGTGCAAATTGTGACATCACAAGTCACATGGTTTGGCTGCCATCTTGGATTGAAGGATAAATATTAATTAATGTTTACTCTGGAACCACTGCATCTATACATGCGAAACTTCACATTTATAATTCAGGCAACATGCGAAACAAAAGTTTAAAATTTCAACCTGATCGGTCACGCGGTTTGGGAACCAGAATTATTTAATTATTTGAATCTGGAAGCCAGTAATAACGAAATTGAACGCTTTGTGCTGCCCGGTTCGTAACTCGTCTGTTCCGCGCCGTTTCGAAGCAGGCCTGTGTTTGTATCACCATTAAATTATGTTTTCTCTGGCACCACTTATCCTTTCAATGCGAAAATTGCGACTCTGATTTAAGTCCCATGTTGTATCAAAGGCGGACGGACTGGGTACCCGGTCATCACTGCCAGCAGTTATAAAGTGGCAGTTCTAGTTATTATTATTATTACTCTTTTTGCTGCTACTATCCTTCCAGGACAGTAATTCTTAACCTGAGGGGAAATTTTCGGATTTCAGGAGGAAAATTATTTTTTAGGTTGAACAATTTACAAACTATTTATTGCATTGAATACATCGTCCGAATACACTTCCCAAGTGATGAAAAATTAGCGGAACAAAAATTCACTGAAAGTTAATGTACTTATTTGGCAACACTATAAAAGAAAATATCATACTACGACAGTCAACACAACAGATTTTAGGAATACGAATGTTAAAATAATATAAGACTGTTAATGTTATGCAATAAATTGTGTATCAATATTTTTATGAAAATATTTATTGGAATAATTTTTTTAAATAAATTTTAGTTTTTAAATCAATTTAGTGTTGATAATGTGGTGGTGGGGGGAATATCATTATTCGGCAATTTTAAAGGGGGAAACAATACTAAAAAGGTTAAGAAACCCTGTCCTCGGATGACCTTTCCATGCATATGACTGAATGAAAGACCCCTCCATCTCTTATTACTGTCATAACGTTCCTCTTCTTTAATCCCAGGCATATCACTGGTCATATCACTGTCTATTCTGCTGAAAAACTCCTCAAATTGTACAGCTATATCACACAGGGTTATCTCAGAAAAATACTTAGAATATGGATGTAAAAATTGGTATCAGAATAATGAAAGATAAACATATAAAACAGCATTGATGCATATTGTCTTTTGGAAGGATAAATCACAGTAAAGATTAAATTATTTGTCAATCAATATTATTTTTTGGACGAGTAAGATGACAATTTTTGATGTGCATGGATTAAGGAGAATAGTAGAGCTATAACAATGATGAAGATCATCTGAGCAATGTGGGTCATACATGTGCAAGAAAATATATTAACCTTGAAAATAAGATTTGGACATATGTGGAGATGAGATGTTCATGGTTCATTACCTTGGAATTCTGGAGGGAAGAGCAGAATCTGGGTAGAGTTACAAAGTTGTACACAAAAGGAAGAAGTAGTAATGCTGTGGAAAGGAAGAGAGAAGAGAGTACGTATATTGAACGAGTGAAGATGGACAGGAAGACAGGATAATTTATGGAGGAAGACATTGGGGGTTTTAATGAATGCACCTTTGATCGAGAGAAGCTGTTTAAAGATGGACACCGAAGAGAACACGTGCAACAAATCCTGATTGGAGGTGGCAGATGAGTGACAGGCCACCAACTTCTCCTCGAGAACAAGTCAAAGGAGCTTGCAAATCCCTTTAATTCTGAGACATGGTTATGAAAGCTTAATACTCAAACTCAACAGCATCAGTAAACCATGTAGGGAGAACACCATGGTGTAAAAGCAATTCATGATCTCTTCTACCCAGTGACCCCATTTCCAAGCACTCCCTTTTTCCAGGTTGTGATTTTTAGCTCGCCTGTTCGAAGAACAGAGAGCTATAGCGATACCCCCAGCGTGGGCCTCAGCGTGAAAATGTCAAATTTTTTGTATTACGGAAAAACTCCTCGACGGATTTCGACGAAACTTGGTGGAGGGGTTAGTTATGGTCCGAGGATCATGTCATTAGATTTTGGACTTGGTCCCCCCCCCAAAAAAAATTGTTAGAGAAAACTTTTTTTTGCATTTCTACATGTTTTAAGTGATTTCCAACCCCCCCCCCCAAAAAAAAAATTGTTAGAGAAAAAAAAATTTTGAAACTTTTTTTTCAACAAGATTTCGATTTTTTTTTTTTTTTTGCATTTCTACATGTTTTAAGTGATTAGGATTTCGACGAAACTTGGTGAGGGGGGTTAGGTATGGTCCAAGGATCATGCCATTAGATTTTGGACTTGGTCCCCCCCCCAAAAAAAAATTGTTAGAGAAAAAAAAATTTTTTTTGCATTTCTACATGTTTTAAGTGATTTCCAACCCCCCCACCCCCCAAAAAAAAATGTTAGAGAAAAAGAATTTTTTTTTTGCATTTCTACATGTTTTAAGTGATTTCCAACCCCCCCCCCAAAAAAAATTGTTAGAGAATTATAAAAAATATTAATTATTAGACGTCTTTTAAAAACGATAAATGTATAAACAGGCAAGCATTGGGTGGCTTTGACACCAACTCTGGTTTTTCCCCCTTCACCCTCACCTGTTTTTGTTTGTTAGTTGTTGGTTGGTTTGTTCCTTTTCTGCTTTATCCCAACTCCTCCTGCCTCTTGTTGTGTTTCAGCTTATGTGCAGCTTCTTCAACCCCATGCGTCCTTCTCCCCCTACCCTTGATCTCACTCTCACTTCTTCTCTGCTGTTGGTGTTTCCCTTTTTCCACTTTGTTTCCTTCCATTCTGCTATACCTCTTCCAGAGCCTCAATCATTCATGTGTACAAAAAAAACTTCTATTAAACAGATAACACAATCTTTGCACACTGGGATATGCCTGGTGTTGGCTTAATGATTAGGGTGGTGGGTTTGGGACCCCAGGATCATGAGCTCAAATCCTGCTTGGCTGTTGAATTAATATCAGGTGGGGTTGATTCTACCTGTCATCCTTTTGAGGTTGGCAAAAATGAGTACCAACTTGCTGGTATCCTGCGATGGAGTGGTGACCTGTCCAGGATTGTGCCTAGTAGCCCAGGAGACTGCTTAGGCAGCACCAATGCTCTGCACAGAGTATGGTCCCAATGGATGGATGGTACACTGGGAGCATTTGGAGAGTTGGATTTGGTACAACAAAGGATGTTTTCCTGTAACACTTTAAAGGACAGTTCCTTAGTGTGATTAGGCAAAGATGGACTGATAACCATACAAGAGAGCTGCAGTAATTGAGTTTCTGCCAAGGACTGGTCTTACAAAGGGTGAAAAGCGGCAGAAGCAGTCAACAAAATCAATGTTTTGTTGTTGTTGTTGTTGTTGTTTTATCCAAGACAAAGGCAGCGATGCAAATTCAAGACCGAGCCATCTTATAATTTTATGGAAATTTCTGAAAATCTGAAGTGCACTGCAATACCCTTTAACCGTCAAATAAATTACAAGGCATTATCAAATTTGTAATACAGCACAGTACTCGCGGGCAAATTCAAAACGTGATTGTTGGAAAACATAAAAGAGATTAAATAACCAATGAAATGAAATGCACTGACGATGTATCACAGCCAGTCCTGTAGCTGGAGGGAACAGCTGCCTTCTCTACCTCTGGAGTGAATTTTGTGAATATCACTGAAGATACATATAAACACTTTAATGTTGCCATTTTTTCCATGCAAGATGTGAAGTGAAAAAATTGGTTCAGGTCGGATATAGCGTTTCAATATTTATGAGCAATATTATACACTTTGGCACAAGCAGGATGATAGAGTAAGAAATAAACAACTTAAAAGGTTATATCATCCAGCAAGATATTTTATCCTTCATAACATTCTCAGACTTATCCAAAAGGAAAATGTTTCTCAATCATTAAACCATTCCAACAAATAACTGGAGTTCTCTTTCTTAATCAGGATAAAATAAGTTTGTCATAAAACCAGACAATTCTAAATATTTGTTGATTTAAATTTTTTAAAGGATGTTATATGTACCATAGGCTTATAGAAATTTACTGATGTCCACATGGAAAAGCTAATGTTCCCACTTTAGCTGTTCATCACTCTGTGAAAATGATCAAGTGTTGAATATGAGTACGGTGTATGCCTCGTGTCAAGGCCCATGCAATAATGCTCCGAAAATGAGATCACATATTCAATAGTGTCTTCAAAACGTTTATTATCGAGGGGGTGAAAGGTTTAGGTCGAAAAATGTAATTTCTCTTTCCGACACAAACATAAAAGGTATACCGTACATCTAGATAGCAAATTATTACTTTGAGCCATCTTCAGATAAAGACGAGCCAACCCGTCGCTTCACTGACAGGTTTAATCAAAAGATGGCATGTTGTACTTCACCAACATATTGCATGTCTATCTGTGAATGTAAATGAGGATGTAAAATGAAGTGAAACGCATGAAGAATGGATCTTATAGAACACTTAGTTGTGGTTGCTGCTGTTGTGGTGGTAGTAGTTGCTGTTTGGTGGTAGAGGATTCTTGACATGTTCATCTCTTACCTGGACGTTTTGCGGCATGACAGAGGTCCACTTGCAGAATTTTGGATGATATATGTGGACATAGTTGAGATTCTCCTCGGACTTAATTATTCCAGCAGACCGAGAGGGTGACCTCAACTTTCTTTACCTTTCATGTATTTGAAACATGATTCCTTGGTGCCTTGCCATGGACAAAACCAATTCTTTGAGGTATCTTCCTTTCTATTATGCTCAGATGTCATGGTTGAACGAGACCTGTCCACACTTGCATGAATACTTTCAAAATGGTGGATTCTCCGTTTAGCTAAGGCCGAAGTCGCATTTGCTCTCCGGCGAGGATACGGCGGCCGTACGCCCTCTGAATTGACAGAAACGTGCGGCGGCCGCAGAGTTTCTGAGGTGGCCTCAGGGTGGCCCTACGCCATATGGCTATATTTTACAGGCCGTAAGGTCGCCGTGGAATTATAGCGCGGAGTTATAACGTTTTTCATTTCTACATTCGCTGTAGCAATTCGACAAGCCGAAACAAAAGAACTGGTTAAAAAAAAGAAAAAAAAAAGAACCCACTCGTTCCCGTCCGTCTGGCCGCATGTTCGCCTTAGGGCCCCCCTGCGGTCCCCCTACGGTCGCCTTGCGGTCGCCTTGCGGTCGCCTTGCAGGCACCTTGCATCTGCCTTGAAAATTATATGGCTGCTGCGGGGACACCCTAAGGTCACCGTGCGACATCAAATCAAAGACCTACGGCACCCCCACGTTTTCGGTCTCCACAATTTATAAACACGCCGTGCGGCTCCCCGAAAAATAAAAATATATGTGACTGCTACATTGTGTGACCGTGGAAATACTGCGGCCGCCGTATAATTGCGAGTGGCCGTAGATTTTTGAGACCCCACGGCCACCGTGGCAAATGTGACTTAGGCCTGAGGAATAAAAATCCATTTGCAGATTGCCGTAGATCAGACCACTGAGGAAACGGTGAACAAAGACACACAGACTGCAGGAGGGACAAGTGGCTTCAGTCCCAAACCAGATACAGTTTCCTGCTATTATCTCACCGCTCAGTATGAGGCAGCAGCAATAAGGGAACTTTGGCATCATATCTCCATCCAAAGTCCTCAGCTCATCAGTCATGCAGACCTCAGGACAGCCGGCAAAAAGAGATATGTCTGATGTTGCTTCCTTGGTCAACCTCCTGGAGAACAACTGAACAAACCCATTTGGCAAAGATCCATGAGATCTTATGAGTATTTCCACTGGGGCAGTTGCACCACCTGGGGTTTCTGTTGACCTGCTGACAAACGTCTAAACTCTAAAGGGAGAAGAGGCATACGAAGATTTCCAAGAGCAGCGGATTCAAAAGGATGACTCTTTCCACAACACAATAAAGAAGCTTAAATTAAAAACCTTCAGTGAGATGAGAAATAAAAGTCAAATATGCAAATAGAGGCATAGTCTTGAAAGCTGTTCGAAGGTTGTTTGGGAACATAGTTCTCATTGCCAAAAACAGAAAACTCAAAATGTGTGATGTCCTATGTCACCCTCTTCGCCCTTTTTTATGTTTTTTATGGATAAGCACTGCAAAAAAAAAAAAACAGTGCCCACTTGTACCATGAAAGCACAGAGTATCAAAAATACAAGTGAAAGAATAATAATAATAGTAAAAGAAAAACAAGGTGATAGAATCGTACATTCAAAACAACATTATCATAAGTATACTCTATTAGACTTTAAGATATTTATGTGCTTTGGAGCAGAAAGCCTTGATCCCGGATGTTGTTGGGTGACCTACAGTGGCATCTGGTAAACTGTTCCACACTAGTATTATAGCGGGTCATACTGAACAAGTGACCAGTGACCACTCTCCATCTTGCCAGTAAGACACTGCACAGCACAGCTTCCAAAGGAGGCACTTCTCCTGGTGAACCTTGATGGAAGATGGAGGTAGCATGGTCTTCAGAAGTGCTGGAACTTCTTCTTTGCGCAGTCTGTACATAAGACCCAGACCTGATACAGTTCTCCTGTGTGGTATGGAATCAATATTAAATTCCTGCGGAGGGGTCTTGATGATACGTACAGCACAACGTTGCACATCATCCAGCTTTTTAAGATACATGGCACTTAAAGACATCCATAGAGGGGAGCATATTCCATTATGCTCCGGAAACGGGCTTTGTATATTTGGGCTCAGCCAAGCGGATCCAAGTATGGAGCAATACTGTGAAAGCACTCATTCTTTGTCCAGCTCTAACGGAAATGGAGTTCATGTGAGAGTGGGAACCCAAGCTCCAGGAGAACCTCACTCTAAGTATGTCAAGCTCGTGTACATGCTGCAAGGGCTTTCCACACATGACAAACTCTGGAGGATGCTCACTTGGTAGTCGTCTACTGAGAGACATAACCTTGCATTTCTCAGTAGCAAACAGGACATTCCATTTCTGTCCCCACTCGTAGATCTTCTGTGGGTCTTCTCTCAGAGAAATGGTGGCATTCACTTCATCCAGCAGGCAGTAAATGGCATCATTATCAGCATAGAGGCAGGTAGGGTTATGCAGGATAAAATAAGTTTGTCAGAAAACCAGACACAGATCGTTATGTAGACTAGAAACAAGGTGGGGCCAAGAATTGATCCTTGTGGTACTGATGCATTCATTGGAGTTGGTTTGGAAATTTGGCCATTAACCATGACCTGGATACATCTGTCCATCAAGTAGCTGGATAGCCACTGTAACAGCTGCCCTCCAACTCCATTAGCAACCAGCTTGACCAGCAATCCCCTGTGCCATACTCTATCAAAAGCAGCTTTTATGTCAAGTGCTACAATTGTACCCTCCTGATGTCTGTTGAGACAAGACATCCACTCATGACTCAGATATGTGTGTAAATCTGAGGCTGAGTGACCAGGATGGAAGCCAAACTGATTGTCGCTGATGAGGTCATGTCCAATGAGATGTTTCATCAGTGTGGTGTTGAGGACTCTCTCCATAACCTTGCTGATGCAGCTTAGGAGACTAATGGGCCTATAATTGTCTGGAACAGAGCAAGTGTTCTTCTTTTGCACTGACATTACATTGGCTATCTTCCAGGAGAAAGGGAAGTGGCCACAGATAAAGCGGAAATGAAACCGTTTGGCAAAAGGTATGGCAAGGGCTGATGCACATTCCTTGAGAACTCTATTCCAAATTCCGTCAGGTCCAGATGCCTTATTTATGTCTAGCTTCTGCAGGATCCATCTGATGTCACGAGGCTAGAACGTTACAGTGTCCAAGTGAATGTTGGAGTGAGCAGTGAGATCGGGTCATTTTCAGCGTAACCAATTGTACACTTTGATGCAAAATGATCGCAGAATAAGTCTACTTTCTCCTGGGAGGTGGCAAAGGTCTGACCATCCTTCTGCAATGTTGGGAAACTAGAATGTCATCCTTTCCCATATATCTTCTTCACTGTCCACCACCAATAACGGGGTTTAGTTGCTCCAGAGGTCAGTCGAGCTTTTGTCCTCTGGAAGTGTTGTCTTCTTGCTTCCTTCTCCACTTTCTGATAGTTCTGCCTTGCCCTTCTCAGACCGTCATGGGTAACAGCACATGGGTTCTGGCTCCAGTTGGTATACGCAAGACAGACAGCTTTATCAGCCATTTGGCAAGCCTCAGTAAATCAGGGAATATCGCACAGGAGAACAGTGACCTCTTTATTGGGAATGAATTTCTCCATACCTAACTTGATGATCATCTCAATGTTGTTGCACGTTACATCAGGATCTCCAGCGTTTAGGGCCTGATCCCATGCCCTACTATGCAGATTCTGCCTGAGGGATTCCCAATTTGCTTTTTTGTAATCCCATAATCACCATTGATATGGTTTATCCAAGACTGGTGGCTTTTTGAAGATGATCTTCACTGAGCTATGGTCAGAAGTTCCAATGTTGACCTTCATGCTTGTGGTGTAATAATTAGCAGAATTAATGATGACCAAGTCCAGTAGATTATCTCCACGGGTAGACCCTTTCACCAATTGGTCCAAGCCATGCGTCAAATAAAAGTTGAAGCATGCAATTCCAGCTGTCAGTTGTGGATTTGCTACCTAATCACTCCTGGTGATGAACATTGGAATCACCTAGAATCATCACACGATCTTAACCAGTGGTTTGGATGACAGAATCCAGATTGTCAGACAAGTAGTCAATAAGATGCCTGTCGGTTCCAGGCAGGGAACCAGGGCGATACACAGCACCAATCAGTAAGTTTCCAGCATGTGTTTTCACAGTGCACCAGTGGACTTCCAGGTCAGGAGGTTCCAGCTTCAGATGACGTTGAACCTGGAGTATATTGTGAAACCAAATAGCAATTCCACCCCATCCATCACTGCGATCTTGTCTTAAAGGTGGCTCCTGGTCTCCACTGAGCAACACATTAGGGCCAATTACTGTAGAATTTAACAGTGATTCAGTCACAACAATAATGTCAGTTTTACTTAGTTTGGTTCAATAGGCAAACGCTCCAATATTTGTCCTAAGACCTCAAACATGAGCAAGAAGTAGCTGCAAGCAGCACTGTCGAAGCACTCTCTTCATACTATTTGAACTCATCATGGTACTGAAGTGGTTTGGAAAGAATCGGACTGGAGTGTCATCCACCGGAAAAGGAACATGCCTTCCATGGCTTCTGCGACACAACATTCCCACGATCTTCACCACGGGTGTAGTTTTGTGGTTGCCGTTGGATAATACTAGCTCATCCACCTTTTGATGGCATTTCCTCCATCAAGGGTTCCACAACCCTACCCAGGTGCCCTTCTGTCCTAAGCCATTGGCACTTCCTGGGTTGCCGAGTTAGTTAACTGCCACGAGGCTTTCGGCATTGCTCTGATAAGATTTATCAAAAAAAACAGGGCCACCACATGCAGGTTTCAGAACTCCAGCCCCATAAGCCTGGTGTTGCCTTAGTGGTAAGGGTGGCTGGCTTGGGATCTTAGAGTCCTGAGTTTGAGCCCTGTTGGCTGCTGAATTGACACCAGGTGGGGTTGACTCAGCCTGTCATCCTTCCAAGGTCAGCGAAATGAGTAACAGTGTTCTGGTACAGGGGCACAGCATCAGCGGCACAGCCGCACTTCCAATAAACGAGAGCTACCCCAGCAGCCAAGCTGCCATACGCAAGATCAGAACAGCCCTTTGCCTTTGGAATTTAGCAAACGCTGATGGCACTGTGAAGAGAATCATTAAAGCTGTTCTGGCAAAACACCGAAAGAGCAAAGTATCACCAGATGATGAAGTACCTCATCCGTGTGCTCCACTCATTGATGCAATGGGACTCATCCAGAAACTTCAGGGTGAGAATCGCACATTCATTGAACTCTCTGATCTTGTACTTGCGCAGATCCTTCATGCCAGTGAGGAAGTAACATGATTGATGTGGTATTTGATGTAATATTAAGATAATTCAATGAAAGCTGCTGAATGTGTTCATCATGGTTCCAAAGATAGAGTAGCTTTCAGCAAGATAATGCCAGGACACAAAATAAAGAATTGGAGATGGCACTTGGCTTGTACAGAGAACAATAACAAGCTCACTGCTTTTCCAGCAGGGACCAAGAAAGATCAGGATGGAAGAAAAAAAAACTTGGAGACAGGAGCATGTTTGTCGTATGGTGCCATGTGCTTGGAACTTAAACATGGAGATTGGCAAGATATTGATGGTCTATAACCCAATCAAGAAGGGGCTGATATGCACTTTCTATTGAATGCCAAACATGCTGCAGAAAGCTACCACCCAACATCGATTTGTGTCATAGACGACAATGATGCCCTCATCATTTGCTTCGGACTGAATGGTGATATCAACAGCAAAATCTTCATATGACGTTCAACCAAATCTTCAATCAGGCCTGTCGATATCACAAAAGTGGCTACCGCATTGGGGTGAGATGTATCAATGGCCTTACTGAGACTTCATTCATGAACTAGATGTGATACTGTCAGCACATTTGCCAGGCAGGGAAAGTTGAAAGCCTTGAAAATTGTCTTACATGATCAAAAGTTTAGAGAAGCATTCACTGCATTTGGTACCAACTGGGACATTCCAAATGAAGTTTTCAACATCATTCAACAATTCACATGTCAGATTAACTGCCACAACACCAAAGTGAATGAAGTCAATGAGCTGCGATACCAAATGTTCCACAGCAGAGAAGAATAAATTGAGTCTGGACAGTTTCCACCATGTGAAGACGCACTTCTGCGACACACATGTTGAGCAAACCATGAGGCTGCCATCTGGCAAAGGAGTTTGATAAACTGTCCAAATATTTCCAACCCGATTGAAGGACAGGAATAGACAGCAAACGGAGACGACAACCCAGATGTCAAGTGGATGACAGGTCCTCCAGTTCCAGAAGTCATCCGATGTCTGATGTCCTGCAAGTGTGCTCGATCTTGCTGGCCATCTGACTGCAGTCACATCATCAATGGACTGAAATGCACAGCAGCATTCAAGTTAACCACATGCTCAAACATGGAAGTTGATGATGAAGACCTTCAGCAGGACGAACATGATTTGTCTGATAATGATGATGGCTGAACAATCAGAAATAAGTTTACTCAGGATCCATCTTGGAAAATGGTTCCAAAAAGGGGTTTTGCTGTGGATCCCAGACGTCCATCACATTTTTTCGACATTCCAGGTACTCAGTCAACTGAAAAACACAGTGGTGTCGACATTCTTTTTTGGTAGTCAAACCTCAAAATTCGACACCTATCTCACGTACTCTCTAGCATTAAGTAACGTTCCATAATTTGCTTTGATGTTCTATTCTGCAATCTGTGATCATCATAAAGGAAGCTAAACACAGAACCGTGTGAATCTTTCTTCAACTAATTGTATTGCTGTATCAATGATTGCAAAAAAAAGTTATTTGAATCTTTCCTTGGGGTTCTAAATAGGCTCATCGTAAGCATGAGTAAGTAAGTCAGTAAGTCAGGAATGTAACTGTAGGCTGTTGTGGGATATGTAGATTGGGTTGATTACGTTATGGTGGTTGGTTTATATGTTACTATACACATAGATATCTTACCTTTTGGTAAGTAACCAAGTAACACAGTCGGTCACTCAGGCTGACACATATCTGTATTCCACGATGTCAGAAAAACCACTGAGAGACTTTTGAATAATCACTCTTCCACCACACCTGAGCTATTGTTTCAACAGATGCACCAACACTTACAACATCTATAGTCTCCTCTATAATATAGATGTCAGTGATGTATATCAGCAGATTTAGACTTTTCATCTCCAACTGCTGAAGTCTGCTTGTTACCTCTGCCACTGAAGGTGGACAGAGGTTATGTTTTAACTGCTGTTTGTCTGTGAGCAGGATATCTCAAAAAGTTATGTTTGGATTCGGCCAAAACTTGGTGGACAAGTTGGGTGTGCGACAAGGACAAATTGATTCAATTTTGGTGAAGATCAAGATCCGGATCTGGATATGAGAATTTTAAAAATGATTCTTCACCGTGGAGAGATCGGGCCAAAAAAAACAACAATATCCATCCATTCCGACCATACTCTGTTCAGTGTTGGTGCTGCCAAAGCAGTCTCCTTAGATATTGGGCATAATCCGAGACGGGCAACCGGATACCAGCAAGCTGGCACTCATTTTGTCAACCTCGGAAGGATGACAGGGAGAGTCAATCCCACCTGGTATGAATTCAACAGCTGAGTGGGATTTGAACTCAGCATCCTCAGATCACAAGCCAACCACTGAAAACATTATGCCAATTCCCGGCATAAAAAAACCGATATATAGCCCGATATTTCAAAAATTGTGGACTGATTTGTATGAAACTTGGTGGATGAGTTGGGTATGTGACAAGCTGATTAAATTTTGGTTAAGGTGTGGATGTACATCCAGCCTATCAGTAGGATACAAAATCAAAAAAAATGATCAGCTTGGTGCAGGTGTGTGCTTTACTGAGTGCCGTTCTCGTTTACTTATGTAATTTCATGAATAGTTTTCATGAATTAAATTTTTTGCCTCCCTCCCAACTGTTGCCACTCTGGGCGACTGCCTCGCTTACCTAGTGGTTGCACAGGCCCTGGGTTGATATAGTCACAATGTTATTGGAAGCCACACCTGAAGCTTATGGTCCGCATCTTTTGTGATTAGATTCTCGATGTTCTTGCCATGGGATCTAGCTAGTATTGTCAATATGTAATAATAGCTCTTGTGAAGCATGGGGCTGGAACAGTGGTCAATCTGCTCAGGAAGAATTGATCAGCGGTGTTATCGAATGATCGTTTGATGAGGTATCATTGCAATCTGCTGCCTTCTGTATTTCTGTCAGAAAAGGAATAGATAAAAAGACAAAGTCGTCAATGTAGAAAAGTCATTGAAGCAGAAAGGATGAATCCTTGCACGTTGTCACTTTCAAGTTCAGTTCTGTAAAGTGCTCAGAAAGAAAGAAAAAAAAGTCAGCTTGTACTGTTAGCACATAATTGGCAGTCTTGACAGTGATCACACTTTTTGTGCATAATCAAGCAAATTAAGGGCTTTTAATTTCTAAAAGAGCATTTCAAACTCATCGCTGTTTGACAACACCATGACAATGTTAAGGTCATTTATACGCTTCAAATTTTTTCTTTCTTTTTTTCAAACAATACTTTTATATTGCTGAAAATTATCTGAAGAGTCACAGTACTGTGGTACATACAATAAGTTATTTGCACTCACTTGTAACATCAAGTAAATGACACTGGCAAAAAGAAAGCAGAGTTAGTGTGTCCACTTGCTGCCAACAAAGCTTCAGACTTTGAAATATATAGTGGGAGTGAAATAAGACAGTGTCCTTTACAAGGGTTAGCCATTTCGCAAATTAATATCAGCTGATGACCTCATAGCTTCATGGTGAGCTCAAACAAACGATTTACTTTATCCTTCTTCTCGGAATAAAAAATTTGTTATAACCAAATGTGGCTATTACTGAATGAATCCCAATCACCATACAATGAATATCTGGCAAGGCTTCAAAAGCATATCTATATTCTATATCTATATTTTTATTCGATATCTAGTATATAATGCGAACCATGGTGCATGTCCATGCATTCATCTGTCTCCCGTTTACAGCATCTGCTTCCTGTGCTGCATTTGAAAAGATTCTGATTGGTTATTTTGCATTTGCATTTGACTTTTCTGTTGGGAAGATGATGTAATCTCAAAATATACAAACATATCAGGTCAGATCAGAAATGGGAACACGCGCTGGAGCAGCGCGTCACTGCGTGCACTTTATGGGAGCATGTGCCGGAGTGCAGGGCGTTGCTGTGTCCACTTTCTGCCAGTACTCCAGAGGGCTCCATCTCGCCATCTCCCAGGCAAATGCATAACCAATCACCATCTCCTTGAGATTCTGATCAACCTGCTGCAACCACGAGGTACTTGGTCAGCCCATTGCCCTCCTAAACTCACGAGGCTCCCTCACTGAGAGAATCTGGTGAGCAGGATCAGCATCAGTGAAATGAGCCACATGTCCATACAGCCGCAGCTGATGCTCACGGACTATGCAGGTAATAAATCCCATTTGAATCTCTCTCAGCAACTGTTCGTTGGACACAAAGTCTGACCAGTGAGAACCAAGGATTCTCCGAAGAGACCTGGTACCAAAGGAATTGAGTCTCCATCTCAGATCCCTGATCAGAGTCCAAGTCTCACATCCATAGAGTAAGACTGAAAGCACTAAGGACCTGAAGACTCAGACTTTCATCCTCCTGCACAGGTACCTACAGTGCCAACCCCCATGATCCAGTGAATTCATGACTCACCAGGCCCGACGCAGACCTCCATTGACCTCTAGCTCACAGCCAGCAGAGACATGAATATCACTGCCAAGGTAAGTAAATCTCTCCGTGACCTCAACATCCTCACCACAAACAAGTATAGACAAGATAGCAGCATCCAAAATGTCATTGAAAGCGTGGATCTTAGTTTCGACCCAGGAAACCCATAATCCCAGGGGCTCCGACTCCTCAATCAGCACCTCATGGGCCCCCAAAAGGATATCCAGAGTCTCTGCAAAGATGAGTGCATAATCTGCGAAATCAAGGTTAGAGATATTGTCATTCCCAAGCGATGCACCACAGCTTGATCTCTCTGACATCCTCCCCAGAATCCACTCCACACAAGTGCTGAAATGTGTGGACGCCAGTACACACTCCTGAGGAACTCCAGTAACAACTGGAAACAAGTCGCGGATGGTATCACCACATCTCACAGCACTCTCAATTCCAGAGTATAGTTCAGACATCAGATTGATCAGTTTTGGTAACACCCTATGAAGACCAGGAACCCTCCAGAGGGCATCACGATTCAATGAATCGAACGCTTTGCAGAGATCAACATAGTTTGCAAGCAGCCCCTGCTGAAACTCTCGTCTGTGTTCAGTGAGGACCCGAAGGTCAAGGATATGGTCAATCGTTGACCTCTTTGTGTAAAGGTGTTTTAACCGGGTGTTGCATTTGTGGTTAGGGTGGCTTTAGATCCTAGGGTCCTGAGTTCAAGTCCCGTTGGCTGCTAAATTAACACCAGGGGGTTGATCCAGCCTGTCATCCTTCTAAGGTTGGAAAAATGAGTACCAGTGTAGCAGCAAAGAAAAAAAAAAACCTGCACACGAAGGAAAGGGGTTTCAACGCATTGATTAAATCTGGTGTTGGTGTGATGCAGGCATGATGGGCTGAAAGGCCTCCTCCTATGCCTCAATTACTTGTAAAATCCTTGTAAAGCCTGAGTATTCTCGGTGCTGGCGCTCAAGCAGATATTGGCGAACCCAATCAAGAATTATCCGAGCAAAGACCTTGCCCGGCACTGAGAGCAGCATTACCCCTAGGTAGTTGGTGCAGTCCTGGTGATCACCCTTCCCTTTCTGAGAGGGACAACAAGGACAACTTCCAGTAAGTTGGGATGATGCCTGTGTTCAAGAAGAGCAGAGAACTGCATGCAACAACATGAGTCCACCATTTCCACCAGCCTTGAGAAGTTGAGCATGGATGCCACAAATCCCAGGAGCTTTACCCCATTTCAAGTGGTTCACTACAGCCTGTTTTCACAAACGAAGGTGAATCACAGTTGAATGGAGGTTCAACAATAGGGATAGTAACATCCCTGACATCCAACTCAACAGCTGGTGGATCAGCCTGGTACAGCTCAAAGTAACAGGTCCAGCGAGACTTCACTTTGGACAACTCTGACAAGAGCCCACCACCCTCCACTCTACCTGCAGTACACTGAGGGATGGGCTGGGAGGAACATAATGCATGAATTCCCTTGTAAGCAGGACGAGAATCACTTGACCACAGGTGATACTCTACCCCTTCACAGATTCTTCGCACATAGGTCCACCCTCAGCGCACGCTCAGTTTTACGCCTCAACTCCCTGAGCAGCTCAGCTCTGCCAATAAGCCTGGCCCTGTGACTCTGGTCAATGGTCTCCAGTGTCCCTTGAGAGACAAAATTCTTCGTTACCATACGATGACTTCCAAGACATCCAACGGCAACATCAAGGATTGTAGTTTTGAAGGCACTCCACAACTCTTTAGGATTCCCCAACACAGCCAGACCCCCAAATCCCCACTCAGCCTGTTTACAAACTCCTTAGCTACCCTGTCATCCTTGAGCTTGCCAACATCCAGCCGAGGCGGGATGGTAGCATTCTCCCTGGATTTAAGCTGCAACTTCAGAGTTGCTGCAAGTCTGTGATCAGTATAAAGGAACTGAGCAGACAGCGCAGACAGCAATGCATAGCAATTAGGCTCTTAAGCATGTACCACATGCAAATGACAAAAGCAGTCAATATAAAATGATAAAGAAAGACGCACCCACATCTCTCACCTGTGAATGGAGGGAATAACCAATCAGCTCTCATGTATTCAATTAAACTCAGGTGGCTAGGAATATATATATATATATATATATATATATATATATATATATATATATATATATATATATATATATATATATATCGATGTGGTACGTGATAAGGGGCCTCATTGGAGGAACTCTGGGAAGGATTTGAAACAGCAAAGGGCTTACCTTGGTTGCCTTTCTTGGTTGCTTTATGCAGCTTCTTCGGCCAGAAGAGCATGGGAGGAGTCGATATACATATGTGTATATATACATACATACATATTGCACTGAACATAAAGTACAGTGCTGGACGTGAGGAGAATAATAACATAATAATTCGTGCTATGAAGGCACATCGGGCTACCGAGGAAGTTTCAATGAAAACAAGTTCAGTCCTGGGCAGGTCGCCACTTTGACACAGGTTATCCTGAGTCGTTATTTCCCCAGAATGCTCGTACTCATTTTGCCGACGTCAGAAGAATCACAAGCTCAGTCAACCCCACCTGGTGTTAATTCAATGGTATATATTTTTTTTTAAAGGGTTCAAACTTTGGACCCTAAGGTCACAAGCCAGCTAACTTAACCACTAAACCAACCCCAGGCATAGGACATGAGGTAAAATGGCTCCATAATTCATTTTTCACCCTTTTAACCCAAACTGCATTGGGGAGGGGGCGGGGGTCACTGCAATCAATGGGGATTTTGAATTGTCCTCTCATGACTTTTTTCTTTCAGGTCTTGTGCACGTTTTCATACCACATACGTCCAATTCGGACCTTCTTTTTAGGTGTCACATGACAATTAGAACAATTGACATGTCCTAAAGAATCATGGAATTTTTGCAACACGTGTGAATAAGGGTTACGTGCATAAGGCACTGATGGTGTAAATTATTTGGTCTGTAATTTATTCTGAGTGTTTCAACACATTGTCGAAGACATACTGAATAATTGTAGAAAAACAATAAAATACATAAAAATTTAAAATTACCATATTATGAAAGAAGTAATTTTACCATCGCATTCATTATGTGATGATCTACGCGTGTGTAAATTTTCAATTTCATGGAACCATCGATGACCGGACCCAGTCAGGGAAAGCTCAAAATCCCCCAGTTCAGTTCGGCCATGAGGGTTGAAGGTAAATATTGTACGCCTGATTTTATTTTACACCACCCAGGGACACCAGTAGATTTTATTTACATGGCCTCGGCTGACAGGATGACCACGAGGTACGCATACTCGCCTCTCAGCTGTCTCGCCTGGGGATGGAATTTGTTCAGGGTGCCGACAATAGCTCATCTACTCTTCACAAAGGTCGCCATGGAAACTTTAACAAACACCCACTTATGCCGGCAGACAGAACTCCTAGTTTAACATCCATCCAGGGGACGGCACACACATTGATGAATGAACCTGCCTGCAAGACACCGGGATGACAGTTGATGACTGGGCTGAGAGTCGATAAATAACGCCTCAGTATACATGTAGTTTTGTGGATCACCTCGATCTTTAACGTTAAATTGTGAAAAGTGGAGTGCCATAAGTTTTGGGATGATCTTTGTATTTGAGACAAAGTTTGGACCTCTTTAATGCAAAGTATAATTCATCTTCAGCCAAGTGGTATAAGAGGTTTTCCAATGAGGTTATGCTTCCATATGCAAACCAGAAATAGGATTAGTCACATTTCTTTGCTCCAGGGAACCTTAACATCCACATGGAGGGCATAGGAGGAAATGCCATCAAGAATGTGAAGGCAATCTTTGGACCTGATGTGCAGGGACTATTGTACGGCTCAGGTTGACAGCTTAGCTAGTTATGCCATAAGTCAAATGCTGTAGAGCTTTTATCAAGTTTGGCTAGGTGAAAGGTTTTGTAAAGTACAGATAATTTTTATGGCCCAATGCAGCAGATGGGACGTTTTCATAGTCACTTAAGTGGCTCCCTGCAATGGAAGAAGTTTTAAAAAAAGAATAGGGAAGTCAGAGTTACGATGAGATAAATCTGTCAATCGTTGTCTTCAAGAGTTGGAGGTTGTAGATCGAAGGAAAAACGGAGGGAGAGGGATTTGCGATGTCAGGGCGGAGGGGTATTGGGAGGCGGAAGAGGGACTGCGGAGAGGAGGGTAAATCATTCCAAAGAATCAGTGTACAGTATGTGGAATGAAAAAGGATGCAAGTTGCAGCATCGTACAAATATTCAGGGTGACAAAATATGGGTAACACGTCGAGACCAAGTGAGTTTGTCCAGGGTGAACCATCAGGGGGAAGGGACTATACTTGCAGACAGCAACCATGGTAGTTGCTAATAAAACGAGCAGTGATGAAATCGCTTGACGATGAGTCAGAGGCTGAAGGCTGTTGATAAGGGAGCTGTTGACAATCATGCTGAACACTTTGGTTTGGGTGCGGTGAAAAATGTGAAGGACAGGAGGAGCCCAACCTCACAGGTGAGAGCAGTATTCGATCATGGGCCAAACCTTGCCTTTGTAAACAGGAAGAAATATTTCCTAGCTCTAAAGACAAAGCAAACGAAAGAAGGCCTTGATGTATTGCTGCTAAAGTAGGAGTAGCATATACAGTACATTGATTATCTACTGTCGAGTGAAAGCTGGAATTGTAGTATACAATCAGATTGTTATAGATGATCAATGATTTAATAACAGCTGCATTCTTGGAATGTGTTATTTTACTATTGATTTAAAGCAAAATGATTGATTTATGTTAGATCATTCATACATATCAATCGAGTGCTGCTTGCAATCTTTCAGGAAGACTTAAGGCTGCTTGAGGTTACAATAGTTACAATATGAGCTGCCAGCTCTTTCAAGGTTACAATGTTGAAAAATTGAAGTATTATACGATAGTTGTTTACCTTTTCCATCACAGTTATCCTTGCAATCAATGCAGCCTGGTTTCACAGCGATATATGGTGAGTCAAATGCCACCAAGCAAGTAACCTACTTGACTTTAAAGCTTAATTTTATGGACAACAGCATTAGTTATCTTCACAATATTCATTACAGCATGGATGGGATATACAGTTCAGTATACCTATCCTGAGGCATGTCACATCTGAACATCAGGCTAATATAACAACATGCAAGCTCTCATACATTGGCATGTTCAATAAATTTGGTGACAGCTAATCAGATTTATTACCTCCACCACCGAAGGTGGACGGACATAGGTTATGTTTTCACCCCTGTCTGCATGTGGGCAGGATATCTCAAAAGGTTGTAAATAGATTTGGACGAAGTTTGGTGGACAGGTTGGGTGGGTGACAAGGAAGAATTGATTCGATTTTGGTAAAGATCCGAATTCGGACCCGAGAGTTTTTAAGTGATTCTTAACCATTGAGAGATGGCGTCAAAAACGATATATAACATGATGCAGTATTTCAAAACCTTGTAGACAGACTTGGAAGAAACAAGCTGGATGAGTTGGTTAGGTGACAAGAACAAGATGATTTGATTTTCGTTAATGTCCGGGTCCAGATCCAGCCTAGCAGCCGGGTCCAGGGTCCAGATCAATAAATAAAAAAAACGTATAGTCCATGAGCTGAGATGTAAATTGGTACCATCTTGAGGGACCAGAAAAAAGTGATATGACTGATTGAAGACACAAATGTAGATAACAAAACAGCATGATGGACCTTTCGGTAGAGTAGCTCAAGTTAATTATCTCCAATTGTCTGTTTTAGACCATTAATCGCTCAGACGGTGCTTTTGCGGACAATATTTAAGGGTGCGTGGTCAGTTTGTGCAACGTATCCTTATTCTTCCACATCATATAGCATATTCCCACATACCATTGGAAAGTGGACTTTATTTTCTATCCATCGGTATACAATATGTGACTATAGGTTAAATGATAAGCATTTTATTGGCGATAACATGCTTCGCGAAATAATCGCACAAGGCAAATTTGAGAGCAAAAACGGTCATTAAAAGTTTACTTGTTCATAAATCATAACATTCCAGTACATGGATATAGCCAATGTTCTTTCTTCTATACAGAGTGATATCTTAGTATTATTTCAGGACATCTGGGAGCTTTCTGTGATAATTATTGGACAAGTTATAGCGTTTTTCATGTTAAAACCCCCTGTGTAAAGAGCGCTTTTGTGAATCGACTCTTTGGCCATAATACCAGAACTTTATCCGAGCATCGAGGGAAGGAAACTGGGTTCCACATTTGGCTGCTATCCGAAGTATCATTCCTTGGTGCTTTGCATACGACAGGCTGAACTATGCCAAGTATCTACCAGTCTAATACTGCCAAATGACCAGGCTCTCCGAGACGCACCCAGAGGTTCATCAGCACATGCTAGAAGGAGGTTTCTCAGGACAATTAGGTGCAACCAATACATTTGGTAGACTTCCTGTTGACTAAACCATTGAAGAAACAGTCAACAAGGACACACAGACAGCCGGAGGCACAAAGGGATTCAGTTTGAAGCCTGCTGCTGTTAGCAGGTACTACGTTACAGCAGAATATAGAAGTACCTGTTTTAAACAAATGAGGCTGATGATAGATGATAGCTGCAGCAAAAGAATGGTTCACACAGATTTGTCAGCTTCAACAATGCGCAAGGATGAGACTGATGTTGACAGTTTGGTTTATCTGATGGAAGACACCTGGACAAACCCATTCAGTCAAAATCCTTCAGAGCTGATAAGCATCTCAACTGGTGCTAGTGTGTCCCCAGAAGTTGCCAATGATCTTTTGACTGCTCACAAGAAAGGGGATGCACAGATTATTATCAAATACAGCGTATTGAAGGACGAGAAAAACCATTCTTTGACAGATTGCCAAAGATGCAGTTGAAGACATTTGATAATGCCCACAAAAGGATCAGCAGAAAACTACCTAACAAGGAGCAAGTCCTCTAAAGTGACAATAAACTGTTTAGACAAATGATTCTCGTAGCTTCCAGCAGAAAGTTGAACATGGATGATGTACTGAAACACCCCCTAGGCCCCCTTCCTTCGTCCTTGGCCAACTGTGATGGTACTATGAAGAAAACCAACAAAGCAGCCCTTGCCAGAAAGCTTGAAAGTAAGGTCACTACTGCGGAAAACGTCCAACACCCCTCAGTGTGTATCATTGATGGCATGAGTATTGAACAGAAGCTGAAAGGGGAGAATCTCACTTTTGACGAAGTGGCTGATATGCTTCTTTCAGCTGTGCTGAATACATCAGCGAGTAGCAACAGGGTTGATGTAGCATTCGAAATCTACAAACAGATCTCTATAAAAGATGCAGAAAGGGTCCAGAGGTCGACTGATGGACATCCGCTTCACAAACATAGCACCCGGTCACCGAATAAACCAATGGAGGCGTCTTCTGTCTTGTAACATCAGCAAGATGAAGCTGATCAAATTCGTCACAGAGCAATGGGGAACAGAGTCCTACAGAATAAGACTTAAAGACAAGGTCCTTTATGTCACATGTGAGGATATCTGCACCAAGATCACCCGTGAGGCTGCAATTGAAGTTGACGAGCTCCGTTCATCTCACGAGGAAGCAGACACACGCTTGCTCCTACACTGTAAGTATGCATCATCAAGTTTCCATTCAGTGATTGCAGCTTCAGAAGACACAGACGTCATGATGCTATGTCTGGCTTTTCATGATGTCATAGACTGTAATCTGTTCATTTGATATGGATAATCAACCCTCACCAGACTTGTTGACATAACAAAAGTTGCTAGTGCTCTCGGCAGAAACGTCTGTAAAGCTTTATTGGGATTGCATCCCTACACAGGCTGCGACACAGTAAGCGCTTTCAGTGGCCATGGAAAGGTGACAGGACTCAAAGTCCTCATCAACAATCCAAGGTTTCAGACAGCTTTCAGTGACTTAGGGAAAGACTGGACACTACAGGATGAGCTCTTCCATTTGCTTGAGGAATTCACTTGCAAGCTGTACATGTCTCAAACTGAAATCACAGAAGTTAACGAGATGCGGTTTCAGTTGTTCCATGCTAAGAATGGTGATATCCAGTCAGGACAACTCCCTCCTTGTCAGGATCGTTTGAAGCTTCATGCTACCAGAGCATGTTACCAAGCAGCCATTTGGCACCACCGTCTTGAAGTAACTCCACGTGTACCCAGTTCACTTGACTGTAATGATTGGGTATTGGATGATGATGGTAGACTTGCCATTGGGTGGATGTCTGGTGCCCCAGCTCCTGATGTTGTTCTGGAATTTTTATCCTGCAAGTGTAAACGTGAGTGTAGGCTGCCATCATGCACATGCATGGTCAATGGCCGAAGCTGCACAGCTGCTTGTGTTCTCCAGGAGTGTGGGAACATGAAGGTCCAAGATGAACAGTCGGACGGCAGTGTGGATCATGAGGACGATGACGACAGTGACGTTGACAATTGATACTCCATAATGCATATCTCTCAAATTATTTGTCATTGCCTGTTTCTGTTTAATGATTATGTCGAATAGCTATTTTCTTTATTCAACACTGTGGGATTAAAGATAACTCTGTGGCACATTCTGTTCAAAATTGATCAAGAACTTCACAACATATTTACGTTTTCTTCTGCTATTGAATTGAACATGTAGCATCTTTGAAACTATGTCAGATTAATTAATAAAACGGAGTATCCTTTTAATTTTGCAGTTTGGAAGTAAAATGCATGATTTGTGATGTGGATGTGATTTAAATTTCCTTTCAAATAAAGTGCATTACATTTGAGTAATGACGCCACCAAATCATAAACGTGATAAAATTAGCGTATTTTGTGGATATAACCCTGCTGCACATAAAGCTGTGTAAAATGCTTGAGCTACTCGACTCAGATGTCCATCATGCATTTTTGTGTTCCAGATACATCAACCTAACAGAAAATCACAACAAACCTTGGTCCCTCAAGATGGTACCAATTGGCCAGAATTGGCCCTCCAGCTCATGGACTAGTATGGATTATCACTCCAAGCAAGATACTCATAGCATACTCGGAAATTATAAGCAGCTCTAATGGAGTCACATGAAGTGAATTGCCCTGTCTACTAAGCATTGTATTATGGAAGTTAGCAAGCCAATGGTGCTTTTAAAAACAATAGGCCATCGGGTGCTGGTACCTTGGGCAAATTCCAAATCTTTGTCCCAATCCGCAAGGCAGTTCATGTGCAGTAGTAGAGTCACACCCAATAATGATGCAGCTCACAGATACTGTGCGCATAATTGGACGGGTGGACCCATCTCTTTCCTCTTTCACATTGTGCACAACTTGATGCAAAGTTGAACAAATTCTGCCTTTGACTCCAAAAACTATTTCTCATGAAAAATGAATGTTCTGTGAATAATAATTATCCCGATGCATTATTGTAATTTGAAATATCACAACTGACACCATAAAGTGATCTGACTTATGTGATGTTTTTTATTCTTTATTTGTGACAAGCACGTTTGCCACTGAGCCATCAAGTCGAGATTCGATTTCTGATGTGATCGGCCTCAACCAAACTATCATTTCCGATGCACTGACAAACAAGACGCAAGCCAATTTGTCTGGGGTTGAATGTCGACCCAGCTATAAACTGTCATGCTAGTGTTTTGAAGGCATGGGGAGGCATCAATGTATGTGCCATCGCTTGGATGAACGTTAAACTGGCTGTCCCACCTGACTGCATCAACAGAAAGGATCTGTGGATGCTGCCCTCAAGCTTATGGGGTCTCTTCAGGTTATGGCTTGTACTGTCTCCTGGACACTTCGCCGATAGGTGAGTCTCCAGGGGTCATCCAATCAAACCCGTGGAAACAGGTTCCTCTGACAAGCGGTGAGGTTTCCGCGGGTACTCCTCCCTTCTCTCCCTCCCTACACCGGGTCTAGAAGTCAATTGATCACATGGATTGAGGTGAGCACTGCACCTACATCAATTTCATCAATGGGTGCTGGTCATCAATACTTGTGCCCCTCATGGCTGCACATCGTCGGTGGGTTAACCGTCGATATGCGTCATAGTGGCAGTCGCATGGTCCGTTTCGCTATTGAACATCAGGCCTGGTGGCTCGTCCACACCGCTATTCTCACTGGTAGTACGCCCATCCTCTTCCTATGCCAGCGAATGGGTTTTCACCGACCCCAGGCAAACGTGTTGGAGGGCACCACAAAGCTTGTTTTGCGGCGTTCTTGATTACTTTTGTAGGTCGCCAAATGCTTTACTGGCGTTTTCCTACTTGGGTAGGTCGTTACCAAAAGGCAAACCGGTGGAGAATGAGACACTTCAGAAGTACAAGGCGGCCCTACTTGAGGGTCATGTGACCACCCCCAGGCTGTTGTCAGAAGCACGGAAGTTTGCGCACCGGTGAGCATCTCGTAATAAGATGCCCATTCAGCTGCATCCATTTGCACCGACCTCGGGCTTCTGCCTGGAGAAATCCAGGGGGCAAGGTGGCCTCACCACCCTCTTGAGGTCGCGGTGCATGTTGATCCAAGTGCCTTGGTGGAGTGGGATGGTGACCCATCAGAGGACTGATTGGCAAGTCTATGTTCTGGCTGCCAGGATGCATGATCATATCAGCACCTTTCGGAGCTAGACTTTGACGCGCTTCTAATGTTTGAGGTAATCGTAATTCCTGAACGGGGCTGGAAAGCTCACATCGTGACGCGATCCCTGGGAGCCCTTGTAGCCCTCCTGCATACTTGCTGCACAAAAGTCCTAGCCTCATTGAGGAAGGACCAGGTGCTGGTGGAAATGTTAAAGGGTGATCCTGACAGTGCAATACAGTCAATGTTTCCACATCCGCTCCCCAGTGCCCAAGTCATCATTTTTGAAAACATGAAAACTGTGACCGACCTCCTTCCTCTCTACCTTTGTAAGGCCATTTGGTTCGGGGTGGCAGAGGGGCTGGGTCTTCTGGATTGGATAACTCGGGCTGGGGTTCTTGGCCTTGGGCCATGGATGGTAAAGTGGCCCAATGGTGAAGAGGAGGTCAGTCAGCAGGGGGTCCTCAAGGGCATCCTGCTTTCCTGGCCGATCCTCAACATCATTCACCTTTGGTGGACACAGTCCGCAATAACATCTGCGAGATGAGTCATAGGGCACCTGGATGACCACGGTTCACGAGCCCCACAGCCTTCCGAATCTGTGGGGATGACTTGGTCACAGTCTGGTCTTCATCAGTGGAGTGAGCCTACACTGAAATGGTCACACTTTCAGGTAGTCACTTTTCTGCAGGCAAGCACCTCTGAGCAGCATATCATGGAATTTTTCCTCAAAGAAGTCTATACATTGAGCTGGGAGCCAATGACGAGCATACAAGGGGTCTCCTGCAGAGTACGACAGCTCAGATTTGACATCAAACTGGACTGATTGGAACTGTGAGAAGCTACCCTCGATGGTTTCACAGTGTGGTGGTGCGCTTGCACAGTGTCCATCAGCCGATGGGCCTGAGCTTTCCCCCTCAAGGGAATTATCTGCACAAGGCTCCGACTAGCAGAGTATAGTAAAGTTTTCCCGTGGTGGGTGGTGCTCAGGCCCACAGCCTGGGACCTCACAACCCGGTGCTCAAAATGTGCTGCACGGATCACCAATAGGATGCCGATATGGTTTGCTTGTCCTAGCCTTGGCTGGCAGTCCATGGCAGAGTTAGACTCTGCCGATGGGTTCCCCACTCCTATTTGATCAATCGTCCAACCCACACTCCCTTCGGCAGTTCAGTTCCACACTGCCCGGGGATGCCAGATGATCTGAGAGATAAAATGACAACCTGCCAGGCCATGGACTGAATCATATTCCAAATCTAAATCCATTGGGACCATACTCCATACAGAGTATTGGTGCTGCCAAAGCAGTATCCTGGGCTATTGGGCACAATCCTGGATGGGTCTCCACTCCAACACAGGATATTCAAATGGCTCAATCATCCCAGCAAGCTGGTACTCATTTTGCCATCCTTGGAAGGATGACAGGCTGAGTCAACCCCACCTGGAATTAATCCAGGATTCAACAGCCAAGCAGGATTTGAACTCAGGACATGAGGATCCCAAGCCCACCACTCTAACCATTAAGCCAACACCAGGCATACATCATATTGATGGGTGCAGATCCTGTGAAGCACTGGCAAACTTTGCCAGGAACTCTTGTAGGGTGTGTGGCGAGGTAGGTCCAGCATCCCCGGACCCAGTGAAAATCGGCAAGGGGAGTTGATCCCCAAGTGCCAATATAACGGATACTGGAGACCCTTCGCAGCCTCGAGACATATGTGGTGGACTGAGCCAGGCCAGAACTAGAGAACGAGGTTCCAGTGTGTTGAGGGAGAGGGAAGGAGTTCCCCGCCAAATCCGCTTGCGGGAATGGGAATGGGTGTCGGCTCAGGGCCGCCGACTGGTGGCACTGGGGTGTTCTTGATGGACTGGCCCAAAAAAAGAAGACAAGAGGCAGTGCTGCATCTCGGATCTAGCAGTCCTTCAAACGTGGATATGATGCTGAGTGTCCGGTTTACATTCGATCGTAAACATTAACAATGATCTTTGAAAGACAGTAAGCCTTTGTATGCCAGTATACTGACTAAATACTCTCCTTATGGTATAAATGAGAGCACTCGGATGTGAATATAGTCCAGGCAAGACGAGCTAAATGCCTTCTGTCTGCATTTATTTTTTTTCTGCTTGGACTGCACAAGGTGGCCACAATGTCTTGTTACCGCTGGTAAAATTTGTGACATTGCCTTTTATCATATTAACTGACAACACTGAAGGGTTCTCCAAGTTATACCACATACACATACAGCACTCTTTTACTTTACTACACATTTTACAGCATATGAAACAAACCTTTAGTGTCCAGTGGATCCATTTGTGCCCCATCATTGTCATTGCAGAGAATAATTTTGCGTCATGCTCTGTGGGACATTTTCCGGCGCATTTGTGGGGTGATACGATTAAAAGGAAGCCTCACTGCTTGTTTAAGGTCACCAGTGGTAAATCACTCAATCTGAAAAAAGGGAAAAAGGAAACCAATTAATTCTCTACACAATTTTTTTTACAGTGGGTGACAAGACATTGTGGCAACCCTGTATAAAAAAAAAACCCAAAGGAGAAATGACTAGAAAATAAAGCATATTGTTTAAAGTAACAAGATATTTGCAGTTTATGTGTTGAAGCAGTTTCACTGCCATTGAATGAAGTTCCGCTAAGTATCACATCGTTCTTACAATCCCACAAAAATACGAGTCATTTTTGACACTCTCTCAGAGCTGTACCCTGAAGGCCTGGACCGAGTTTGCCTTGTATTTATGTCAAACTAGTAATGTGTGCATTTCCCAACTTGCATGACGTGCCCTTTTTGGTGTGAAATCCTGCTTGTAATTATGACGAGAGAGAGAGAGAGAGAGAGAGAGAGAGACACACAGAGAGAGAGACACAGAGAGAGAGACACAGAGAGAGAGAGACACAGAGAGAGAGAGACACAGAGAGAGAGAGAGACACAGAGAGAGAGAGAGACACAGAGAGAGAGAGACACAGAGAGAGACAGAGACAGAGACAGAGAGAGAGAGAGAGAGAGAGAGAGAGAGAGAGAGAGAGAGAGAGAGAGAGAGAGAGAGAGAGAGAGAGAGAGAGAGAGAGAGAGAGAGAGAGAGAGTTCTGCCTTGAATTTCAAGGAGCTATTTCTTTTCTTCCTGCCTTCCTCAAAGTTAATCATTATATCTCGTGCTACACATTTTCACAGTGCCTTATTGAGTAGCTACATGGTGTTCCACATGAAACACCATGCTTTTACACATTTATAAATAAATCGAACTATCAAAGGTACAAACCTAAAACTGGTACTACTATCCAGATATGAAAGTTGAAAGTTTTGTTTCTTATTTGGATACATTCGATCTGACCACCATTCCGGTTGCGCACAGCGTGTATCTATATGCACATGTTGTCCATAACTTATGCCAAAGTGTCTAAGCTAATCCAGGCATGTGCAGTCCATGAGGATCACTGCTTTCAGGTCAGTAATAGCTCCATGGGCTGTCTTGTAGACTTTCTCATTCAGCAATCCCGAAAATAAGAAGTCATATAGATTAAGGTCCTTGTCAGTGGCCAGAGGAGTTCTTCGTCAAAATATCAAGGGAGCGGTTTGGTGGTTTGAGTGATCCTGGCACCGAGTCAAGAATGAAGGTAATCCCAGACAGTATTCGCTATTTGTGGGTGCCCCATATCCTGTCAAAACCAAAGCTTTGATGTGGTAATTCTGCAGAAGAAAAATGTCGATAGCATTTCCAAGTAGCCATTGCCATTGACGTAACCATAACCAAAAAAATAAGGGGTCTATCATTCCCTGTTTAGACAAGGCACATCAACCACCCGTTGAAGATCTCATAGACCCAAAATCAAGCACCCCAAATCTCACATTCCATCTGTTGAAATCACCAGTCAAATGGAAGTTTGCCTCGTCAGAAAAAAAAAAAACATGATATGTCAAGACTGGAAGAATCAACCTCCATCAAGTCCAGAAATTTCTCACCAAAGGCCTGCTGCATTTAATCACCAACAGCTGTTATAGTTTATTCATTACAATAACTTTATCAGGTAACATGTTTAAGTCATTGCTAACAATTCTCCAGATGGTTGTATTTGACAAACCTGCCTCCATTGACAGATGATACAATGATTTTTTTTATTTACGTTGGGGACCCCTAATCACCGTGAAGTGAATATTATGCATGGTGTCATTTGTGCGCACAATCGTCTGCCGATGATGCTTGGTTGCGTTTCCGAAATTGCTGAACAACCGATGAATGAACTTCCAGTTTGGGGCTCACAGGGTATTGGACTCCTTTACTGACTTTGTCTCAGCGAACCACGACACAGGATCTGTCTTCTGCTACTCACCATCTATGGCCGACATATTATTTTCCTCCAAATGCATTACTTGCGGAAAAAAATGGAACATGAACATAAAGATTTCGACTTTCCTTTGTACAGTGGTACGGGCTTTATGTACACTTCACCAATAGCTCGTTAATAATAAGTGTAAAATCCAGGCCTTTCATCACCTGGAACACCTGTGATATAGCACTTGTTCGATGGTCGCGAGCATTATAGTCACAAACGGTAGCCTACTGGCACTTACTTGATTGTGGAGGATAAAGATTTCTCTGTCTAGGGATGGTGAGCCTGAGAATTTGGAAAAAAAGATGAATGCCCCATATCGAGATAATCATCTTCATTTCCTGGTATGCAGCCATCACAATTGCCCCTTAAATCTTCATGAAGAGTGATCAAACCCTAATATTGGATCAGATCACATTGAATAACATTAGTTGGTATATGATCAAATGGTAGTGTTATTTTTGGATTCGTATTATTCTGAAGGGCAGATTAACACCATCCAGTTACTGTATCATCAGAAAAACTGTATTACACTGTGTATATTAAAGAAATGTAAATAAGAGATGAAAGTGAATTTCTTCACATCTCAGTGGTAGAACGGCACTCGGTAGAGCGCATATCTCCGCAGGCTGACAGGCTGGATCTGAACCTGGACCAAAATTGAATTGTCTTGTTATTGTTACTTTTTTGGCCACATATCTCAATGGTGAAGAATCACTTTAAAAAATTATCATATCCAGCTCCGGTTACAGATCTTCACCAGCGTCGAATGAAATCTTCCTTGACACCCACCCAATGTGCCCAGCAAGTTTCATACAAATCCGTTCACAACCGTTTGAGATATCCTGCTCACAGTCAACCAGACAGACAGACAGATAGATAGATAGACAAACTGCTGAAAACACAACCTCCGTCCACCTTCGTTAGCGGGATTAATGATCACTGTGTAAACTTAACATTTTTTTGCCTTTTATAGCACAAATGCTCTACAGTGTTGTCCAGCAAGGCCAAATATGATTACAGTATGTCCCCAAAACAAATTTCAGGTGTATATACAGTGCGTTCCAGAAAACATATCACCTTGTGGAAATATCACCACTTTAAATTGCCTACCAAAGGTGGGCTGAGATGTGCTCTCCCGCCAAGAAGGAGTTGGCCCTCCCAGAGGGTGGGAGTGCCGATGCTAGTTGTAACTAATCACGCTTTTGTTTATGTCAGGGAAAGCAAATTCTCGGTCAGGAGTCATCCAATTAATGCACATATATTGACCCTCCTTCTCCTCCAAATCCACCAACCCACCTTCTCTGTACGCACCCACAAAAACGTCCTTTTGTACACATCTACATTGTAGATAAATAAATAAATAGATGGCCCCTCACCCCCTTTTGTGTAATCCATTTCACGAGTCAAAATCACCCACACTGCAGTCTATTCGCTTGTTTCTATACAGCACACAGATCTTTAAACGATTAACAAATGCCGATGGATCGTGGACTTTTTAGCCTTTTGGAATTAACGTTTCAGTGATGAACATTAAGCTTGTTCTAATTTTCAAAGCCAATGAGACTAAAAATTACTCAGAGGAGCCTCTTCCGTTCACACGAGAATCCAGTTAACGTTCGCACATTTAGAAATGACTGTCTCTTTAATATACAAAGCATTAAGTGGCTCGTTCTCTTTCAAATGGCTCACAGCAACTCTTTCAACGTGTTCCGTCCCAAGAGAGAACCGAAGCAAAGTAGCAGTTGTCTTGAATCTCATCTTCCAGAGTTCATCATCATACCCCGTGGGCGTACATTTGTTGTATGACTGCTGCTTTGCAAACTCAGTTGCATGGTTATTCTTTTTTGGGGGGCGGGGGGGGTGCTCTAAGAGGAGGATGAAAGCTTTTCGACAAACCCCAGCACAAGCTTGTGAGTGCTCCTTGGCATGCTCTAATTCCCATGGCTATTTGTACTGTGAGGGCTTTTTAAATTCTGATCTAACTAAATGGCAGTCCAAAGACATCTAATTGGAGTGATAGGTGACATACATGCATGCAGAGCAGATCGATTTGCAAGCAGTGGCCTATCGGTCAGCTTGACAGATTGCCCGTGTAAGGCGATCGATACAGTAAATACAGCATTACTCTTCCAATATCCGTCCTGTCCGACATCATTATCCCAGTTTCTCTTGTGAGGCTTACCATCTTCTGGCAGATTGTGATAGTATCCAATGTCTAACCAACCTTTCCATAAGGTGGTACAACTAGTTAGCATTCACTGGTTTTATCTAAGAATTAACCGTTCTTGATAATCATCTTTGATTCCTAAAAGGGTCACAAGTTCGACTGGAAAAAATACCTGTGCGCGAATTGAAACACACTGGCCGCTCACTGGTAAATCTGAATTTCTAAAACAGGGAAAGGGTTTATTTACATGTGTTTCACTACTATCCTTCCCCTGTGAGATTGCAAAGCACAATTCATTTTCACGCGAGGCAGCTGTCTACCACATTGAGGCTGTTTGCCATATGTTCCTTCTCACTCCCACTGTAGCATATAAACAAGAATTACATTTCTATTGGACTAATATCCCAACACTACAGATGTATTAGCCACAAGTGAGTAGAAAAAAAAGAGTAATGCCTCCTCCCCCACAAAAAGTGAGAGTGAAAAAGAAAAACACCCAGGAAGGAAAAAACAAATGGGAAAAATAAACAAATCCCTTTGTTCGCTGACATGGTGGTCCAACTAAATGGTAGTCGCAAGACACTCCAGTCAGTTCGGCTCTTGAAGATATCTGCAGAGACTTTCAAAGAGACATTATTCACAAAAATTTAACGTCGTGTTTGTTTTTCTCAATATTTTGTGGTTTTCTGAAAGCTCGGCCAGTGTACTACTTTACCCTAAGGGCCACTTTAAATCACAACCATTTATTCAATTTATTATGGGCTGTTAGTCCACCTTTGGCAACAAAACAAAAAAACACCCAGCTTGAATCCTACAACAAACACTTTGTACAACATTTTGATAAATTTTAAAAACAACATTGACCCATCCCTCTTCAGAACAAATACAAGTTCAGAGGTGGATTGTGCTTTGTTGACTCTCTCTCACCCTGAATTGGCTTTCCAAGAGGTTTCAGTGGTTTGAGTGGGTTTTATCAGTGCAGATTTTCGACCTTGTCCTCAAACTAACGTTGCTATAAACTACAACAGTATGGCCTGGTGTTAATTGATGCTGGTAGATGTAAGGGTACTTACAGTATTGCATCAAAGCTGGTCATGCAGCATTGTCCAAAATGTGACAATAAAATGAGACATTCTTCGTTGCCTTCACTGCAACCAAAGGACTCAATGCATATCATGAATGGGCTGGCAGGAAGGCCAAGAGCTATGCTCACCCACGTCCTCTGAGCTGTCAAGCCTAGGTTCGAATCTCGACCCACCTATAAACTGGCATCTTGGTGTTTCACATGCAAGGTGATACATCAATGTGTGTGCCGACTGTCAGATGGACGTAAAACTGGGTGTTAAATATCGCACGGTGTTCTTCACAAATAATATGTGGGTTATCGCCGGCACCCTGGCCAAGTTCCAAATTCCTGCTTTAATCTACATGGAGCACTGCATCAGTGGCACAGCTGTGCCCGAACATATGAAGGAAGAATAATAACACATCATCAATGACAGTCTCAAACCATAACTCTTCTTCCACTGCTGCAACCATTAAGACAACATATTCACATTTGCAACTGCCAGACCAGTTCATTGGCTGAAGACAACATCTACTGCAAATCATCACTCCTCTCAATGTGTTGCCCACAGTTTAACACAGGACACCGATTTTGATTTTCCACGGGCCATCCTTGTGTGACACCGTATTCAGGTTCATTTTGTCAATAGTTTCACCCTGCTTCCAATTTCAATTTTGGAAATACCAGTTTTCTTGCACTTCCTTGGAACATTAACCATAATTGATTGTGGAAAGCCTCACATGATCGAAATATCCGAAACCTCCAGTACCCAATAACCAGTCCTTGTTGAAGGTCTTTCAGCTGTTTACGTCAATGATTCTTCAATACAATTGAGTTTCAAATACGTGCCACACAACTTAAAGCACACGATGTTTTGCAGTCTGATAAATGTATTAAACACACTCGCAAGTTGAGTGGATTGATTTCAATTTGGGCTGTGCCATCCCATTACTTTAAATGATACAATCTAATTAAGTTTGTCATTGTTCAATGAGAACAGATTCCAAAAAGCAGGTTTCCTAAAAGTGAGCCAAAAATGAAACTTTGAAATGGAAAGGATAAGTACATCTAATCATTATAAACATTTTTCAAACATCCTTATCTGAAAAATACACCGTTCAGCATCACGTGCAGCATCAGTGAATTTGTCAGAAATTTCTTTGGTGCCATGCCTCATGTGATGTCACTTATCTGATTCTGGTTCATCGAATGGCTATGATTTCACCAATCAAATACATGATATGACTGCTTCCACAAAATTACTGGGAAATCCAATGACGTATTTACTTCCACGGAGGGTGCATCATTAGCTCCCATTGGACTTAGTCTGAAACGGGGGCTTATGGATTTGGTCTCGATTTTCGTGTCCATGTGTGCGTGCGTACATGTGTGCGTGCGTACGTGTGTGCATCTGCAACCATATCTCGGATATGTATGGACCTATTATATTTGTACTTGGCACAAAGACAACACGTGATGGTGTACATATTGTTATGTTTGTGGGGTAGATGGAGGAATCTCATGGTAAAAGTATGATTGTATAGAGTAGCATGGTACGTGGATGAGCAGGAGACATCTCGATGTAAATTAAGTAGGGAAAACTGTGAGCTTAAGACTGTTATGTTGCGGTAGGGAATAAGGCTAATTTCTCCAAGTATGTGATTGCCCCCTGTGACCTTTTCCTACGTTTTTGCATTTACAAAGCTGGGGAAAAAATAGAACGATGCATTAACAACCGGCAAGCCACGCCCCCGAGGCTTGGGATTGGTTGGTGTGACGTCAGAGAGGAGGGGTATGATTGAGGAGCAGATAGTTGGAGTGAGGTACGGAATTGAGAGAGAGGGTCTCGTTTTTGCTCTCATCTCGGCACGACGAAGTAGCAGCGCGATTCTTGCGTTCGTGCTGTGTGAATTTGCCCGCGTGCTGGAGCAAGACGCTAGCCATTACTGTTTGGCTGAGTCGTGAAGTTGTACGTTTATGAGAGAGAGGAGGAGAGAAAAAGAGCATGCCTCGTGGCCTTATCTTGGGGCTTCAAAAATCACCCCATTGTATGGTCAAGGAGAAAGGCGGCGCCCATTTGCCACCACACGAATATGAATACCTCATGCACGTTTTCCCCCCCAGACAGCGGCTTGGCACCAACTTCGGATGCGGTTTCCTATGCAGGACGATGTGGTTCGATTCCCAAAGCTCCTCAAAGATCATCTCTGGACACCCAGCTAAGTGCCAGAATAAGGGAAGGGATTTTATTTTAATTTATCTTTCCCCTTGTCTGTTTTTGTAACTGTGTGTGGAGATGTCTCAACTTTAGGCTTTAATTTACCTCACATTCCATTATATTACCTCCACCACCGAAGGTGAAGGAGGTTATGTTTTCACCCCTTTTATATATTGTTATGGTTTCCACCACGCCGGCGTGCGAGCGACCGCTTTTAGCTAATCGCAGCCGCGCGCCCACCGGACGTGGAAATCCTCGTCGCAGCTTTCGGATCAACACCGAAATCCAGATACGGGTGTGTTTTTAATCACACCGTAAATCAGCCAACTCTTCTGTCCACGCGCCACAGGGTCCGATCGCCGAATTGTCGATTTACCTAAGTATGCGCGTAGACAGAAATGCTGGGGATTTACACCTCAACAGGACCTGCTTGGAAACGAGCCGCTTAAGCAGCTCGCTCCGTTTGCGATTTGCCGAGCGAGGTATTATCGCAAAGCCCCGTTGGACCCGATTATCTTATCGGCTATTAACAGCCAGCTAATATTCCGTATGTAATAATGGCAGTCAATGACAGGAAAGGACGCAACGAACAGGTGAACATTTAAACAAGAACATTCCATTACACACGTATGCAGTCAAGGCAATGAATGCAATGGGGGTAAGGGACAGGACACGAGCAAAAAGACCCTACAGCCGTTTGTCTATTTATTATGTACATGTACTTAACAGTTTCTACTTTGCGGACACGGCGCCACAACTTTCATACAAAGAAAACCCCAGGAAAGGAAAGGGCAGAACTGGCCCGTAGGCCTTTAATGTTCGCAGAGCTGTGGAGACCGTAAGAGCTCTGAGAGGCCGTGCTGGTTACCTGCCACCCTCGTGGTGACTCGCTGGGGGACCCTCGATGTTTCGCCGTAAACACGGCAGCTCGGCTGGTCCAGGCCCCGCCGTGCGGCCTGGTGGATCGGCCTAGCCGACGACGCCTCGGAGGAATGAACGGGCCTTGCTCTCTTTTACGAGTTGATACTCTTTTAAAAGCCCGCCCACTCGTCAGCGTTGTTCGGACCATCTCGGGGCTGGCTGGCGACTTCTCTCCGGCTGTATCCACTGACCCACGGTTCGGCACCGTACTGCTGGCTTGGCTGCGCTCCGGGCTTCGCTGCACTCCAATGACCCCGACTGCCCTCCACTGGACTCGAACCTTAACAGACTGCTCACAGACTTCTCGGCGAACCCAGACTGACTCCAGGCAAAACTCCAGGCAAACTCTCCAGGCAGGAACTGAAACTCGGCGGTTCAGCCCCACCTTTTATGGGGTCCGGGGGGGGGTGAGTTTGATCCCCCACCTTCGACCTTTCACCCCCGCTGGCTCCGCCCCTTTTGGTATTTTGATCCGATCATTTCGCGAAATGCGGAGAGAGCGGACGTGGCAGAGATCATCTCCACCACGCGGACGTTGTGGAAATCATCGACAACCGCCCTAACGAGGGAGTCCCCACGCCTATCGGCAGATGGTGTTGTTCGTGGGGATTTACCGTGGCTGGCGAAAAGATGGCGGCGCAATGGAGATGAAGGTGAGGCGATGTTGTTCGTTTGTGGAGATTTTGTGGACAGGTTGGGTGTGTGAAAGGACGAATTGCTTAGATTTTGGTGAAGATCTGGATCTGAATCTGCCTACAAGAAGCTTTAAAGTGATTCTTCACCATTGAGAGATAGGGCTAAACTAATATATAACATGATATCTCAAAAAGTTGTTGACGGATTCGGATGAAACTTGATGGATATGTTGGGTGTGTGGCAAGGACGAATTGATTCAATTTTGGTGAAGATCCAGATCGAGATCCAGATCTGATAATTTTTGAAGTGATTCTTCACCATTTTTTTTTTCCGCATACATTGTCAAGGCTCGTATGAGAGCGAACACACAGAACGTACAACAAGGGGGTTAGAAGACAAGAGTGGCAGGAGGGGGAAGGACAAAACAGTGGGGAACAGACACATTAGGAGATCTGTGGAAGGGAGAGGGATGGCTTAGCCTTACTAATCACAATTTTATCATCAGTTCCTTCCTTAATACCTTACCCACCCTCCACTGACCTAAAAAAAAGCCTGAATTCCTTCCTCAATTCCCACTGCAAACCTTGCTGCCCACTTTCTATTTAACATGAGGCCATCATTATGGAAATACTCCCTTTGTCCCTGAAATGATTCCTACTGCTTCCTAAATGTAAAACCTTCCTCCCAACACCATTCTTCCAGCCATTGGTTGACATCTATTTCTCTGCTCATAATTTCTATATTGTTTCCTAATCCTGGGAGAATCAACGGAAACATTACCTCACAACCCTTTGTTTCAGCTGCTTATCCAAAATCCTTTATCTATTTTTCAAAACCTCTGAGTAAACTTTCCCTATATCATTCACTCCTAGGTCCTAGGTTTCGCCCGCTCGGTTCAACATTTTGGTTCGAGGTCAAACACATCCTCAACCATTTCTCGGACATGCATTTACCGATGTGGTACAAAGTTGGCACACAGGCAATAAATGACGGCGTACATATGCACGTCTCTTTTTTTTTTTCGACAGCAGATCCAAGATGGCCGACTGGTACTGGTGGCCATTTTAGTTCTAAAAAAATCCTAATGTTGAACACATCCTCAACCATTACTCGGACATGCATTTACTGATGTTATTCAAGCTTGGTATACAGATGACGAATGATGGCCTACATATACACGTCATTTTTTTCAAAATCAGATCAAAGATGGCTGACTGGCGGCCATTTCAGTTGTATAAAAACCCGATGTTGAACAATCCTCAATCATTTCTCTGACATGCATTTTCCAATGTTCTTCTCACTTGGCACCTGGAGAATGAATAATGGTTTACATATGCGCATCATTTATTTTTCGAGATCAGATCCAAGATGGCCGACTGGTAGCCATTTCAGTTGTAAAAAAATCCTAATGTTGAACACGTCCTCAAACATTTCTCGGACATGCATTTACTGATGTTGATCAAACTTGGCACCGGATAAAGAATAATGGTTTTCAGATGCACGTTATTTTTTTTTTTCGAAATCAGATCCAAGATGGCTGACTGGTGGCCATTTTGTTACTTAAATATGTCCCCAACCATTTCTCAGACATGCATGGTCCTATTTTGTTCAAACTTGGCACAAACACAGTACATGATAGCATACACGTACCCCACACTTTATTTTGTGATCTGATCAAAGATTGCCGACTGGTAGACTGGCAGCCATTTTAGTTGTACATAAATATGGGCTCGCCCTTGAACTCCATGCAGCAAAATTATGAAAACAATGGAGGCTATGACATTTTATGTCCATTGTACTTGTTTCATACAAGGATGTGGAGTCAAAAATGAATGATCAAATATAGTGTTTCTCTGTGTTTGTCTGCAATGAATAAAAACTCATCTTTAATGGAAACAGTTATGTTCACTTAATTATTCCACACTTTGTATTTGGATTGCTCAGTCTATGAATATGAGCAGCAGCAAACGGTGAAATGGAAACTTGACTTGACTTGCTTATTTGGTCCAATTGGTCCAACTTGTTTGATCTAAAGGCCTCCCTCATCATGGTCCATTCTGTTCTATTCAATGCAATTTGAGGCTATTGTACGTGACTCCAGTAAATTTTTCAATTTCAACTCATGTGTATCCAGGTGTCAAGGAGTCTTGTTTTCTATCTGATTCATTCATTTCTCTTCTTGTTATTTTCAGTAAAGTCAAGGAAACATCCTTCTATGGCTCTTTTTTTGGATGCATAGTCGAGGCTCATTGAAGAGCTAGCACACTGAACCGATCAGGACAGAACAGACAAAAACAGGTCGCAAAATATGCATGCATTGAGAAGGAAAAACTTTAAATTGAGGTGGGATTTTGGTGGGGTAAATGAGGGTAAAGAAGATCATAGTTTTGGATTGGGGATGATCTGAGATGAAGAGTTGGATCTGAGATGAATAGCTGAACAGCTGTTTTGAAGAGTTGGAGGGAAGAATGAGATTGAAGAGGATGTGTTGGTTGATGAACAAAAAAGAGAAACAAATGAGTGGAGGTGAGCAGTGATCCTGGATTTTGGTACTTTAACCAGAAGTGGGTTGATGGTGAACCATGTGAGCCCTGCAGAAACATGGACAAAGCATGGAAAGAGCAGAGGGTACAAGACCAGAAAGGAGGCAACAGAAAACAGAGAGACCACAAACCTGTCTGCAATGGCGAAGTGATAAGCCCATAGACTCAGCTTCATCGTGGGAGATTCCAATGACCTTGAAGTCCTTGGTTTCCACATCATCAATCAGAGCAAGATGTGAGACAGTAGAGCCAGCCCAGGAGGAGAGCAGTACTACATCAAGGCCTTGTTTGTAGATAGGAGTTCAGGAGTGCCAATGAAGGACTTTATATGATGGAGGATGCCCAGTCGGCAGCTGGCTTTGGAGGACAACTTTGAAATGCGGTTTGCCCAAGAAAGATCATGGCTGACAGTGAGACCCAGGAGTTTGAATGACTGACCCTCCTCAAGAGGATTGTTAAGAAAGTAGATGAGAGGGTTTGCCAGACAGTTATTTTGGAGAGAAATATTGAGAGTTGAGATTTGTCTCAATTGAAAGACATAATCCAAGTGTTTGACCAGCTTGTGATTGTTTTTTCAAAGTCTGAAGACAGGGAAGAGGCTGCAGCCTGCCTGCCTGAAGGATGATGGATGTCACAGCAGAAGGTGGATTCATCAGCAGAGAGTCAGAGAGATCATTGATGAAGATCAGGAATAGGACTGGGCCCAGAATCAAAAAAAAGACCAATTACTGCACCGTCGTCTCAAGAAGAAAGCCAGACATAACAATAAACACACACACACACGCGCACGCACGCACGCACGCACGCACGCACGCACGCACGCACACACACACACACACACACACACAATGTATTGGCAAGTACTTACAAAAGCTATTATATTTGAAGTTGTAACTTTAACTAGTGAGCAATTGACTGATTTTCCAACTGCCTGGATCAACAATTGGGCACCGTTTTTCATGGAGGTTTTGATCCTTTCAGCCCAGAACCTCTCCAAATGGTGGATCCACAACCATGGTCGCAGGTCCACATCAGTAGATTACTCAACATCAATGGACCCACAACCTCAAAGTTGTGTCCAGACAGTCAGTTAACACAGCAATGCAATATCCTTATTCAAACTTCTTTAATTATTACTTTTATTTAAAGTATTACTGCATATTATGGTGTATCACTTTTGCAAAAGTAGTTGCTGGAATGAAGCACTATGTGCCTATCGATTCCACAAGTGAAGTTAGGTGATCGACCAAAGTTTGAAAATTTTCCCGCCTTTTTTGACCGCGGGCCGCCATTTTGAAATTTCAGGAAAAATCCATATTTTTGGAAATAATATTGATTTTTGAATATTTCAAAAATATATATTTCTCTGTGTTTAGATGGCCGAATACACTTCAGTAGGCACCATTATGATAGTAAGTACCCGTAAGTATTATTCACAAACTTGTCCCGACATTTTGAGAAGGGGTTGCCATTTTGGAAATTCAGTGAAAATCGTATATTTTGTGTATATCCAATGAATTTTTTTTTTTATTCTTTGTGTACTTGCAGATAAACCTTGATTGACCAATGGGCAGGGCTCTTGTGGCTATGTGGGACAAGTTTGCTAGTTACAGGAAATTTTGCGAAAGTGCTAATTCTTTGCGTGTTGTAAATGATCTAGCTGAAAGAGGAATTAAGCGAGTGGCTGACTTTATTCATATGTGCAATGATGAGAAACAATGTCAAGCATTGCTACAGTGCGTGGAAGAGCACAGGAAGCTTTACCCAGACTATACAAAACAAACGATATGTTCTCTGTAAGATATCTGTGTGGTTGCTTGTTTGCTAGATTGTTATGTTGTCATATATGAAAACCATGTCACGTAAAACATATTTGGTTGTTCTCATAATTAATTGATCATGCTCTCATTTGTCATTAATAATGTCTTTATGAAAACGCTACTACTGATATTCTGTAAATGCCTAACAATGTGCCGTGCAATAATTGTCAAAATATGAGATTTTTCAGTGAAATTCCAAAATCGCAACCCCTTCTCAAAATGTTGGGACAAGTTGTGAATAATATTTACGGGTACCAACTATCATACTGGTGCCTACTGAAGTGCATTCGGCCATCTAAACAGAGAGAAATATATATTTTAAAATATTCAAAAATCAATATTATTTCCAAAAAAATGGATTTTCCTGAAATTCCAAAATGGCGGCCCGCGGTCAAAAAAGGCGGGAAAATTTTCAAACTTTGGTCGATCACCTAACTTCACTAGTGGAATCGATAGGCACATAGTGCTTCATTCCAGCAACTACTTTTGCAAAAGTGGTACACCCTACTGCATTTGACTAACTTTAACTATACACCACTTTATACGTTAAAAAATTAAGTGACAAACACTTTACCTTGTAGACATGTCCATGACACAGCGCCTTCATCTAACCATAGACTCAAACTGTCATTCAAATATTCAAACTGTCATTAACAACAGATTTTAAACACTGCCAATTTTAAACAACCGATTGCGAACACTGCCTTGGGGCACTCAAGCTTTGACAGGGAGAGGAAACGAAAGGATTCCGTTGAATCCCGACATTACTTACAAGAGTGGAGGAAGTCAGTAAGTGATGTGTGGAATTGACCTTGGATGCCATTGACAGAGAGTTTGGAGACTAAGGCAGGATGCCTGGCTATCAAAAGCATGATATATGTCCAGAGAAACTGCCGTGATCCCATCTCTGACATTGAGAGCCTCCATCTATTGTAGGGTGAGTAGAAGCAGTATGTCCAAGGTGGAGTGACCTGCTCTGAAACCATATTGGTGATCTGAGATGAGGTTGTTGGAGAAAATGAAGGATTTCATATAAATTGCAATGATGGATTCCATAACCTTGCTGATGATTGGAAGTAAGCTGATGGGTCTATAGTTGAGGGGATTCATGTTTGCACCTTTTTTATGTTGGTAGTGATATTGGCAGATTTCCAAGCAGAAATTAAGTGTTTATGTAATTTATTTTTGTATCCATCGTTGAGGCTTTTGGAAAAGCTAGCACACTGAACGGATCAGGATGTAACAGACAAAAACAGGACCTAAAACATGCATGCATGGAGAAAGAAACTCCAAGGAGGAAAAACTGGAAAATTAGGAGTGATTTTGCTCCTATTCTTTATTTAAGATCACGTTTCACTTCCATATGGCATTGCTATGAGAACACACTGATTGTAAACTTTGCTTTTCCAACACAAGGGCAGTTTGATCTTCAGGCCATTTCTTAATTTACCAAATGCTGTCCATCCCTCTCAAGTACATCGCCTCACTTCTTCAAAGTTATCCATTTGTAGAAGTTGTCCTAAGTAAATTTAATTGCTAGTTTCTTCAACTTTGCAACCATTAATTGGCATCTGTTCCATTTTTGCATTGCAGTTCAACATTCATTTTGTCATTTTCATTTTCAGTGCAACCTTTTGACTCTCCAAATGGAGCTCTTCCATCGTGATTTACCGTTCTTTGGAATTGTTTGAAATTAAAACAGTCATCTGCAAATCAAAGGTAGTTAAGTATTTCTCCTTTGACATTCATTACCTTATTGTCCCAATTTAGCTGTTGGACCACTTCGAGGCATAAAGTGAATAATTTTCGTTAAATCATGTCTCCTTGTCTGACACCTCTTCGATCTTGATCTCGACATTATTATTATTATGCTGTTTCAAGGTTACTTTTCCAGCATTGTATTCCTCTCTTAATATATTGATGCATCTGAAGTTGACATTTCGATGATGTACAACTTGAATGATGGCATTTATTTCCACACTGTCAAAGGCTTTTTCATAATCAATGAATGCGAGACACAAGGAAAGTTTATATTCTCTTGATTTTTCCAGAAGTAGATTTACTATACAAAGGTCATACAAAAATGCTCAATTTCAAATGTGTCAGTTAGGTGACTCACACTGTTTGCAGTGTGAACCACGAACACAGTACATAAAATAAAATGGGAAGATTCAGTGAATATACTTTCTGAGGATTCCTAAGAAGAACACGGCTTTAGTAATGAAGATGTACAGTTGCCCTATATAGGTGGGAGTCAAGAGGTCAATCAGGTGGAAAAGAAGGTTGTATGTGTGTATTGGGGGAAATAGCAAGCTCCATTAACACAGAATTTGAAAGTACCATAGCTGGCAAAGGAATGGATATGAATAATATTCTGACGAGCAGCCACAATCATTGGGCTCTGGTAGGCCTTCACCTGGCACGATGTTGATCGAATTGGGTCCCCACTGGTTGGGGAAGTAGCTAGCCAAAATTAACAAACACAAAATGTACTTATAACTAAGCTGGGTGACACCTCACTGCAGCAATCTGCACTGATAAGGTGCCTCAACCCCGAACTTTCAGCCAATTTCAGTCCACTGCAGAAAGAAGGCCTTTCTCCTGTCCAAGGCATTTTTGGCATACTTGCTATGTTTGCAAATCCTGGGTTGATGAGAGTGTGCATCAATGGGAAGTGCACCCATAGCAGCCATTGGAGAAAATAAAGTAGTCTTCAGCAAGTCGACAAAACAGCCAGCTCTTAACGTGCAAGCGTAAATAAATGCAATGGATGGGACATCAGTCAGACCAGAATGTCAACCCGGAAAGATGAGAATGTCAGAGTGCCTCCCCATCCTCCAAATCTTCCTGACAGTCTTCCAACACTTGACTCATGATTTACATGGTTTGAATTTTTAATGTACCTGGAGCTACAGGATGAAGATTATAATGATAAAGATGGAGAGGAAGCTGTAATCTTTGCAAGCTCATGCAAATAGGTGCACAATGCCCCTTTTCAGCAAACAATCGAAGGTGGAGACATATTTATGTCCAAAGGTTTGAGAAAAGGATTTTGCTAAAAAAAAAAGTTCTTTCGAACACACGAGCACAAAAATAATGTGAATTCCCTTTCAAGGAACTTCAAAGCAGGAGGAGGCCATTCCACCCATTAAAGCCTGCGCTATGGCTGCCAACATAAGAATGCTTGTCTGTGCTCTATCCTTTTTAAGTACTGGGCATCAAGTCAGGTAGCAGCACACACGATTTTAAAGGTATTGGTATGACTCGGCTGGAGTTCGAACCACTGACATCCCAGAATCAGAGCGGATGCCCGAACCATTATGAAACCACAATAAATAATGACTCTTTGGTGCCTAGTGCTCAAGTACAGCCAAGCTCTCTCTGTTATCCCACAAGCATACTTTTCAGGCCTCATTGCCCTTCACTTTTAAAACTAAGGGCACTCCTTCTTTATAACCAGGTAGCCTACAAGAGCATGGCATCGGTTTAATGGATCAAGCACACAGAATGGTCATAAGATAATCCATTGGACAAAGCACATGAGACATTCGTACAACCTCGGGTAGCACCACTTCGAACATTCTTTCTGAGCAGCAATCCATTCGTTTGAAAGTTTAAATCGAGCAAGAGCAAGAATTGCTTTGCAATCGATGTCCCCTACCAATATTGTGATACGTGATAATATGCGATATTTTCTCAGTCCAAAAAGGGCATAACTCTGTGAAAAATTGATGAAATGCCCTGAAACTTGAACTTGTTCTGTAACTTATAATAAAGTCCTGTATCAAGTTTCAGTTGAATATGTTAAAGGGTATGGGGGAAAAAAAGTCTGAAAAACCACAGGTGGGATGGACAGATGGACGGACAGACGAATAGCAAACCTATAGTCCCCTCCAGTGAAACTGGTAGGGGACGAATAAGCAGTGCTGCATTTGCCTGAATAAAAATGTACTTAACCAATTCCTAGCACCTTGTTGTACATGAAAACAATTTTCCACGAAGCTGCAGGGTTCCATTGTATTAATCCAAATGTTACTAATGGAATAGGAAATCCTAATTTAATTATTGTCATTACTTGCCATGTCAAAGTGTCAGAGTTCGATCAGAAGCAACTACTTTCTAGAGATGAAGATAGGGTTTTGTCATGTGACCAATTGGGTAACAGGACAAATACCCACTCTGCATAAAAATGTGGTTTAAACATCCACAAGTGAATGTTAGCAGACATCATGACAATCGGCTTTAGATTTCTCAAAAGGAAGTCGTACCCGACTGGGAAACAACTAGGACGTGAATCACCAGTCCAGCAGTTTGAATCCATATGCTATTATTATGGGAATCAATCCCAGATTATGCTGTTCTGCCTGCCACTGACTCACAAAATAATTAGAAACTCTTATCACTACAATCACATTCGCCTGTAGGCTCTCTAGCCTGGGTTAGAATCTTGGCCTCCCCAAGAAACTGTCATCTCGGTGTTTCATAGGCTGGGCGATTCATCAATGTGTGCGCCGTCCCTCAGATGGACGTTAAACTGGTGTCCCATCTGCCGGCATTAGTTGGTGGATGTTAAAGATCCCACTGTGTCCTTTGCGAAGAATAGGTGAGTTGTCCCCTATGCCCTAAAGTAAATCTCAATTTGCTGCCCTGACCTACAGAGGGCATTGCTTCAGTGGCATAACAATGCACTCAGCCAATGACGCTACTTGCAGCCTTGTGCTGCATATGAAGAAGATCATGACAATCATATAGCTGTTCTCATCGGCTTTAACTTGCAATCGGTGGTGTTTCACATTTCCTCATACGTACGTCAATACTTTTAGTCTAATGAAGTCATAACAACCCTTTATTAAAATAAGTAAACCAAAAAAAAAAAAGGTTGAGTTCATAGTTTGATTATGAAGGGGGTAACTGTTGTGCATTCATTAAATCTTCCAAAATTTCAATTTTTTTTAATGAAATGCACTCCCTAACCTCACTCTCCCCTCCCCACCCTTTACCCAATGGTGAAAGCATCCATATGGAAATTTATACAGTCTTCTACAATCATGTTGCTGCTCTCCTTTAAAACTGCATAGGTGATCATTAACTAAGGAAGCAACTCATCTGATGGTCAAAAAGAGAAGAGTGGTCGGGAGTTAAAAACGACAGCATTTCCTCGAGCCTTGGCACACATGGCATAGCAATGCGAGGCAATTAAAGGAGGCCACAATTTCTATTCCTTCACCGTATAGTTATGTGCTGAGGCAAGAATCATGAACACAAGGCGAGCAAGCAAGTGCGGGCAGTGTTTCCCCTGGGGTGGGTATATATCGAGGAGCAGATTGAGAGACATGCTGAGCAGAGATTAACACAAGCTCGTTGATCCACCTGTACTAAGAGAACCAAAGTCATAAAATTCCTCACTCTGCATGGGGCACCAGAACACTGAAGGTGAAAACAGTGATGTATTCCACTGTTGGTGCCCCCCTCCCCTCACCCACTCTCTCTATTGTTCCTTTTGTCCTATTCCATTCAGTGTACTACCTCTTCCACGAGCCTTGACTGTAACAAAAAGAAAATGAAATAAAGGTAACCGGGACAAAGTAGACCACTACTTCTGCAAACATAATGTCGATGTCGCACTCCAATGTAATCACTAATCTGTTGACCATAATACCATACCTTTCCAACGATTGTACCTGCCTTGAGTCTGTTTTTGACAGAATTGTGGGGGAAAAAACTGGATTTTGTAAACTCTGATTTAAGGTGAGTATAAAATGTAGCACAACATAGTTACAGTAGCAATTTGATAGGCGAGATGTTTATACCACATGTGATGTACGGCTTAAATATTATTTTGATTGCCATCATTAGTCTGGTCTCTAATTGTAGAGGACTGTCCAAATGCTTTCATTCATAGCGACAAAACGGTGTAAAGTGGACCACCTCGGGGTTAATGAATTTGGTATGTTCACCGGTTTGCTTCATTTTGGATGCCATGCTCATAGTGGGGAAACATCAAATTGAAAGGCATCAAGATGTCCTCACTGTTGAATTTTGTTGTTAATGTAGGAGTAAAAACTGTGATTTGTTTTCCCCCACGGTTAATTAGTACTGCCATCATAGTTAATAAATAACTCAAACACCTGAAGCATCCAAATTCATTTAAATAAACATCGTGAATTGTTATAATCATTTATTTACTGTTTCTTGCACATTTATTTATTTTGACATCATGCCAAACAACGTTCAGCAATGCTGGGGTAAAGTGGACCACTAATGAATTGACCACCATCAGTGGTCCGCTTTAGCCTAGTGGTCTGGTGTAAAGTAATGAAAACTTAAATATTGTGCACAGTTTGCTGAACCAATTGTGAAGGCAAACACCTCTGGTAGAGCGATTCAGTTTATTAATGGTAGAGGCTCTAGTTGAGCGATCACCTGCCTTCCCTCTGAAGCTTTCTAGTTAAAGCTGCTTACAGTGATCAAATTCAGCATCCATTCATTTCTGATCTGCTTTAATCTGTTTTTCCTTTGTTGTCCTATCCTTCATGATAAAGCAAACACAATTTTCAAAACTTTCCAAAAAAAAAAAAAAAGATCATGAATGATCCTTCAACTTAATGATTGGTGGTAATACAAGGAAAAAAAAATAATTCAGGGAAATGAGGAACGAGACCTAATTGGGAAACAGAGTAACATGTGCAAAGGCAAGAAATTCGATGTAAACCTGAAGTTGTCAAAAGTCCCTATTGCAAGATAAAACAGGCAGGCATTATGTGGAGTAAGACCAAGAAGAACGAAGGAACTATCTGTAGCCAAATGAGTCACACTGTTAGCATACAGTAGCTGGATAGCTTTCCACCATTACTAAATAATTCGACATTTCCTCCATGAATGTTGGTTAGATTTTCCACATTTAATCACCAGAACGATGACGTTGCAAATCACCTCGAGATTACAAGAAGCCATTTGTGCAAGAAGAAATAAATTTAGTTGCATTTGTGATTAGGACATCAATAAAGAATGCACAAGAGAAAGTTTTCTCCAGGGGAAAGTGTAACCACAAGTTTCAAAGTATTTCAAAGTGCCGTTCTTAACTTAACTGCTCACATGTTCCTTGTCTCCCCTTGGCAGGGTTTTGTAATGTGAACAACATTCATGGAGGACACCACTTACGTCCATGAGCCCCAGAACATCCTACATAAAACAGGACTACCAGCCAATGTTGTGGTACAACACAAGAATGACCACACTGTGGTCACAACGAGTGACATACAAAAAAACAAACCTGGGCAGTGTATGATCAGCAGAGACGTGCAGGCCTGATGTCTTCGGTCCACGAGAAAACCAAGATGGTGGCCATATCGTTTCCTCTGGGTGCCATGGTGGGTGAGTCAAGTACCTAATGTGGGTGGTGTCCAACAAATGTCCAACCAATGAGTGCACATTTCGAAAATCGATCCCAACAAGAACCCCAACAACAACAACAACAACAATGTGGAGCCCTTATAGACCTGCAACAACCCACAGATAAAAATGTATATACAGTAAAATATATATATATATATATATATATATATATATATATATATATCTTCTTCTTCTTTCGGCTGCTCCCTTTTTTGGGGTCGCCACAGCGGATCATCCGTATGATCCGCATAGTGATTTGGCACATGTTTTTTTACGCCGGATGCCCTTCCTGACGCAACCCTGGTCGCCTCTTACGACACAGGGATATGGTACACCTATTTTAACCGGGGTATACACCGGCCCAGTACACTGGTACTCATTTCGCCGACCTCGGAAGGATGACAGGCTGAGTCAACCCCCTGGTGTATTAATTCAGTGGCCCAACGGGGCTTGAACTCAGGACCTTTTGGATCCCAAGCCGCTGCCCTAACCACTGCGCCAACACCAGGATAATGTATGTATATATATATGTATATATATATATATATATATATATATATATATATATATATATATATATATATATATATATATATATATATACATACATACATATATATATATACATACATATATATATATATATACATATACATATATATATATATATATATATATATATATATATATATATATATATATATATATATATATATACAGTGGGGAGAACAAGTATTTGATACACTGCCGATTTTGCAGGTTTTCCCACTTACAAAGCACGTAGAGGTCTGCAATTTTTATCATAGGTACACTTCAACTGTGAAAGATGGAATCTAAAACAAAAATCCTGAAAATCACATTGTATGATTTTTAAATAATTAATTTGCATTTTATTGCATGAAATAAGTATTTGATCACCGACCAACCAGTAAGAATTCCAGCTCTCACAGACCTGTTAGTTTTGTCTTTAAGAAGCCCTCCCATTCTCCACTCATTACCTGTATTAACTGCACCTGTTTGAACTCGTTATCTGCATAAAAGACAGCTGTCCACATTCAATCAATCAGACTCCAACCTCTCCACAATGGGCAAGACCAGAGAGCTGTCTAAGGACATCACGGACAAAATTGTAGACTTGCACAAGGCTGGGATGGGCTACAGGACAATAGGCAAGCAGCTTGGTGAGAAGGCAACAACTGTTGGCGCAATTATTAGAAAATGGAAGAAGTTCAAGATAACAGTCAATCTCCCTCGGTCTGGGGCTCCATGCAAGATCTCACCTCGTGGAGCCTCAATGATCATGAGAAAGGTGAGGCATCAGCCCAGAACTACACGGCAGGACCTGGTCAATGACCTGAAGAGAGCTGGGACCACGGTATCAAAGAAAACCATAAGTAACACACTACGCCGTCATGGATTAAAATCCTGCAGTGCACGCAAGGTCCCTCTGCTCAAGCCAGCGCATGTCCAGGCCCGTCTGAAGTTTGCCAATGACCATCTGGATGATCCAGAGGAGGAATGGGAGAAGGTCATGTGGTCTGAGACCAAAATAGAGCTTTTTGGGTTAAACTCCACTCGCCATGTTTGGAGGAAGAAGAAGGATGAGTACAACCCCAAGAACACCATCCCAACCGTGAAGTATGGAGGTGGAAACATCATTCTTTGGGGATGCTTTTCTGCAAAGGGGACAGGACGACTACACCGTATTGAGGGGAGGATGGATGGGGCCATGTATCACGAGATCTTAGCCAACAACCTCCTTCCCTCAACAAGAGCATTGAAGATGGGGCGTGGCTGGGTCTTCCAGCATGACAACGACCCGAAACACACAGCCAGGGCAACTAAGGAGTGGCTCCGTAAGAAGCATCTCAAGGTCCTGGAGTGGCCTCGCCAGTCTCCAGACCTGAACCCAATGGAAAATCTTTGGAGGGAGCTGAAGGTCTGTGTTGCCCAGCGACAGCCCCGAAACCTGAAGGATCTGGAGAAGATCTGTATGGAGGAGTGGGCCAAAATCTCTCTGCTGCAGTCTGTGCAAACCTGGTTAAGTACTACAGGAAATGTCTGATCTCTGTAATTGCAAACAAAGGTTTCTGTACCAAATATTAAGTTCTGTTTTTCTGATGTATCAAATACTTATTTCATGCAATAAAATGCAAATTAATTATTTAAAAATCATACAATGTGATTTTCAGGATTTTTGTTTTAGATTCCGTCTTTCACTGTTGACGTGTACCAATGATAAAAATTACAGACCTCTACTGCTTTGTAAGTGGGAAAACCTGCAAAATCGGCAGTGTATCAAATACTTGTTCTCCCCACTGTATATATATATATATATATATATATATATATATATATATATATATATATATATATATATATTCAAGCAAAGAAGCATACTGACTATGATGTGAAGCAGTTGTCATGGACATAAATTACACCAATTGTGTAATTGGTTGTCACTTCCAAACTAGGAGGCATCCATGTAGTATTCAAGCCTTTGCAGACTGAGATTAAAGCCTATGGTCATGAATCGACGAAACCAGAGATGTCGATCTCGATTTTGACATTGTTGTGAGCTCGTCAAGACAACATACTGATCATTTATTTGTGACCATATTAGGGTCATTGATAAACTGAATCGAACCCACTAACATGAAACACATACACAGGCTCACATGACGACAGCGTCGTGTCATAGAGTCAGCGTGCTCCATTGGTTGAATTTAATATTCCTGGCTGCAAACCTCCTGACTTGTGATTAGCAGGGCAGGGACAATGTGCTCATACGGCAGGTGACACTTGTTGCTGGCAGGTTGTACAGCAAGCACTGTGATGGGACTCGATCTGTGCCCTGTGGCCTCGTCAAGTTAGGTGGTTTGATTCAACATATGTATGTATATGTATTATTAATGGCTCATGGAATGGCTTAAGTTTGGGGTTAGGGTTAGAGATTTAATGAATAAGCTTCCCTTCATAGATAAAGGCCATGCACATGTAACATGTGAACTATATAGTATTTCTGGTGAATTTGTTTTTAGTGGAGAAGCTGATGCCTAATGATAACAACCACACTCAAAGACAGCCAGCAGTGTCACCTGGTGTCAAAGAGTGTCCAAGGAGACCAGACCACTTGCTACCCGCAATTTAGGCAAGAAGATGTAATTCGGTCCCCAACACTCTAATACCCATCAATGGCTCCACTGCTTGCAGATGGTTCCTCTGGCTTCACATCCTTCAGATGGATGGTGCACACATTGATAACTCTCCCTGCATGGGGAATACCACAGTGACAATTTATGGTTGGGTCGAGATTCAAACCCAGGCTGGACAACTCAAAGGTAAGTGAGCATACCTCTCGGTTTTATATCCTGCCAGTGCGGTACAAAATACATTTCAAGTAGAAAACACCAACAAGTTTGGAGAGAAAAAGGAAAAACACAAAAAAGCATAGATTAAGAAACAAACCGAATTGTGAATGAACTAGAGAGTTGGTGTCAAAGCCACCAAATGCTCGCCTGTTTATACATTTATCGTTTTTAAAAGACGAGTCTAATAATATTTTTTATAAAGCATTGCAGTGAAGTCTGATCCAAATAATTTTAAAGAAATATTTGTATTTGTATATTGGAATCAATAAACCAGTACACATATTAAATGAATGGCAAGTGTCTAGTATAAACAGGCGAGCATTGGGTGGCTTTGACACCATCTTAGGTTGAAATTTTAATTTTTTTAAAAATCATTTGTTAATTTCAACTTCACTACACCAATAGTATACCACAAAGGAACCTCCATGCCAAATATCAGCATCAGAGTACACATATTAAATGAATGGCAAGCTTCTAAATAACTTGCACCAAAAACTTTAACATTGATGTGCTTCAAAAAAGTTAAGTTCAAAACAGGTCAAAAATTTAAAACATTTGAAATTATTTTTTAGTTTCAACTTCACTACATCAATAATATACCCCAAAGGAACCTCCATGCCAAATATCAGCATCCGAGTACACTCATTAAATGAATGGCAAGCTTCTAAATAACTTGCACCAAAAACTTTAACATTTTCACGCAGACGCTCATGCTGACACTCACGCTGACGCTCACGCCGGGGGTATCGCTATAGCTCTCTGTTCTTCGAACAGGCGAGCTAAAAATGATTGAACAAACTTAATAACAAATATAATAATGCATAAAGCCATCAGGCACATTGTAGTGGAGACATGTTTCAGTCATCAAAATAACTTCAAAAGAGGAAGTATGGTGACAGAAAATTGGAATGATACACAGGAAAAGGTTATGAAGTGTAAAGAATCTCATTTAACATTTTATATAATGGTTAAAAAGGGAGATGTATTATAAGGTGTTCAATGAGGATTGAAATTCTTGATTTGTGTGAAAGGCAAATTTTTTTTCTGTGACAAGGAACTATAATGCAGGAGGAGGCCATTCGGCCCATCAAAGCCTGCGTTGGGCTTTTATTTATTTATTTATTTATACAGAGTCGAGGCTCGTGGAGGAACTAGGGAGGACTATTTTGGAGGAATATTGCCAACTTATGATTTTTTTTGTCCATTCTCTATCCTTTACAATTGCTGAATGTCAAGCAAGGAAGCAGCATGTAGCATTTTAAAAGTGATCTTTGGTATGACTTGGCCGGTGTTTGAATCGCCACCTTCACAGACTCAAAGAAAATGCTCAAGCCATGCATGATGCTATCGGATCTGGTGTCCCAATTGTCTTCAGAAAATAGCAGTCTAATGGTGAAGACATGAAAATTTCTGTAGGATATAGGAATAGCCAGAGGCTGTAAGTTCAAATCCAAAAGAAGGTAGTAATATATGGATTTAAATTCTCTTCTGCTTCTGGAACCTGATTCATTCTCGGGAGAATTACCAGGTTGCTTGCGGAATGTCCATAAAATCCCAACTGGCTCACAGATGACCTTCAGAGAGGAGGTAATCTTTCTGCCATTCCGTGCTTTGGTCTTTATGTGTGTTTTGGTCCACACTTCGTGATTGACTCAAAACACCTTCAGGGCAACTTGGGATGGCATTAAAATGATGCCTATAAAAGGCAGCATCGCCCATAACTCCATAGCAAAATAAAAGGAGATTACATTTCAGAACAGAGAAATTGCTCAACCCTGTAAGGTGCCCACATTGATTGAACTGAGTACAGAAGTGAGTAAAACGTTTTCAAAAATAGAAAAATTTGGTGTGTTTGACATTAGCAAATGGTTTGTGGTGTGCACAGCTCACTGAAGTAATGCGCTGTCTCAATAACGTCATACGCTCACCATTTGAAGTGGAAAATATCTTTATCTGGAAGTGTAATTGGCCTTTTTGTGGAATTGGCATTTTCGTATAATTGACTAAATCGATAAGTGACTTCTCACCTGTTCAAGCATCTTGCAGAAAGAATGGGAAGATTATCATAGACTCCAACAAATCAGCATCAGTTCGGTGTTGCACTTTCAAAGGGATCAGTACAACATGAAGGTTAATTCTACCACTTGCAAGAGTGTGCAACATCGGCGTGTAGCACGATATTGGGATGCGAAAGTATTCAAGTTCAACTGTTAATGATATTTACCTCGTGCACGTGAAGCGAAAAGTGGGGTTAAGCAAATGGTTCACTTCTGTCTGTCCATCCATCCGTCCATCCACAAACATCAGTTTATGATTGAGGAGCAACTTGATTTCATTTGAATATGATACGGTATTTTGACCATGACGTGGGACAAGTATTGAAAAATGAACCTGCATTTTAGCAGTACATTAGCTCTGAATTCTTCCCAATTGCACATGAGCAGATAGGGGTGAGATACTTTTTTACTCTGTCTACCTGTCTGGCAGTCAAACAAAATTTTTCATTCCAAACTTATTGTTTTTTAAGGACATAAAAAAGGACACAAGCAACAGGCACGAATAACTAATGTGTAACGTGTTAGATAAGGTGGTGTAATGGCCACTGTGTCAATGACGGTAAACTCCTGGAATTCATTTTCATACATATGACCTCTACAATCTATATTTTATTTTATTTAAATTTTTATTTATCATTAAATGATATACTTGAACACGAGAACACAAATCACCTTCTTTTCGCTTCCGAAAACCTCCAGGTTTGCAGTACTTGGACATGTTATACGAGGTGGTGTATAATGAAACGGAAGACGAAGAAGGAACCGAAAGAAGCAAGGAACAAAGACTGAGTCATCAGGAGGAACCTGGATAGGATTCAGATTTCAGCCGCAACACCACAACCCTCAAACCCATACAGTAAATTTTTGCAAAAATTCACTTGTCCAGAGAGAGAAAGAGAAAGAGAAAGAGAAAGAGAAAGAGAAAGAGAAAGAGAAAGAGAAAGAGAAAGAGAAAGAGAAAGAGAAAGAGAAAGAGAAAGAGAAAGAGAAAGAGAAAGAGAAAGAGAAAGAGAAAGAGAAAGAGAAAGAGAAAGAGAAAGAGAAAGAGAGAGAGAGAGAGAGAGAGAGAGAGAGAGAGAGAGAGAGAGAGAGAGAGAGAGAGAGAGAGAAAGAGAGAAAGAGAGAGAGAGAGAGAGAGAGAGAAACAGAGAGGAAAAGAGATAAAAGAGAAGAAAAAACAAGAATTATAATGAATACAGGAAGTCGTCGACTTACTGCCTATGCAACTTACGACTGTTCGACTTTACGACCACTTTACGACCACGTAGTGGCCCCCCCCCCAAAAAAAATTCTTTTTTGTAGGTAAAATATACGTTGTTCGACTTACGATCGATTGGTCGGAACCAATTGCGGTCTTAAGTCGACGACTACCTGTACAGAGAAATTGTGAAAAAAAAGTAGAAAGAAGTGTGAAAGGAACAAACAACAAAGATGTAGGGAAGAACCTGGACATATAGATTTCAGCAGTTACTCCCCAAGATCAAACGCATCAACATGTACAAGCTACCAGAGGTCCATCAGCGGAGAAACACAGTCCAAGGCACTTAAGACTGCATCAATGTTGCTAAACTTCCAGAAATTGTTTTTGTACGACCTTTAAAATCTTTATTTTACTTAAATTTAATGAAATACTGGAACACTATATGGGGTAAGGTGTTCTACGAACCCTTTAGTTTACTTTGGTGGTGGTGAATACCAAGTAAAACACTTCATTCCGCAAAACCCACAAATGCAAAGACAAGCCGTTGGCGACACGGCTGCTTGCTCGAGATGGAAAGCTGGCCGACGCGACAAGCCGATATTCATGTACATGCTATCAATCAATTTAGCACAATAAATACGATTATCACAGCCCTCTTAGTTTGTGCCCAGAAACCCGCCTTGTGAAATTTCAGGCATGTTTCCAAAGAGACTCTAACAAATGGCAGCCCTGGTAATTCCATTTATCTATTCGCGAAAGATTTTATTTTTTTATATGATGCTGTAAGACATTATCCTTGGGCAAAAAAAAAACAGGTCCTTCGGAGGTCCAGTTTCGGAGGTATTGATTTTTTTGTACAGTCCACAATAAGTGTACGATGTACGATAAAGTATTTTAGCTGTTGCTAAGCAACAGAGGTGTGCATAGCAACCATTCCTTTTTGTGTACATGCTCGCCACATTGTACACACATTTCACTCAAGTTTCATCAAAATCAGACTCTTTCTCTAAGAGATATTCGCAATTAACCGTTTCTGAAATGTTCGACATGTATTCGCCCAAAACCTATCTCCTCCTACAAATATTTTTGTTAGGGCTGCAAATTGGCATGAAGGGAGCTCGATAGATTGCGCTCAGAACTGTAGGCTTCAAGTTTTCGATTTTTTTTTTTCGATTTTTGACCACTTTAAAGGGCCGTTGCTCGGGCACGGGGTCCCTTATTCAAAAGCACACGATTCCCAGAAATATTGGTCCTACCTACCAAATTTCATTAGAATCGGTTGAGTGGTTTAGCCCCTAGGCTTGACCAAAGTTTCGCAGACAGACAGACAGATGGAAATGTCCAGAATAAGGGTGCTCTAAGAGCAGCCAACAAGAAGAAGACGTCATAAAGAGCACGATACTTGCAAATTCCATAAAACAAATTTGACCTCAATTTTAATTTGCTTCATTCAATGACCAAATATGCAACTCCTTGCAACTCCTTTTTTTGCATCCATCAAGAAATGTGTTTAATCGCATCTCTAAACTAAAACTTAAAAAAACTCAGTTTGCTTTGAATGTTCACTTTCCATCAACCATTCTTTTTTTCCAATTTCAGTGCCAACTCACCATTCTTACCCCTCCCTCTCAAAGCAACCATCACACTCTTCTGCCTCCAAGCCTCCCTCTCACCTCTCTCAAAAACTCTGCCCTCACCTTTCTCCCTCCATTCATCCCCCTCATTCATCCTTCTCAAAGTTGCCCCCCCTCTCATCCACAAAGCTGCCTCCTTCCACTGCCCTCTCACCTCCATCTCTTCACTCCACCTCCTCAAATCCTCAACCGCCTTCTGCCCCCTCTTTTGTCCACACACTCCCCCAACACGACAGAGCCTTTTCTCCTCATCCGGCCCCTCCCCCACACTCTTTCAGCCACCGTCCTTACCCCCCCCCCATCCCTTGTCCTCCCCTACCCCTCCCCTCCCACCCCCTGTACCCAAACCTCCTCCCCTCCCTCTTCATTAACAGTGTGGATCTCAAATATCCGGGGCCTTCGATCAAACCTTTCAGATCTTTCCACACAGGTTGCCACTGACAAACCAGATATAATCTGCCTTACAGAAACTTTCTCCCCCAAGACGTGTCTGACTCCCAAGTATCTCTCCCTGGTTACTCCCTCCCCCGGTATGACAGACCTGAGCCTCGGCCTGGTGGAGGAGTTGCTCTCTTCATCAAAGACTCTATTCCTCACTCTCCTTGCACTTCCCTCACTCCCCCACACCCCCAGGAATACCTCTGGCTATGGCTTCCCCTCCACTCCCACCTCATGTTTATATGTGTGCTGTACCGTCCACCGAACAGTGATGACTCCATCTACACCTCACTATCTGAAAACATGGACCAACTTCTATCTTCTCATTCAAACTCTCTCTTCCTCATATGTGGTGACTTCAATTGTCATCATGCCAGTTGGCTAGGTGTGGGTACCTCTCTCACCTGCCATGGCACCTCAGCAAAAGCTTTCTGCGACTCATTGGGACTGACTCAATCGGTCAACTTCCCGACCCGGATCTCAACCAATATGGTACTCCATCTCTTCTGGATCTGATTTTGACAAACTTCCCTGACAATATCTGCTGCTCTTTTTCCGCTCCAATCGGTTCTTCTGACTACATCCTTGTAAAGTGGACATCTCTCTGGCTATTATCAGAGAACCACCTCACCACCGTCGAGTCTGGCATTTCACTCAAGCCGAGTGGCAGGGTCTCCAAGCAGCTATCAAACTTTTAGACTGGTCTCCTTTCGCTACTTTCTCCAACATCAACTCATCCTGGGAATTCTTTCAAAGAAACTTGCTCTCCCTCATGAACAGATTTATCCCCTCTCATATTCAGTTGTCCTCCCCTTCATCCAGCCCTTGGTTCACTGAAGCTTGTGGTGAGGCAGTTGTCCTGAAACAACTTGCCTTTGCCTCATGGAAAGCAAACCCAATTGAGGGTAATCTCAGTTCCTTCCATTAAGCTCGGAACAAGTGTGTATCTACCCTCAGGAGAGCCAGAAAACAACATCTTTCTAAGCTCAAGTCCGAACTTTCAAACCTCTCTCCCTCATAAAAATCCTGGTGGCATCTAATCAAATCTGTTTCTGGTCTAAGTTCCCCCTCCATCCCCTCCCTTACCTCAAATGGCCGCACTGCTGATACCGCACGTGAAAAGGCTGAATGCCTAAACTTGGTGTTTGCAGTTAAATCATGTGATCAAAACCCATCGCTTTCTCTACCCAGCTTACCCAGTAGCACCCAACTGTCCCTGGACTCTGTCATTTTTCTCCTGACAAGGTGGGGAGCTTGCTCTCAAACCTCAACTCAGATTCTGCAACCGGTCCAGACGGCATCAGCCCACGTGTCCACAAAGCCTGCTCCTCTACTCTTGCTCACCCTCTCTCTGTTCTATTCACCCTCTCATTTGCTCAAGGTCATCTGCCATCTGCTTGGAAATCAGCAAACATTACTGCCCTGCATAAAAAAGGTGCAAAACATATCCCTGCAACTACAGACCAATCCGCCTTCTGCCAATCATCAGCAAGGTTATGGAATCCATCATCGCTTCAGACATGAAATCCTTCCTCTTTTCCAACGCCTTGATTTCCTATATTCAATTTGGTGTCAGACCAGGTCACTCTACCTTGGATATGCTGCTTCTGCTCTCCCAACAATGGATGGAGGTCCTCAATGCCGGACATGAAATCAGAGCCACATCCCTGGACATATCACATGCTTTTGACACAGTCTGGCACCCTGCCCTGCTCACCAAACTCTCTTCCCATGGTATCCAAGGCCATCTCCACTCATGGCTCGCAGACTTCCTCTTCTGTCGCAGTCAACGTGTGGCCCTAAATGGAGTTCTTTCATCCCCTCTTCCTGTCAAGGCTGGAGTTCCTCAAGGTAGCGTTCTGGGCCCTGTTCTTTTTTTGGTTTTCATCAATGATCTCTCTGACTCTCTGGAAAATCCTCTATATCTCTTTGCTGATGACTCCACCCTCTGCCATACCATCTATCATCCCTCAGACCGGCAAGCAGCAGCTTCTTCGCTCACTGTATGATCTGGGTAAAATCACAAACTGGTCCAACACGTGGAACATGTCTTTCAATCCGGACAAATCTCACAGTCTCACTATGTCTCTCCGAAAGGACCGTTTAGAACCCCTCCCTCCCCCCATCCACTTTCTCAACAATACTCTGGAAGAAGTCCTTTCTTTCAAGCTTCTGGGTTTCACTATCTGCCATGATCTTTCCTGGGAAAGCCATATTTCAAACCTCGCCTCCAAAGCCAGTCGCCGATTGGGAATCCTCCAACATGCAAAGTCCTTCCTCGGCCCACCTCAGCTCCTGACCACTTACAAAGCTTTCGTCTGCAACCTGATGAAGTAATGCTCTCCCCTCTGGGCTGGTGTTCCTGCCTCCCACCTTTCTCGGCTTCATGCTGTGGAAACCGAGGCATTTCGGATCATTGGCATCTCCCACGATGAGGCTGACTCTTTGGGCCTCACTCTCTCACTGCAACCGGGTCGGTGGTCTTTCTGTCTTCTACCTTCTCCTCTCCAGCCTTGCCCCCCTTGCTCTTTCTGCGATTTGTCCCCACCACATTTCCGCAGGGCACTCATGGTCCGCCAAAAACCCCCTTCTGGTAAAACAACCAAAATCACGAATCACTGCTCACCTTCACTCTTTCATTACTCTTTTTTCCCGCCTTTGGAATAAACTCCCTCACTCTATTCAATCCCATTCTTCCCTCCAGGCCTTAAAAATAGCTGTTCACCACCACCTATTATCACCCCCCATCCAAATCCTCGATCTTTTCTACTCCCATTAATCGACCCCAAACCCACCTCCTCCAAATTCCCTGCTTTCCTTCCTGAAAGTCTCTGTAATGTCCATCTTGTAATGTCCCCATGTTCCCCACCCCATCCCTCTCCCTTCCACAGAACTCCTAATGTCTCTGTTCCCCACTGATTTGTCATTCCAACTCCCGCCCCTCTTGTTTCATGCCCCCCCCCCTTGCTGTGTGTTGTGCGTTCGCTCTCATACGAGCTCGACAAGGTGGAGTAAATTTTTTTTCAAGAGAATTGGATGAAAATTGACTATTTTAGAAATCTCACCTAAGTTGTTGACCTTTGGCCTATGTTGACCTTTTGGTCAATGTTGAAATCAGTGACCTGAAATATATATCCTCTTCAAATTTCAAGTGAATCAGATGAAAATGGAGGATTTTAGAAATTGAACCTGTTGTTCACCTTTGACCTATGTTGACCTTTTGACCTCAAAAACAATTGGCTTCCTTATGACAAACTCGACCTTGTGGTGAAGTTTCGTGAAGATCGTTTTCAAATTGTGACCTGTAGGTAATATGCAATGGCTTGATGTCCGATGTTCAATTTGGTTTCAGAACAGGTCACTCTACGTTGGATGCTGTTAGACAGACAAACAGACAGACAGAATAACAAAATCGACTGACCAATATACTTGAAAAATCTTTAATTTTGCAAGTAACAAACAAACAAACAAACAAGAAAAGGTGTCGTGCAGACAACTATTTTTGATGTCAAAAGGTCAACTCAAGGTGAAGCTACTAAAATCATCAATTTCAATCTGAAAAATAATCAATTTTCATCCGATTGACCTGAGTTTTGATTACGATTGTCAAATGAAATCTTCATGAAATGGACAATTTGATGTATCCATGGCAACATTTTGAGAGGAGGGTGAATCTTGCAAGTGTTGTGCTCTGCACGACGTCTTTTACTTGCTTTTCTGTTTGTTTGTGTGCAGGATATCTCAAAAAGTTGTGGACGGATTCAGATGAAATTTGGTGGGCATGTTGGATATGCAAAAATGACGAATTAATTAGATTTTGATGAAGATCTGGATCCGGATCCGACAAGTTTTTTAGTGATTCTTCACCATTGAGAGATAGGGCTAAAAGGATATATCTCACAATACCTCAAAAAAAATTGTGTATGGATTCGGACAAAACTTGACGGAAATGTTGGGTGTCCAACAAGGAAGAATTGATTAAATTTTGGTGAATATCCGAATCTAGATCTGGATACGAGAAATATTTAATTATTAAAGTGATTCTTCACAAATGAGAGGGCCAAAAACGATTTATAGCATGACATTTCAAAAATGTATTGGTCCCGATATGTTCTCGTGGATCAGGCATTGTGTGGTGGAGGTATGTGCTCGACCAAGTGCCCTTCTCGTTCATATTGTTTTTACTTCTCTTCTTTGTCCACGACACCCTGAGCACTCTTCTCCAGCACTAATTCTCAATCGCCTCCAGATGTTGCCTATCACTTTGAGTCATATTTCAACTTTCAGGAGAATATTGTTACGGCTGTGGAAATTCGCATTACACCATAAAGGGAACTCAGGTGAGATATCTCGATAGGTACATGTGTGGTGAGCCCAAACCCGTTGTATAGAGGGAATTTATGTGATTCATCCGGGCTGCGACGCTTTGAGTTAGCCATTTTTTCTTTTCTGTCGTTATTTTGAACCAACCACGTCTCAACCGCCATCACACAACAACCACCTTAACCACCACGCCAGCCATCGTCACCAAATACAACCACGCTCCAACCCGCAGACAACAACCACAACACCAACCCTCACCACAGAAGACCCTCCAACACCTTCGCCTTTACCTTCACGAATTCATCCCACATCATCGCTTCCACGGCCATTTCCGCACCACCTGTGAACACTGAACGTCGGGCTGTCTCGGGAACGTTCGGCGATTGATGCCGAACGCACCAAGCCATGAGCGCGAATGGCGGCCTTTCCGAGGGGAAAATTCAAATCAGAAACGCTTCACGCCCACTTCTCCGTCCAATTGGCGGGCACGGGTCGGCTTGGCCCCGCCTCCAAGCGTGTGTATGTGAAGTCCGTATATGCAAATTTTAGGATCAGGAGAGGTTCACGCCCATTTTTGCCCGACCAATGGCTGACCGGGGGGGGCAGCGTGGCCCCGCCTCCAATCGCGTTCTGATCACAAAATTTGCATATTGGTTGCTCCTCCCGCCTATAAAAAGGTGAGCGCAAGGCAAATTGGAGCGAGTTGGGTTTTGGAGTTGTTTGGAGAGTGTCGTCGAGAGGTTGCTCTTGGGGACAAGGAGTGTTGCGTTGGCGGAGTTGAGTCGAGTGCACGCTGGGGAACTGCAAGCAAGGGAGATCGGGTCCGAGGCAAGAAGGACGGCGGTCGGCGACGAGGCTACGGTGTGGGGGATCACTCGTCTCGTCGCGGGACCCAAGCCAGCCAGCCACTCCCCTCCCCCAGGGCATCAACAATTCCCCCTTTCCCCCACGCTGAGATAGTGCAAAAGGGGGCCCCGTTCCCAATCCACCCCAAACGTGGTGCCAACGAAACTCGCCAAGGGGTACGGAGTCGGGGCACAGCGGCGCGGCCACATTTGCAGCTTGCCGCCAACGTGTCACGAGGACGCGGGTAAGACCTCCCCGGTCTCGCGGACCTGGCCGCTCCTCCAGGTCACGTGCACATTTGGCCGACGGGCCTGTCTGCCTCTTTGTCTGTGAGGGTGGCTTCTTTCCTTTGCTTTTGTGTAAATGTGTGTTGGCGCCGTCTGTGAAGTAAAACTGTATAAGTGTTGCCGTGTGTGCGCGTGGTCGGTTTTAACTCTTACATTTGCTTTATGTGCATTTTGATTCTGTATGGCTGTATATACCTGCTTTCCATGTGCTCGGAAATAAAATGCTTGCTTGTTGAACTGTGCCCGTTTCGCTTTGTCTTTTCTCTGTTGACTCTCCATCCTGCTTCACGTAAGGGATTCGTAGTGGGTGCAACATCCCGGTAATTAATCTGAACCATCCAGGTCGACGATAACACCGCTCGGTTATCCCGATAGCACGGAACAGGCCGCCCAAGCGGCTCGTGTCCGGAGTCGACCTGTGGAGAGGTACGATCGCCCGGTTTACCATCTGCGTGGGTACTTAGGTAGGTCGAGTTTGGCGAACAACCCTATCCTACGCGGGTGGCCGATTGGCACGATTGTGGTGAGGTCGAAAGGCCCACCCATGACTAGCTCCCGGCGTTGGTCCGAGAGGGTCACGACAGAATTGTCCGTCCGGTGGGCGACGTGCCCCAATTCAAGTTACGTGGCCGTTCGCACGCCGGCGGGCGCGAATTCGCAACACTGGTGTCCAGGAGTGGGAATCCACCCCGCCTCCAAGCTAAATTCACGGGAATCGGTTGGAGGTGAGTGAAGCGACCCCCCCCCCCCGTTCCCTCCAAATTACGAGCAATTAAAATTAATCGCTTACGTGAAATAAGATGGCGTCTCAAGGCGAGCGGGTGCCGGGGGTAGAAATGTATATGTGTAGAAATGTAGAATCCATGGCCGGGGACGGTACTTGTAATTTCAATCCGTGGGGAAGCTCAACTCCATATCCTGAGCATGGACTTTATCGGCGGGCTGAGTCGCATAATGGCGGTGCGATCGCTCCTTAGCGCAGCACGGAGCGAGCGGCTATTTATGGCGCTGCGAATGGCGAGACACGAGGCGAGCGCTCCCATCAGCCATTTCAAACCACATGGGCATGGCAGGCGAGGCAGGCGGACATCGGCGGGCTTTAGGAAGAATTAAAGGAATAATGGAGGACCGAGTTCAAAAAAGAAAAGCAGAAACACGAGCTGGAAGTAAAACAATTAAAGAAGGAACTATTGGAGAAGTCAATACAGTTCAAAGAATTAAAGGGAAAAATAGGGGAAATAGACTTGAGGATCCATAAGTGGGAACAAGAGACGAGCGAGCTGAAAGAGAGAATGGAGGAGGAGCGAATTGGTAACTCCCGGGACAGAAAGCACTTGGAAGAGGAATGGAAAAAAAAGTTGGAAGAAAGAGAATGCGAACACGAGTTGGAAATAAAGCAATTGAAGGAAGAGATAAGAACAGGCAATCAGGAAAGAGAAAGCCTAGAACGGAAGATAAAAAGAGGAGAGGAACATCTGGAGGAAAGGACGGAGGAATTGCTGGAAAAGTCAGAACAGTTCGAAGAACTGCAGGGAGAAATGAGGGAGGAAGGAGAAAGGAAAACAAAGCTAGAAAAGGAAAAACGCAAACAAGATGGGGAATTGGAACTGAAGCGAGAGGTAAGGGCAAGCCAGTTTAAAAGAGAAATCCTGGAAGGGGAGCTAAGAAGAGGAAAGGAATACGGGAAGAAAATGGACGAACTGAGGAGGGAAGCCTGGGAAAGTTGTGCGGAAAGGAGTGAAGAAGCATGCAAATTGAGGGAGGAATTAGGAAAAAAAACTTCTGAGATACTGGAACACCAAAACAAAGAGACGGAATTACAAAATGAGTTGAGGATGTTGAGAGAAGAAAGAACGAGAACGGAGAATGAAACATTAAGGAACCACACTGTACAGATCAAACAGCTGGAAGCGAAGGCCAGATTAAAGAATGAGATGCAAGAAAGAGTACTGAAAGAACAAAGAATGAGACAGGAGAAAGAAATCAGTCAATTAAAGGAAATAATGAGATTGCAGAATGAGGAACAAGAAACACAGTGGAATAGAAAACTGAAAGAGTATGAATTTGAAACTGAACGACAAAAGGAAAAAAAAATAGGTTGGAATACGAGGAGAAAGTGAAGGAGCAACGACTGAAACAGGAGAAAGAAATCAACCAATTGAAAGAAACGATGAGATTGGAGAATGAGAGACAGGGGGTGAAAGAAATTAAAAAAGAAAGACAAGAACAATTGAAAAAGAAAGCAAGGTTGAGGTATGCACATATAATGAACGAACAATGAACGAAACAGGAAAAAGAACTAAGCCAATTGAAAGAAACTATGAGATTGGAGGCTGAGAAGCATGAGGAACAGTGGGAGAGAAAACAAAAATTATACGAGTTTGAAATTAACCAGCTCGAGGGGAGAGCAAAATTTGAGCCCACGGAGATCAAAAAACTCCGGAGGGAGAACGAACAGCTAATGGGGCTCAGAGAGGAAGAACGACTCAAATGGGAAGGAAAATGGAACCAGGAAGAAACAGAAAAAAGGACCAAGGAGAGAAAATGTACAGAGAGACGGGAGATAGAGGGTGAATTGGACGAGGTTAGTGACGCGCACACACACACACAGAGTTAGTGGAGGACGATTAGGGGGAGCTCGGGGAATGTGTCGTGACCCGGTGCGAGCAGCTGGATGGCCTCCTCCAGGAACGAGGAGAGGGAGTTCGCCCCCTTGAAGCTGATCACGACCAGGTGGGTTCGGTCGTGCCAGGCGGAGTCGAGGGGGCGACTGCTGCGAACGGGTGCACGAGGAGCTTGGGGGGTATAGAGACCCCGGAACCCCTTGTGGTAGCGCGAATCCCCAGCGTGGTTGTGCAGGTGTGTGTGTTTGCGAGTGTGCGGAGATGCGTGCTTTCTGGCACGCATTGTGCGAGTGAGACCCCCTGTGTGAGTGAGAGGGTCCGTATGAGAGAGACAGTGTGTGTAAGAGAGCGGTACGTAAGGGAGATGACGGTGGGCATGCGTGAGCATGCAGCCGCATCTCCCGGGGTGAGTGGAATGTCATGGTGTGGGAGTCTGGTGACACGTGGGAGTTTGAGCGCATGTCGAAAGGAGACGGAGACGACTGCGACAATTGAGAGACAGGGGCCGGGTAGCGGCCGTAGCTGTTTTGGGGACCGCGCCGGGTTCACCCAGCAGCGAGCGCGAGGTCCGTACTGTGCAACGCACGAGGCCGCCATGTGCTCACTTGCGGGAGTGAAACCCAGTCCGGAAACGTGCACAGTGAATGTTGCCGATCCCGCGACGGACAAAGTTTCGGCAGGATTTCGGATTCGGACCAGATGGGTTCTCCACGCGAGCTTGTGTTAAGCTCCAATGGGCAGAGCACATGTGTTCGCGTGGGGAACCCCTCGAAACGCGAGGCTTGTGTTTTTTTATGCGCCGGGTGACGTCATGGCTGCGTGTAGGGTTGGAATCCGGCAGGAGGGTAAATCCCTGCCGGATGGTACCGTCCAAGAAGGATGAGGGATGCGAGCAGCTGCCATGACGTCACGCCAAAGGTGCGCGGCTGTGAATTGCCGCACTGGTGCAGCGCATGTTAAAAAACAAAACAAAAAAACAAGCCTCGCTTTCAGGTGAACAGGATTCCCGGGCAGGGGTGGAAGATCCCCTGGTCAGGGCACAGGATGACACTAGCTCGGGGGAAGGGTTAGCTTAGCTAGACCGGTCTCATGGGGCAGGGGTAAGTCCTCATGGGGCCCGTGGAATGGATTAGGTAGAGGGATTGTAGCCAGATTTAGGAGGGGAAATTATTTTTGATGATTTGGAGACAGAGACAGACTTTGGATGTGTAGAGGGGATGTAGATTAGCTACGTAGTGTTAAATGGAACGTGCTATAGTGAAAGGGACGACGTGGGAGCACGAGTTAGTTTGGGGATGTACTGAGCAGGATGGCAGAGATTCAGCGGTGAGTTGTGAAGTGGAAACATGTGCGTGGTGAGTGAGTGAGGCCAGCGGGTCTGTATGAGTGGAGCGAATGTGGAATGCATGGTGCGATGAGTGATTGGGGGGAGGAGTGACTCCCGCCCAAGGGACCCCAGGGTCAGTATAAAGTGAGTTAGTGGGTTAGTTAAATTGAAAAACGGAGGTTGTTTTGTTGTTGGTGGGAGTGTAGGCTCGAAACCCATTTGGAGGGGTGCAGGAGCCCTGTTGACAGGCTGGGAGCATGGCTGCGAAAGGTGAGTATCACTGAGTGGGTATCCCGGGCACCGGGCTAGTCGGCCGCCGTAGGCCAAGGGCCCATGGGGGCCGGGATAGTGTAGTGGGCATGGGTGCACCCGCATGATGAGGGGGCCCGGGGCACCATTATCCGCGTGGGCAGTGTTGTGGGCACGGGTGACCCTCAGAAAGGGGCCCGGGAAGCCAGCCTGCCATGTGAGCGTTTCAGGGGAGTCGCCAGGGAGAGCACTCCCCGGTGTTTAGGGAGCTGGTAGGCTCGGAGGCAGTGTAGTGCCCGGGGGTGCCATAGCTGGAGAATCGGCAGAGGGTAGTGCCTGCCAAGGGGAGCCACGTGTCCCAGCCATGAAACCGTGTGAGGGCACAGAGAAAAAAGTGGGGGGCGAGGCCCAAAATTGTGAGGACACCAACACAGGCGATGGGAATCTGGGTTGTTAGAACCGATAGCTTAAGCGAGAGGCGCTTGTTGAAAGCCCGGGGTAGTTTAAGAGTTAATGGTTAGGGTAGATTAGGAAGTGTACCCCTCCGCACCATCCATCCCTTCGCTCTCGTTGTGGGCCGCTGGACCCACTTTGGGTTAGATCGCTGAACTCTGAGGAGGCCATCCTGAGGCTTCGTTGTGCCTCGACACAGGACGCTAGCCCTCCCTCATTCCCCTCCGGGAAGGGAATGTAGGGGTTGGGAGTAGGCTAGGGGACGATACGTTAGCCGAACAAGGACGATAAAAGGGGTTTGGGGACGATTTATAGTGGGGAAGAGTAAAATAAAATAAAATAAAATAAAACAAAAAAAATTAATTGGGGCTAAATTGGTTTTTACAAATTAAGGGAGTGGGTATGTACAGTGACAGGCAAAGGCGATAGGTGGGAGGGAGACAGGTAGGTAGGTTCGAGCCCGCCTTCTGTGTGGCCAGCACCTCCACACTCCCTCCACCAACGTGCACTGCACGGCGAGAGGCTGGCCAACTTCGTCTGCGGCTGTGCTTCATGCCTGTGCCGGTCGGATCGTCCACCGGCTGTGTTCGCCGGCGGCAGACTTGTTCTGCAGGCTGTGTTTGCCTGCTGCCTTTGCCATGCCATGCCTACTGCCCACATTCTCTTTGCCCCTGTTCTGTACTGCATTTTGCCCCCCCCCGACCCCCTTGTTCATTGCCATGTGTGCCAGGATCGTCGTGGAAGTTGCAAGGACTGTCCTGTTGGCAGCTACAACACGGCCCGTGCACCGGTTTTCTTTTGACTTTTGCTTTTCTCCCTGCAGAGTCCATTGATCCTGGGCCATGGTTTAGTGTAAAATTTGTAAGTTAAGGTTAAGATGTACTGTAAATATGAGTGCGCCCCCGGCATGTCTGTCTAGCGCCGGCAATTTTATTTAAGTCGTCTGAGTGAGTGGGTTTGTTTCGTTAGTTACTCAGCCCTCAGGTTATTTATTTTAGGGACACGAATACACTGAATGACGCACTCAGGGATCCGAAGGTAAAACGTACTCGGGGAGAACTACACATGATGGCACATGAGAATTTGACGACTCGGGACGAGTCTGTAAAAAGGGGAGCGGTAGTGTTACGGCTGTGGAAATTCGCATTACACCATAAAGGGCCCTCAGGTGAGATATCTCGATAGGTACATGTGTAGTCAGCCCAAACCCGTTCTATAGAGGGAATTTATGTGATTCATCCGGGCTGCGACGCTTTGAGTTAGCCATTTTTTCTTTTCTGTCGTTATTTTGAACTAACCACATCTCAACGGCCATCACACAACAACCACCTTAACCACCACGCCAGCCATCGTCACCAACTACAACCACGCTCCAACCTGCAGACAACAACCACAACGCCAACCTTCACCACAGAAGACTCTCCACCACGTTCGCCTTTACCTTCACGAATTCATCCCACATCATCGCTTCCACGGCCATTCCCGCACCACCTGTGAACACTGAACGTCGGGCTGTCTCGGGGCCGTTCGTCGATTGATGCCGAACGCACCGAGCCGCGAGCGCGAATGGCGGCCTTTCCGAGGGGAAAATTCGGATCAGAAACGCTTCACGCCCACTTCTCCTCCATCCAATTGGCGAGCGCGGGGCGGCTTGGCCCCACCTCCAAGCGTGTGTATGTGAAGTCCGTATATGCAAATTTTAGGATCAGGAGAGGTTCACGCCCATTTTTTCCCGACCAATGGCTGACCGGGGGGGGGGCGGCATGGCCCCGCCTCCAATCGCGTTCTGATCCTAAAATTTGCATATTGGCTGCTCCTGCCGCCTATAAAAAGGCGAGCGCAAGGCGAATTGGAGCGAGTTGGGTTTTGGAGTTGCTTGGAGAGTGTCGTCGAGAGGTTGCTCTTGGGGACAGGGAGCGTTCAAATGGCGGAGTTGAGTCGAGTGCGCGCGATGGAACTGCAAGCAAGGGAGCTCGGGTCTGAAGCAAGAAGGACGACGAGGTTGCGGTGTGGGGGATCGCTCGTCTCGTCGCAGGACCCAAGACAGCCAGCCACTCCCCTCCCCCAGGGCATCAACAATTGCCCCTTTCCCACCTGCTGAGATAGTGAAAAAGGGGGCCCCGTTCCCACCCCACCCCAAACGTGGTGCCAATGAAACCCGCCAAGGGGCACGGAGTCGGGGCACAGCGGCGTGGCCACATTTGCGGATTGCCGCCAACGCATCACGGGTAAGACCTACCCGGTCTCACGCACCTGGCCGCTCCTCCAGGTCACGTGCACATTTGGCCTACGGGCCTGTCTGCCTCCTTGTCTGTGAGGGTGGCTTCTTTCCTTTGCTTTTGCGTTAATGTGTGTTAGCGCCGTCTGTGAAGTAAAACTGTATAAGTGTTGCCGTGTGTGCGCGTGGTCGGTTTTAACTCTTACATTTGCTTTATGTGCATTTTGATTCTGTATGGCTGTGTATACATGCTTTCCGTGTGCCGGGAAATAAAATGCTTGCTTGTTGAACTGTGCCCGTTTCGCTTTGTCTTTTCTCTATTGACTCTCCATCCTGCTTCACGTAAGGGGTTCGTAGTGGGTGCAACATCCCGGTAATTAATCTGAACCGTCCAGGTCGACGATAACACCGCTCGGTTATCCCGATAGCACGGAACAGGCCGCCCAAGTGGCTCGTGTCCGGAGTCGACCTGTGGCGAGGTACGATCGCCCGGTTTACCATCCGCATGGGTACTTAGGTAGGTCGAGTTTGGCGAACAACCCTATCCTACGCGGGTGGCGATTGGCACGATTATGGTGAGGTCAAAAGGCCCACCCGTGACTAGCTCCGGCATTGGTCCGAGAGGGTCACGACAGAATTGTCCGTCCGGTGGGTGACATGCCGCGCTTCGAGTTACGTGGCCGTTCGCATGCCGGCGGGTGCAAATTCGCAACAATATGTTGCGATGGGACATATGAGAGCTTTGACAAGGTGGACTTTGTTCGCTGATGTTATGATTGGACCAGATCTTGTTCAAGTTATTAATTGATCTTATTCTCATTTCTAGATGCCATTCTAATTCCCTTTTCACAACTTCCAACATTCGAGACGAAAGCTCCTACAAAAGTTGAAGCTCTTTCCTATTTACAAGATTCTCCCTCTATGTCGATAGTTTATTTTTCTTTTTCCATTATCATTACTTTCATCTTGCTGGTGTTGATTGAATAAGCCTGATGTTTTGCTTTCTTTGATTTTGTAGAGAAACCTCCTAATTTAAATGACAAACTGTGAGCAGTTGTGTCGACGGATATCTGATGTAACTATTCTTTTTACCACCAACTGCAATGGACCCTTTTGGAATGGATACAGTTAATTGGTGGAATTTCCATAATCGACATGAACAGCCTCTGATTAACAGTTATCCTGACACAGGCTTGCTGCAACAGCTGAATCATTAAATAAAACAAAGTTGGAGATTTGAAGTGAAACATTGGAAAACTTACAAGTTAAAAGTGATCAGCTATTGATCAATAAACTCATTAGTCAGTAATAGTGGCATCAGCAGTCAGCATTAACAGAAGCCATCAGGGATTGGATATACGTGTTGTCAATATTCGTTTACCCGAGCATTTTGATTTGCTTTCGTGGAACCTCCGTTGTGTGTTTCAAATGCAAAGTGATCAATCGCAGGTAGGGTCACTTCAACAAAATGCCTGTCTTTTGCACATCTAACTTTCTGTCTCTTGCTCCATTGAACTGTCTATCCTGACTTTCATCGAAGTGTGCTTCACGGAACCGTCTGTGTCTGACTTACCAAATTGTCTGTGTCTGCTTTGGTGAACTATCTGTCTCTGCTTCAACGAAATGTCGCTGCTCACCTTTATTAGCCTGTCCCCCACACAGCAGATGGGTTTTGCAATCACTTCTGTGTGTCTGTCCAGGCCGTAACTTTTTTTTACAATTTGAGCTTTTTTGTCATCAAATTTTCAACAAAGTTTTATTATGAGAATAGGAGAAGACAAATTAATAATTTGGTCAAAAGGTCAAACTCAAATAAAATCGTCAATTTTCATCCAATTGAACTGAAATTTTAATTGTCATTTGAGCTTTTGTTATCAAATGTTCAACAAAGCTTTATTAAGAGAGAGAATATAGAGAAGAGAAATAAATAATTTGGTCAAAAGGTCAAAGGTACCGTTTTGCATACTGAATAAGAAGAAGTCTGAATACAAAGCAGACAGGCTTTGCATTTTCAGATGCTTTTCTAGTTTATGCTTAGCTTGTGCATCACTGGGTCATCGCTCCTTTACATCCCCTTGCCACAGTGAAAATAATCCAATAACAGATAGATGTAAAGTCAATATTCACAGAAAAATTGCAGCTCGATGGATACACGACTGATGTAAAACGGACACAAAGGTGGAAAGAAAGCATGGGCGTGACAACGGACGTGTAAACAGAGCAACAAGTGCAGCGAGGGATTAAGGGGGCACAGAAGTCATTTTGGCAGGACTTCAGTAACGATGGAAAGAGCTAGCTGTGTTGTTTACGAGAATGACCTCAGGTCGGAAGTGCCTGTTAGCAGACACAAAAATCCTGCCATGAAAAATCCACCTGCGGTGTTGAGTTCTCACAATATCACTGCTCTGACCTGAGATGTGGTCTGCTTGCAGGGCCTACAGTATGTGTGCCAGACAAGCAGGAGGATTGTTTTCCATCCCATGAGAGTAAGAACTGGCTTCGGAATAAATGATTTGTTTATCATCCATTTTGCTACACGTGATGCTGTCCTGCACACAAATTGATCAATCTCTGCACAACACCTACAACCAAAGGTCATTAATTGTAACTAATGTAAAAGTAACGTTTGAAAGTGGGTCTTTGAAATCTAGGGCAGATGGAGTTGATTAACAGAGATTAATCTCGTTATTTTTTCTCCTTTGGAGCCTTGCATAACTGTCGTATGGTCTACTCTCGGTACATATGCATGCAACATGAACGGTCAACACAGAGTGGTTCAGTTGATCCAGCAACGGCGAGCGGCGCGGCACCCATAAACGAATCGCACACGTTCCGGGAAATGAAAGGAACATTGCAAGGTCGTGACCTGCACAAGATCGCTTCCAATTGCAGATTTGCACCATCGATTTGCTGATCGTTACTGCATGCATTTTAGGCCATTCTGATGAAACAATCACCCACAAGTGTTATCGGTAAAATGGATTACAGCAGATACTTCGTTGAAGCCTGCCGGGCACGAGTTGCCAAACGGAATGTAGCCCTTGTGAGTAATTCAGCCGGTTGTTTGAAGTGCAGACACTGGTTGGTGAAGTTTATTTTATTTCCTGCAGTGTTCATGGCTCATGGACGATTTCGTTTTGGAATGCAGATTCAAGGCTCGTGGAAGAGCTTGAAGAACAAAATGAACAACAGAAAAAGGATGGATAAATGCCAACAACAGGACCGAGGGACAAAATAAACGTAGACGTTCAACAAAGGATGCGCGGGTAAGGATGAGGGGTAGTGGAGAATGCAGGGTGTGGATAAGATGGAGACAGAAGCAAAATTTGGGGGTGGTACGAGGGGGTGAAAGGGTGGGGGGGGGTTAACGGGTGTAGAAAAGATCATGATTTTGGATGGGCGATGACCTGAGATGGTGGTGACCAGCTGTCTAGAAGGTCTTGAGGGAAGATATGTCGACATGATGGGCAATTAGGTCTACACGATGGAAATCTTGCACAGATATCTACACGATGGTCAATATGGGACTTTCAAATTGACGTGATAAAGATTGAGAGATAAGGATAGTTTCCAAAAACGGCTCACAAAGCCTCTAATAGACAACGGAAATATTTGGAAACGTACCTGCGAGAAAGGCCCTCTGCATAACGAAAGAGTTGGATCACTTTTTAAAATCAGCCAAAAAGCTAATAGCTTTCAGCTGCAAGTAGTGAACACTGCTGAGGACGTGGAGTGGTGCAAGTTCTGTGGACAGGCTATAGACGGCGCGTTCTACCCGATCTCGCCACTCATACCTGCCAGTGTGGGAAGGTCGTGTCTGGGTCTTGTCAATAAAAAGGGTAAGATTAAAATATTGACATTTACTCTTGATCATGTTTGGGAGTGGGGGAGGGGGGGTATGTATCCACTACTGCCGGTTGGGGATCGAACGCATAAAAGACCACTCAATCGCTAGAAAGCTTACCAAGAAGCTCTCCTACATCTTCCTACTGGTGCACCATGCTCTGTAGTCTATACCAGTGGTTCTTAACCTATTTACCACAGTGGGCCACACTTCCAGCTCTCGATGTGTTTTGTCGGCAGCAGCATCCACACAATTTACTTCCTGTGTATTCATTTAAAAAACGTTTTGTGTCTGTTATCTGACACTAATGCAATACAAATAGATATTCTGTAATACCATACCTGAAACCCTGTAAATAAGTGATTTCAAGATGCAATTTGTAAATTCACAAAACATAGCAGTCTTGATTTGTGAGGCACTTGCACTCACGACATCTTTTCGTATTTTTTATTTTCCTTTTTAAACAGTTTGTCACCTAATTGGGCCACAGCCCGGTCACAGGTTGAGAATCACAGGTGCACAGGCACAGAGAGTCAGTTCTGCAGAAGCAATTTCCTAGCTAGGGTTGCAATCCAGATAAGACAGCATGAGATTGGTCGACCCTCCGATGCCGCAAACTCGAATTTGCTTCGGGTGCCAGACATAACTTGTTGAGACTTAGCGAAGGACTCTTTAACGTCAACCAATGGGCAGTTTTACAATGACGTCATGCATTTGTTCCATGTGCAGATGCCGCCATCTTAGAAGTAACAACCAATGAGCATCATGGGAAATGTGAAATTAGCTAAAACGATCGATCAATGTTTGCAGACGGGATGCTCAGTATAACGTCCATCCGAACAATGGCACACACATTGATGCATCACCACACCTGTCAAACACCAATGCTGTGATCCATTAGCAAGCAGCTTGATTACCACTTGCCAAGCAGCTGGCTTAATTCAAAGCACTCAAAGAAGCACTCAAAGGAATGGCGCACTCGGCACTTCTTCACAACATGGTGGCCTCGAATATAAACAATGCTGTGTTGGTGCTCAAGCAAATGCTCTCCGGGCCGTCGCTTTCAGCTTTAATCAATCCTCTTGTGACAACAACTCCCCCAAACGAATTGTGTTAACAGCGGATATAGAGCTTATCTATGGACCTCCACTGTGCATTTTTGGGAGAGGGGTGGAGGAGTGGCCACGTGTCTAGGATTGTGCGCAGTAGCCAAGGAGACTGCTTCAGCAGCACCAACGCTCTGCGTAGAGTAAGGTCCCAATGGATGGATGGATGGTGGAGGGGTTTTGCATGTTTGTAGATTTTAAAGAATTAGGATGAAAAGTAGAGGTAAAAATGAAATTGTATGAACTGCACGTTTTAGTATCATCCTGTTTGACAGTAGAATTGAAGAAATAGTCACCAATGATTTTGAATCGGACTATGGCAGCCATTTTGCAAAAAAGTGGGCACGTTCTGCAAGCAAGCAGTTTGCTTAAGCATGAGTCACATTTGCTCTACGGCTAGGATGCGGCGGCCGTACCCCCCCTGAATTGACAGAAACGTGCGGCGGCTGCAGAGTTTCTGAGGTGGCCTCAGGGTGGCCCTATGCCGTATTGCTATCATTTACAGGCCGTAGGGGTCTCCGTGGAATTAAAGCGCGGAGTTATAACTTTTTTCATTTATAGGTTGGCCGTAGCAATTCGACAAGCCGTAGCCATGACGTAGATGTGTTCCACGTCGACCGTACGTAGGGCGTACGGTGGGCTTGCGTTATTCGTGCGGCTGCCGTAGGCAGGGTCACGTCACTCTTATCAATGAAAAATGAATTTTGCCAACCCCCAAAAAATAACGGTGGCCGCACTATTTCCATGGTCGCCTTAGGGCCCCCCTGCAGGCACCTTGAAGCTACCTTACGTCTGCCTTGAAAAGTCTATGGCTGCCGCAGGGACATCCTAAGGTCACCGTGCGACATCAAATCAAAGACCGTACGGCACCCCCCACATTTTCGGTCTCCACAATCTCTAAGTACGCCATGCAGCTCCCCGAAAAATAAAAACATATGTGACTGCTACATTGTGTGACCGTGGAAATACTGCGGCCGCCCTATAATTGCTAGTGGCTGTAGATTTTGTAGACCCTATGGCCGCCGAGCCAAATGTGACTGAAGCATTACTACTTTCCATGCACCTCTGTTGATCACTTGCCAAGCACCTCCCTTGATCGCTTTCTCTGCTTTCCAGGCGGCTTGGCAAGCAGCTTGCAAAGCAGTTGATACAGAACGGCTAGCTTAGTATGGAAAGCCATAGGAATCCGCTGGCTAATGGAACAGTCTCATTATGTCTGAGTATCATTTTTCTGAGCTTCTGTATTGTAATTAATCACTGTGGTGGCAAGTTGAAATTCCAACCATGTTGGGTAGGCAATGGCAAACTACCCAGTGTATTCCTTTAACAGTGTACCTGCTTGGAGGCTGGTGCCAGCACCAGATTTAGGGCAGGGCAGACTGGGCAGCTGCCCATATACTTCCACAATATGGGGGCTTCCACAAAAAAAATTCTTTATCTGCAGGCATATATTCTAAAATCACCAATACAATTATGATATGATGCAGATTTGTGTTCTAAATCAAAAAAGGTTGTGTTATGTTCAGAAGTCCAAATTGTAAAAGGTAGGGAGGAGTGAGAACTATTGTCATACACTACATGGCCAAAAGTATGTGGACACCTGCTCATCCAACATATATTTCCAAATCATGGACATTAATATGGAGTTGGTCCCACCTTTGGAGCAATAGCAGCCTCCACTCTTCTGGGAAGGCTTTCCACTAGATGTTGGAACATTGCTGCGGGGATTTGCTTCCATTCAGCCACAAGAGCATTTGTGATGTCGGGCACTGATGTTGGGCGATTAGGTCTGGCTCACAGTCGGCGTTCCAATTCATCGCAAAGGTGTTTGATAGGGTTGAGGTCAGGACTCTGTGCAGGCCAGTCAAGTTCTTCGACACCGATCTCGCCAAACCATTTCTGTACGGACCTCGCTTTGTGCACGGAGGCATTGTCATGCTGAAACAGGAAAGGGCCTTTTCCAAACTGTTGCCACAAAGTTAGAAGCACAAACTCCTCTAGAATGTCATTGTATGCTGTGGCGTGAAGATTTATCTTCACTGGAATTAAGGAGCCTTGCCCGAACGATGAAAAATAGCTCCAGACCATTATTCCTCATCCACCAAACTTTACAGTTGGCACTATGCATTCGGGCAGGAAGCATTCTCCTGGCATCCGCCAAACCCATATTTGTTCGTCGGATTGCCGGATGGTGAAGCGTAATTCATCACTCCAGAAAACACATTTCCACTGCTCCAGAATCCAATGGCGGTGAGCTTTACACCACTCCAGCCGACGCTTGGCATTGCGCATGGTGATCTTAGGCTTGTATGTGGCTGGTCGACCATGGACACCATTTCATGAAGCTCTCGACGAATAGTACTTGTACTGACATTGCTTTCAGTCAGTTTGGAACTCGGTCGTGAGTGTTGCAACCGATGACAGATGATTTTTCTGCACTATGAGCTTCAGCACTCAGCAGTCCCATTCTGTGAGCTTGTGTGGCCCACCACTTCGTGGTTGAGCTGTTGTTGCTCCTAAACGTTTCCACTTCACAATAACATCACTTACGGTTGACCGGAGCAGCTCTAGAAGGGCAGAAATTTGATGAACTGATTTGTTGGAAAGGTGTCCTCGGATGACGGTTCTACGTTGAAAGTCACTGAGCTCTTCAGTACGGCCCATTCTCCTGCCAATGTTTGTCTATGGAGATTGCATGGCTGTGTGCTTGATTTTATACACCTGTCTACAATGGGTGTGACCGAAATAGCCGAATCCACTAATTATAATTGGGTGTCCGCATACTTTTGGCCATATAGTGTGGGTCAATCACTGCCCAGGGGCCTCCACAGTCCTAAATCCATCGCTGGCGAGTACATTGGAAATGTAATTTATTTCATTTGAGATATGCAGGTGACTTTCTCCTGATGAAATTGAGATGTTATCATTTGGTAATAGTTTCTCCTATCGTGAACATAATCAGGACGTGTACTTCTCAGTTTATAATTCAGATCTGCAATGAAATACAACTTTTGTAATCGGGAGCAATCATTGTAACGGTCTGCGTTTTCAATAACGTTTGCACCACGGTAGGTATGGGACAAAAAGACCTCCACATCTGCTGGATTAATTTGGCACGAATCAATGTTTCAGATAATAACCGCGGCGGATTTGGTGACAGGATTGGCCGAGCGAGCCTGTCAGCAATCCGCATTTCTTGAATTTTACCATGGAACCAAACTTCCCGATTAATGGCAGAATATACCAATTCTGCTAAATGTTATGAAGCCCACTCCCGACGATCACATGATTTTTCATTAAAAACAAGGATTTAATCACAAGGATTAAATATACCATCAGAGATGGGGAATCCCCCGCCATTGAAAAATAATTGAAATCAGATAAGCGGTTTTCCATTTATTACAAAAAACATTTTTTTCAAGATGGTCACCCCAGTTGGCCATCTTGGATCTGGCCACGTCCAAAATCAATAGGGTTCTTCCTTTTCAGGTGGTACATGTGTGACCCAAATTTCAAATCGATATGGCTAATAGTTTATGAGTTATCGCACTCACAGCTATAAATGTTGACGCCCAGCCAGCCGGACGGATGGACGGAACGCCCCAGTCAGCAATCTTGGATCTGCCCACGCCCAAAATCAATAGGGTTCTTCCTTTTCAGGTGGTACATGTGTGACCCAAATTTCAAATCGATATGGCTAACAGTTTATGAGTTATCGCACTCACAGCTATAAATGTTGACATCATAAATGTTGATGCCCAGCCAGCCAGCCGGACGGACGGACCACCCCAGTCGGCCATCTTGGATCCGGCCACGCCCAAAATCAAAAGGGTTCTTCCTTTTCAGGTGGTACATGTGTGACCCAAATTTCAAATCGATATGGCGAACAGTTTATGAGTTATCGCACTCACAGCTATAAATTTTGACGCCATAAATGTTGACACCCAGCCAGCCAGCCGGACCGATGGACTGCCCCAGTCGGCCATCTTGGATCCGGCCACGCCCAAAATCAATAGGGTTCTTCCTTTTCAGGTGGTACATGTGTGATCCAAATTTCAAATAGATATGGCGAAAAAACATTTTTTTTCAAAATGGCCACACGAGTCGGCCATCTTGGATCCGGCCACGCCCAAAGTCAATAGGCTTCTTCCTTTAGAGGTGGTGCATGTGTGACCCAAATTTCAAATCGATATAGTGAACAGGTTATGAGTTATCGCACTCACAGCTACAAATGTTGACGCCCAGCCAGCCGGACGGACGGACGGAACGCCCCAGTCGGCCATCTTGGATCCGGCCATGCCCAAAATCAATGGGGTTCTTCCTTTTCAGGTGGTATGTGTGTGACCCAAATTTCAAATCGATATGGCGAAAAAACATTTTTTACAAGATGGCCGCACCAGTCGGCCATCTTGGATCCGGCCACGCCCAAAATCAATAGGATTCTTCCTTTTCAGGTGCTACATGTGAGATCCAAATTTCAAATCGATATGGTGAACAGTTTATGAGTTATCGCACTCACAGCTATAAATGTTGACCCCCAGCCAGCAGGACGGACGGACGGAACGCCCCAGTCGGCCATCTTGGATCCGGCCATGCCCAAAATCAATAGGTTTCTTCCTTTTCAGGTGGTACATGTGTGACCCAAATTTCAAATCGATATGGCGAAAAAACATGTTTTTCAAGATGGTCACCCCAGTTGGCCATCTTGGATCTGGCCACACCCAAAGTGAATAGGTTTCTACCTTTTCAGGTGGTACATGTGTTACCCAAATTTTAAATCAATATGGCTAACAGTTTATGAGTTATCGCACTCACAGCAAAAATTTTGACGCCATAAATGTTGACGTACAGCCAGCCAGCCGGACGGACGGACCGCCCCAGTCGGCCATCTTGAATCCGGCCACTCCCAAAATCAATAGCGTTCTT
>NC_140968.1:43908085-43925585 GCF_056783735.1 Eptatretus burgeri
CTAGAGCCGAAGATAGAGCACATAATTATTTACAAGTTACTGTCCAATTCATTCATGTTTTATACTACACAGAGCGTCACCTCTGCAGAGAAATTTTCTTGGCTGGAGTTACAATCCTGGACGGGTCACCAATCCAACGCAGGATACTTCACTGAGGGTGGCTGGAATTTTCAATTTGTTCAGGGTGTCAACGATAACTTGCCTACTCTTCATAACGAAGGACACCATGGGATGTCTCACGTCCACCAACTAATGCTGGCAGACAGGTTACCCATTTAACGTCCATCCGAGAGACGGCGCACACATTGATGCCTCGCACTGCCTGCGAAACACCAGGATGACAGTTTTGTGTTGGGACCGTGAGATTTTAACCCAGACGAGACAGCTGAGAGGATAGTGAGCATACTTCTGGCTATTCCAGCAATCCTCCAATGTACATTTGGTCGGTCAAAAAAGACTAAAAGCTCCTTTGTACCCACTGGATATTGGCAGCAATTTCCTCTGCTTCTATGGAAACCGAACTTGCAAGAGCACAGTGCCATTTATCCACGTGATGAAAGTGAGACAACACTTGTGCAAAAGGTAATGCACATGGACATACAAAAGGATACATTTTGGTTATAAATAAGCAGCTACAGTGCTTTTAGCTGTTTTGGAATCTTATCTTAAATTTTACTTTTTTGCTCTGTCATTCTGGATCCCATTCAAAGCAGATGGCTGATGCATGCTGCGCTCGTGCAAAAGCTCAGGTCTGCCAATCGGATTAATTGTGCCCGCCTGTTGTTACAGTTCATTAAATCACTGTAAAACCTTAGTGTTTCTGTTACTGTAGCTGCATATATTTGCTGGTGTGTTACATGTTTGGACACTACAGGAGATATGGTGTGCCTTCACTGCCCCCTGCGTTCATTCTCGTTCCCTCTCCCTCTCCCTCTCCCTCTCTCTTCCATGCAATCTGGTCTGCACCTATCAAGTCTATCTTGCAAATCCTGGTGCAATACATTATATGGCGAGGTAGACCCAATCAAGAAGCTTGTTTTCTCATCATGAAATGAAAATGTGACTGAGAGAAACATTATGTCATTTTGCAAGGTTCACAATAAGTATGCTTCCATCCTCAGGTGAGCCAGGAAACACAACATGCATCGCCTTAAGGCTGAACTCTCCAACCTGTCTCCATCTTTAAAGTCCGAATTGTGCTTTATTAGGTTTATCTCGTAGTATATGGTCCACTTTCATCCCCTCTCTCACCTTAGATGTCTTCCCGGCAGACTCTGCTCAAGACAACGCAGAATGTCTTAACTCTGATTGCCTCCAATCTCAATCGTCCGATCTTTCCAAGTTCCTCAAGCACATGCTCTTGCAGCAACACCATCCTTGGAAAATTCCCGTAATCCAGATATCTTGCTCACAAAGACTCCTTTGTCGTTCTTTTCTCCCTCTTGTGAAATCTCAACCTGAACCCTAACCTCAATTCAAAACCATGATATTTTATATGCCCGTGAACCCCCCTCCTTCCAAAAGCTTAAGCCCTTCCAAATTTCCAGTTTTGTTCTTCCTGAGAGTTTGCGGCTGTATCCATCTTGTCCATCTCGTACGTCCTCCCCTACCACTCATTCCTCACCACATTGCTTATTAGTCCAAGTCTCCCTTTATCTTGTCCCTCAACCATGCTGTTGGTGTTTCTCTATTCTCTTTCTCCTGTTCCTTTTGTTCTGTTAAATCTTGATCTGTTCTGTGTTCTGGCTCTTCCATGAGCCTCGACTTTGCACCCCCCAAAAAATAATAAAATATATACTCTTCACTCCTCACAATTTACTTTTCCAACCACTCTCTCTACCCCCACCAGTTTGTCTTCCATCACACTCTCCCACCCGACCAACTCGACCCTGGTCATCAAAAAAAAACAAAAGATCAATGTAACTATTGAGAATTTTATTTCCCCATGCAATCTCTCATTCATGTGTATTGTGGTTGTGCTGCCTCCCCACAAGAGCCGTGATGAATCATTTAATTCTTCTTTATTGCCTCCTCTCTATCCCTCGCTGACCATTTCCCATTCTCTTCCCAAGCTCACTCATATTTTCCCTTCACCATTTTTGCCAATACATGTGAAGTCATTCACAATAATCCAGCATGTATGCACAGTGTAGCCGTCCTCCAAGGATTCATTAACTCAGCTATTCACATCCCATTTGTGTTGCTGATATTGGTATTCATAAACAGAAACCACCTTGTTGTAAATTCAAACGCATGGGTCCACCATTGCCTCCCAGTGCTTCTCGCTTGCTCCCACCCCTTGAACACTCACATCTGACTGCAACCCATCCCCACTGCCTGGATTCACCCACATACCACGTGTGCTCCTACCCTCACCCTCCCTATTAGTTCACTTCCCCTCTCATCCACTACCCTTGCCCACCTAACTGTGCACCATCCTACCCCATACATCTGTTCCACTAACATCAGAGGCCTACACTCCAATCCCACGAACCTCTCACTACAGGTAACCAACCAATCCACCAATGCCATCTGTCTGTCAGAAACCTTTCTTTCAGCAAATTTTCACAGCTTCACTGTTGTTCCACACCAACCGGCTGAATCTCAAGAATGCTCGCGCGGGTCGTTCCTCATAGGAGAATCAGTGAATTAGGAGGTGCCAGAACGATTATTATGTGACTTCACTCCCAGGTAATTATACAAATTACCGACAAGGCAAACTTCTTAATCATATTTCTTACCCTCCGAGTGAAAAATCCCTGTCTTATTATCCCCCGCCAACCAACGAAGTTGGCGGGGGATATAGAAATGGGTTCCATCCATCCGTCCGTCCGTCTGTCCGTCACATTTCGTTTCTGGAGCTTAACTACAAATCCCCTCAACATATATTTACAAAATTTGGTACAAATATCAAGCAAGTGGTGAGCTGGTGCCTTTTGATATTTTCTAATTGATCGGTCACATGGTTTGGCAGCCATGTTGGATTCAAGAAAAATATTAAATAATATTTTCTCTGGAATCACAGAACCTAACAAAGCGAAAATTTGCAACTATCATCTTCCATCATGTCTGCATAAATAGCAAAAATTATGATGTCACAAGTCACATGGTTTGGCGGCCATCTTGGATAGAAAAACACACCTCATCCGATTAACACAAAACTTCACACACGTATTCCACTGGAGGATTTGGAGGCAGAATGTAAATTTATGATGTCATAGGTCACGTGGTTCATCAGCCATCTTGGATTGAAAATTAATAAATTTTTTAAAATATTCTTCTCCAGAATGACTGGACAGATTGATGCAAAATTTCACATAAACTTTCCCCAAGACATCCTTTCAGAAGTTTGTTAAATTCTAATTGATAGGTCACATGGTTTGGCGGCCATATTGAATTTACCCTAAAACCTTCAAACATCTTCTCCAGAACGGCTGGTCAGATCAAGGGGAAACTTCAATACATATTGCACACGCTTAGGGAATATAAGTTTGTTAATCCTCATTTACTATGGCGGGGGATATCGAAGACTTTGTCTTCAACGGATGCTAGTTTCTCTTCAATTGGCTTTAATTATATATATATATATATATATATATATATATATATATTTTTTTTTTTTTCAGTCAGCTTGCTTCCTCTTGTTATATCATTCCGAATCAGCTCAAGCAAACAAAAAAAAATCTTCCTAAAAATAAACTGTCAGAACCCTTTCACTACCTTAAATTGTTCTATCTATATCACCATGAAATCAATGCTTCTGCAATGCGAAAGGATCAAATCAAGTCTTTCCTCAACACTAAACTTCCCAAATCGTTCCTCCTTTCCTCACCATGCCAGTCTTGACATGCTGGAGCTCGTCTTGACACACATTAAATCATTCCACCTCACAGGTATCCTTGACATCATTCCAGTGACAACACTGAACTCCTATATATACCTATCCGATACCATGGTGACAATAACTATGTATTCCAGATTCCACCGAACCAATCGTTGCAGGACAGATATTGCTTCCATAAAATCTGACATCCTGGCTCTCTACATCCTAATTTGTTTTTTGCTTTAATTATTGCTGCCCAGTGTTGAGCTCGCTGTTTGAATGTCATTTATGGAGTGACTCCCAAGAGCCTTCCATTATTTTCACATGAAGAACATCAAAAAAAAATTTTTTAATCACCGTTTCCTTTTCTGATATACATTACTTTAAATTTATTGCATTCAATTCCACCTGTAACATTCTTACCGATCGCATTTGAAATGCAACTGACATCATCTTGGATGCAGTTCATATTTTGATAGCCCATTTATTTGTGAATGAAAATCCAAAGGGATTGTATAATCCAGGTATATCAACAAAAAAAAATTGTATACATTGTCGAGGCTCATATGAGAGCTAAAACACAATGCACAGCAAGCAGGCACGAGACAAGGGGGAAGGAGACAAGAGGGGCGGGAGAGGGAAGGACAAAACAGTTGGGAACAGAGACATTAGGAGATCTGTGGAAGGGAGAGGGATGGGGCGGGGAACACGGGGTATACATGATGGACACTACAGAGACTCTCAGGACCTCACATGGCAGGGAACTTTCGGGAAGGAAGGCAGGGAATTTGAAGGAGGTAAGTTTGGGGTGGATTAATGGGGTTAGAAAAGATGAGGGTTTTGGATGGTGGAAGATAAGAGGTGGTGGTGAACAGCTGTTTTGAAGGCATGCAGGGAAGAATGGGATTGAAGAGAGTGTGGGAGTTTATTCAAAAGGCAGAAAAAATGTGGAATGAAAGGGTGAAGGTGAGCATTGATTTGTGATTTTGGTAATTTTACCAGAAAGGGGTTGCTGGCAGACCTTGAGCGCCCTGCAGAAATATGGGGGGGGGGACATATCGCAGACAGAGTGGGGGGAGGGCAACATCGGAGAGGAGACGGTAGAAGACAGAAAGAACACCGACCTGCCTGCAGTGAGAGAGTGAGAGGCCCAATGACTCAGCCTCATTGCGGGAGATACCAATGATCTTAAATGCCTTGGTTTCCACAGCGTGAAGCCGAGAAAGGTGAGAGGCAGGAGCACCAGCCAGAGCGGAGCACAGTACTCCATCACACTGTGGACGAAAGCTTTGTATGTGGTCAGGAGCTCAGGTGAGCCGAGGAAGGAATTTGCATGACGGAGGATTCCCAGTGACTGGCTTTGGAGGCCAAGTTGGAAATGTGGCTTTCCCAGGAAAGATCATGGTCCTATTCAGACCAAACGTTTTCCAACCAGTACTTTCAGAGAGACATAGTGAGAGTGTGAGATTTGTCCGGAGTGAAAGACATGTTCCATGTGTTGGACCAGTTTGTGATTTTATTCAGATCTGCAGTGAGGGAAGAAGCTGCTGCTTGCTGGTCTGAGGGATGACAGATGGTACAGCAGAGGGTGGAGTCATCAGCAAAGAGATCAAGAGGATTTTCTGGAGAGTTGGAGAGATCATTCATGAAAACTAGAAAAAGAGCAGGGCCCAGAATGCTGCCTTGAGAAACTCCAGCCTGGACAGAAAGAGGGGATGAGAGAACACCATTTAGGGCCACATGTTGGCTGCAACAGGAGAGGAAGTCGGCGAGCCATGAGTGGAGATGGCCTTGGATACCATCGGAAAAGTGTTTGGTGAGCAGTGCAGGGTGCCAGACCATGTCAAAAGCATGTGATATGTCGAGAGATATGGCTCTGATTTCATGTGTGGCATTGAGGGCCTCCATCCATTGTTGGGAGAGCAGAAATAGCATATCCAGGGTCGAGTGACCTGGTTTGAAAAAAAAATTGATGATCGGAAATCAATCCATTGGAGAAGAGGAAGGATTTCATGTCTGAAGCGATGATGGATTCCATAATCTTGCTGATGATTGGGAGAAAGCTGATTGGTCTGCAGTTCCAGGGATCTGTTTTTGCACCTTTTTTATGCAGGGCAGTAATGTTTGCTGATTTCCAAGCAGATGGCAGATGACCTTGAGCAAATGAGAGGGTGAGCAAGAGTAGAGGAGCAGGTTTTTGGGACATGTGGGCTGATGCCGTTTGGACCGGTTGCAGAATCTGAGTCGAGGTTTGACAGCAAGCTCTCCACTTTGTTAGGAGAAAAGGGCACAGAGTCCAGGGACAGCTTGGTGAGACTGGGTAAGGTGGGTACAAAAAGCGATGGGTTTCGAACAAAAGATTTAGATGCAACGAAGTTTAGGGCATTCAGCCTTTTCACGTGCAGTGTCGGCAGTGCGGCCATTTGAGGTAAGGGAGGGGATGGAGTGGGAACATACACCATAAACAGATTTGATTGGACCCCACCAGGATTTTGAGTAGGGAGAGAGGTTTGAGAGTTCAGACTTGAGATTAGAAAGATGTTGTTTTCTGGCTCTCCTGAGGGTAGATACACACTTGTTCTGAGCTTTATGGAAGGAACTGAGATTCCCCTCATTTGGATTTGCTTTCCATGAGGCAAAGGCAAGTTGTTTCAGGACACCTGCCTCGACAAAAGCTTCAGTGAACCATGGGCGGGAGGAAGGGTAGGACAACTGAAGATGACAGGGGATAAATCTGTGCATGAGGGAGAGCAAGTTTCTTTGAAAGAATTCCCTGGACGAATTGATGTTGGAGAAAGTAGCAATGGGAAACCAGTCTAGAAGTTTGATGGCTGCTTGAAGACCCTGCCAGTCACCCTGAGTGAAATGCCACACTCGACGGCGGTGAGGTGGTTCTCTGATGACAGCCAGAGAGATGTCCACTTTGACAAAGACGTGGTCAGAAGAACCGATTGGATTGGAGGAAGAACAGCAGATATTTTCAGGGAAATTTGTCAAAATCAGATCCAGAAGAGATGGAGTACCATTGGTTGAGATCCGGGTCAGGAAGTTGACCGATTGAGTCAGTCCCAATGAGTCGCATAAGTCTTTTGCTGAAGTGCCATGACAGGTGAGAGAGGTACCCACACCTAGCCAACTGGCATGATGACAATTGAAGTCACCACATATGAGGAAGAGAGAGTTCAGATAAGAGGATAGAAGTTGGTCCATGTTTTCGGAGAGTGAAGTTTAAATTCCTATTAATGAGACAATATGATGTTTTTCGGTGATGCCAGTGCCCCCTTTGTAGATAACTCCATGTATACATTTATGCACATCTTTGGATGCTCACCAAAAGCTTTCTATTAAATGTAAGTGACACCCATTCACACTAACTTGGGATTGGGGGTGTGGGTGTGTAGAAGTTTTTTGTGATTCATGTTAAAAATCCACTCTCCCAACACCTGATAAGTTTTCATTCAATGAAAGCAAAATTAAACTTCAAGGACACTCAGTAGAGAACGTACCCTCGCCATGCAATGCCTGATCCAGTAGAACATATCGGGCACAATAACTTTTTAATCCAGAATATCATGCTGCATATCATATTTGGCCTCATCTCTCAATGGTGACGAATCACTTTTAAAAATTAGAAAACTCCCGTATCCAGATCTGGATTCAGATCTTCACCAAAATCGAATCAATTCATCCTCGTCACATACGCAACCTATTCACCAAGTTTCGTTCGAATCCGTCCACAACTTTTTGAGATGGGTGACTTGTATCGGTTCAGCCCTGTCTCTCAATGGTGAAGAATCACATAAAAAATTATCAAATCCAGATACTGATTCGGATCTTCATCAAAATTGAAACAATTCGTCCTCGTCACAAACCGAACCTATCCACCAAGTTTCATCCGAATCCGTACACAACGTTTTGAGATTATCGTGTTATATACAGTTTTTGGCCCATTCTCTCAATGGTGAAGAATCACTTCAAAAATTCTAGTATCTTAATCCACATCTTAAACAAAATCTAATCGGTTCATCCTTGTCACACACAGAACCTGCCCAACAAATTTCATCCGAATCCATCCACAACTTTTGAGATATCCTGCACACAAACAAACAAACAAAGATAGGGGGTGAAAACATAACCTCCTTTCACCTTCGGTGGCGGAGGTGATTCTGAATCAGAAGCTGGGACCATGTCATGTATGATGATGTGATCGGCCTGAAAATTTTCCCTACAAGCGAGCATATTACTTGAATCTCGTTTTATTACTCACGACGAATTCTCCCAAATCTAATCACACCTACCAAACAATGATATATCCACAGCAAATAGCATGCATCTGTTTTCCAGTGATATATAGAGATTGGAAATGACCCTGTGCTCTCCAGATCTGAAACAATTTAATGCATTCCAGAGAGTATCTATAACTATAAGACAGAGGTTTGTGTGTGTGCATAGTCATTTTTCTCAGAGATGGTCAAACGGATCTTCGGCAAACTTTCAGAAGTTCATCAGTGAGTGCCGGGGAGAGTTTTGGCAAAAGAAAATATATATTTTGAAAATTTAGAAGAAAAAAAAGTTGGATTCTTCGAGGTTTTGTTTTTCTATTCACTCGATAGTGCCTGAGCCTTTGTATCTATGTGAAAGGTAATATTAAGTGATCTCTGACCCCATTCCTTAGTGGGTGTCAGGAAGTGTTTTAGGCTCTCACAAATTATTTTTTTTAAATACAAAATTTGATTTCTTCAAAAGGTCAACAGGATTAAAACAGTAAGGGGCAATGCTGGGTATACCAGCAAGTAAAGTATATGATAAAGAATATTGTTAGATCGCAGGAGAGCGAATGCTGCCAAAGCAGTGTTGTGGCAATGAATGTACTTGGTAGTTTACCATTGCTTTCCCATCAGGGTCCAAATTTGAACTCAAATTTATGAACGGCAATACAGAACGTCAGCCAAATGAGTGATCCCAGAACCCTTGCAAACATGATACAAACTTTGACTTATAAGGCATGTAAAAGAGACTCCATGATAAAGTGGGAATGAGCTTGCTTGATCATCATGTAGCTACACCTTGGCCTCATCAAAGGCATCAAAGGCATGAACATAAAAATAAAAACTTGCAATTCTTAATAAAATTGAAACAATAATATGAAATACAGACATTTTCAGCGAGATGAGCAAGTCTCGTGCCGTATGACGCAGACGTCGTGTGGAACAGATTTCAGTTGCCGACTGAAATCCATCATGGAAATTCTGCACAACTATATTTCATTTGAAGTATGTCCATGTATTAATGACTTTTCTTATTTATGATTGGGTACCCAACTTTCTTATCTTCTATCTTTCACTTCTTCTTCCTCTTCATATTATTCATAAAGAAATGTGCAAACATAATCTTCATGATAACTGCTTGAGCGCTGACCTTTGACAAACATTCTGATGAAAAAAAAAACCAAAACAATAAAATTGATCACATTCAACCGTACATTGTGTGTTCATTTGGTGAGTGTCTTTTTGATAAGTATATTTTGAAGAGTCATTTGTTGCATAGTTGCATCATCTCTAATCTGTTTTCAAAAATTATACCATTTCATCCATGTCATCACGAGTTTCCCATTTGACCAGCATTTGCCGTGACTATAAATAATGTCCAAGGACAAACACCACAAAGAGTTGCCCTTCACTTGGAAAAACCTGTTTTCCCATGGAGAAGTGTATGTTGTTGTATCATGGGCAACAGAATTCACAATATCAGTTACTATGTCATTCCACAATATCCCACATTTGCCTAAAAATTTTACCGTTGTCCCAGTAGTGCTCCTGTAGCACACCAACAATCAAAACAATATCAGCTTCAAGGTTTACACACCAATCAGACATCAACGATTTCATCTTCTGAAGGCCACGTCCTGACGTCCGCATCAACATTGATCTCGTCATAACATTAATAAAATTAAACTTCAATTCCCGACGATGATGCATATAACGGTTTCACTAATGTCAACATCAAAAACCTTTTTATGTCAACAAATAATCACATTCACTCTTTACTAATTGCTGTTTTGCAGGATCTCTTCGCTAGTTTAGATAACGAACAATAAAAGCATGCTTATTTGCCTCTTCATTGTCGACAAAAATCAAGTCTCTATTCCAACATTATGATATGATAATCATATTGCTGAAAAGCTAGCTTCCAGCTTCTCTAATGTCTCAGAAACTGCTACTCTCAACCTATTAGGAGAGCACATTGCTGTTCAATCTAAATATGTCCCTCTGGCGAAAAGTTCCAACGAAGCTAAGTTTCCCAAAGACAAACCCATCAAATTTCTGTGGCTTTCAAGGCAGAAGGATTCTTTCATAATTAATTCCAGGGGAAAACGATCAATGAAATAACTCTGCTATCTTTCTCTCACATCAATGAACTTTGAATGTCAAAATTAATTGTCCAAATCATTCTGCGGTTCTGCTTTAATCTCATTAAACCATGCTCGACCACTCCATTTCTCTGACGAGTCCATATTGTGGGAAAGCTAGCACTTGCTTAAGGTCTGTTCATGCTTTTCCTGCTTTAGTTTGCCTTCCGTGATTGTTGTCTTCAGCCATTTCCACTTTGTTTCATGTCTGCACCCGAACACCTGTTGTGCAAGTTCTGGAAATCTCTTTTAAGAGATCCAAAGGACTCGACAGAATTATGTGTTTCATTCCAATGGACTCTCCATGATTATTGCGGAAATTAATCTCAATTTAAGGGATTGGAGGAGGAAATTTATTCAGCAGACTAAGTTACGATGGATTTTATATTTACAATTAATAAATTAATTATGCAAGCATTTCAATGTTTTCATTTCAAATAGCAAGCTCTTGATCCCCCACCTGCTACCTCCTTCCCAATTTACTCCAGGGGCTCATGGACACTGATCAAACAACATAAAGTATATACAATGACAAAACATGATCATTACACGAGAAGCCTTGCATATTTTTGTGATGTTATTGTAATGAAATGATCGATTAGGACTAATAAAAATGGTGATTACTCATCATAAGTATATTTCATTAACCAGTGCTAATATTAATGGTAGCCCATACTGTTTACAATGCTTTGGGGAGTTCATGACAAGTCGAAACACGTTTGAAGGCTCGAACTAATCCTGGACAGATTGCCACTCTGTGCAATGATACTCGAATGAAAGTAACAGGAATTAGTCATTCGTTCAGGTGCCGGCAATAACTAGCCTCCTTTTCACGAAAGACACCGTGGAATCTTTTACGTCCACCAGCGACCAGTGCTGGCAGATGGTGGGTCCTCCAGATTAACGTCCTTTCGAAGGACGGTGCGCACATTGATGCATCACTGTGGATGAGAAACACCAGGGTGGCAGTTTATAGCTGGGTCGAGAATCGAAGCCAGGGTTGACAGCTCAAAGGGGAGTGCACATACCCTTTCGGTTATCCGGCCAGCCAGATCAATCAATAGGGTAAAAATATCCAGCTTAATTACTTGGAATGCCTATCTATATGTAAATCGACTATTGATTTACAATTCCAAAACACATTGCAACAGGGTTATTGTGCATGTTCCTGGAGTGCATCGAATGATGAAATGGAATCTGTGATGACATGAATATAAATATTTTTTTTCATATAACGCACCACAGGGATCTATTATGACATTCTCCTTTTATTTTTGAAACTTTAACTCCCAAGAGTGGGAAGAAGAAGGTTTGATTGCCACAATCTTTGATTATAATTATGAGGCCTTTTCAATTATCTTTAAGCATGTATTTTAATTGATTTTTCTTGAACACAAAAATCGAGGTTCAGAGAACGGTAAAGGTGACAGAGGGGGAAAGGGTCAATGCACTGGCAGTGTGGACAGTGGAACCACCGTTGGACACAAGTGAACAGCAAAAGAGGAGATAGAGGAGGTGAGGGAACACAGAAGCCTGCAAGCAAGTAAGAGGGCTAAATTTGGTAGAGTTCATGAGGATAGAAAACATTATGGAAATGGTTGGAGCATGATTTGATATGGTCGTTCAATGCTTGCTTGAAACCCGAGGCGAATGCAATTGAACCATTCCCAGAAAGAAGTTCCACAAATGGGAGAAAAACGGAACAAAAGAGTGGAGATGAGCGAAAAGCCAAGACTTCGGGAGTTTGAACAGTGGGTGTGGGGATGGGAGTTCCTTGAAGTACGTGTGAATCCTGCAGAGGCTGGGATGCGTCGGACGAGAGGTTGTGAAAAATAAAAGAGAGAGCACTGATCTGTCTGCGATGTGAGAACAGCCTCGTTTCTTTTATCCTTCGGCCACAATTGTGGGAGTGGTTTGTATGTAAAGGCCCAGTCACACCTTGACGTTTTAGCCAGGAATGGCAATGTATAAAAATGCACGTAAAACGTTGGCTTACGCTGAAGTTTTGAGGTTTTTTATGAAGTTTTGGTCGTATTCATAACGTGTTGGTCGTATGCATAACGTATTAGTAACGGGCACAGAACGTTTCGTTGTGTTAAAGATAACTTATACCAACGAATGTTAAGCCTGTTCTCGGCGTTCACAACCTATGCCCAACGATAGTTTAACTTAGTCATAGTGCGCTGCACATATCGCTGACGAACTCGTGGCGTTCTCTGTTAAAAACCTGCCACTCGCCGATTTAAATCATAACCGCCTGAAAATTGGAAGTGTCAACATCGCAGTCACACCTTGACGATTTAGCCAGCGTATGCCGACCTATGAAAAATGTGTCTAAAACGCTGGAACACGTCGAATACGGTATGGGTAAGTTGTGTATACGTTAGCAGCACGATGAAAAACAATGAAGTACGCTGGCATATTACGTGGTACGTCTAGTACGTCGTGAAATTTCAAGCATGCTGAAAATTTTACGACGTACTCGACGTATGGCTCACAAGTTCCGCATACGCTGGCATAAGTTCTCGGCATGCTCCACAATCGTTTACACACGTCGGCCACACGTTACTTGTAAGTTACTCATAAGTCGAAACACGTCGAGGTCATGTTTAGCATACCCGAAACTTAATTTTTAACCTACGAGTAACGTGCTTTGAACCTATTAGTAGCGTGCTTTGAACCTATGAGTAGCGTGCTTTGAACCTATGTTTAACGTATCTCAAACGCACATTGGCGTATGTACACGAATCTGATTGACGTCTTCCGGATGACCACAGAACTTACTGAACGTGTTTCTAACTTACAGCTACTGTATAATGGTGTATTGGCAGCGTTTAGGGGAATTGGTATATACAAATGGGCTTCACAAGAGGAACCCGTCAGTGTTCCAGACTCCATGTTGAGTAGATGTCAATGTCACTAGCAGTGGCAGTAGCAGTAGTAATAGTAGTAGTAGTAGTAGTAGTAGTAGTAGTAGTAGTAGTTCGAGAGAATTTAGTGATGTCGATGTTATTAGTAGTAGTAGTAGTAGTTCAAGAGAATTTAGTGATGTCGATGTTAGTAGTAGTAGTCGTACCAGTAGCAGTAGTAGTAGTTCGAGAGAATTTAGTGATGTCGATGTTGGTAGTAGTGCAGTGGTTCGGGCAGCGGCTTAGGATCCAAAAGGTCCTGAGTTCAAGCCCCGTTGGGCCACTGAATTAATACACCAGGGGGTTGACTCAGCCTGCCATCCTTCCGAGGTCGGCGAAATGAGTACCAGTATACTGGGCCGGTGTAAACCCCAGTTAAAATAGGTGTACCATATCCCTGTGTCGTAAGAGGCGACCAGGGTTGCGTCAGGACGGGCATCTGGCGTAAAACATGTGCCAAATCACTATGCGGATCATACGGATGATCCGCTGTGGCGACCCCTAACGGGAGCAGCCGAAAGAAGATGTTGGTAGTAGTAGTAGTAGTTCGAGAGAATTTAGTGATGTCAATGTTAGTAGTAGTCGTAATATTAGTAGTAGTAGTAGTAGTAGTAGTAGTAGCAGCAGCAGTACCAGAGAATTTAGTGATGTCGATGTTGGTAGTAGTCGTAGTTCGAGAGAATTTAGTGATGTCGATGTTAGTAGTAGTAGTAATATTAGTAGTAGTAGTAGTAGTAGTAGCAGTAGTAGCTGGAGAGAATTTAGTGATGTCGATGTTATTATTATTAGTAGTAGTTGGAGAGAATTTAGTGATGTCGATGGTAGTAGTAGTAGTAGTAGCGCGAGAGAATTGTCATGTCGATGTTGGAAGTAGTAGTAGTAGTAGTAGTAGTAGTAGTAGTAGTAGTAGTAGTAGTAGTAGTAGTAGTAGTAGTAGTAGTAGTAGTAGTAGTAGTAGTAGTAGTAGTAGTAGTAGTAGTTTCAAGTAACGTGTTGCAAAGTGTGAACAACGTTCGTGTAGTGTGCTTACAAAACGTTACTCATAGGTTAGAAATAAGTTTCGGGTATGTTAAACATTACCTCCACGTGTTTCGACTTATGAGTAACTTACAAGTAACGTGTTTCAACGTGTGTCAACGATCGCATAACGTGCCTACAACTTATGGCCAGCATTATGCGGAACGTGTGAGTCATACGCCGGCATACGTCGTAAAATTTCAAGCATGAAAAAATTTGAGGAAAACCCAAAAGTTCAACGTTTAAAGCCAGCGTACTACCACTTATGGCAGTGTTTTTCAGCGTGGTCTTAGCATATACAAAACGTACCCATAACGTATTTGACGTGTGCCAGCGTTTTACACAAATTTTCCAAAAATCGGCATAAGCTGGCTAAAACATCAAGGTGTGACTGGGCCTTAAAGTCGAAGCAGGTAGAAGAGCTTTAAAACAGAACAGAACAGAAATAATACAGTGGAAAATGAGGAAACACACCAACAACAGGGTAGAGCAACACGACAAAGGGACACTTGGAGGAAGAATGGGCAAGGGGAAGAATTAGGGCAAGGGATGGACATAATATGGACATAATATGCTCAAACACGGTAATAATGGGGCTGAAAGAAAAGGAAGGGAAAAACAGGGATAGAGCAGCAATGGAACAAAAAATTAGAAAGGAATAGGGATTTAAAGGGAGAAAACACAATGACCTGGAAAGGAAGGGGCAGGCTTGGGAAGCTTGATGAGGATAGAAAGGATCATAAGTCTGGATGGGGATTATCTGAGGAGGAGGTGTTGAAGCCCTGGAGGCAAGAAATAAATTGAACAGACTGTTGCTTCCACATACAAGAGAAAACAGGAACAATTGAGTGGAGGTGAGCAGTGAGCCTGGGTTTCGGGAATTTCAACAGAAGTGAGTTGCTGGAGGGGAAAGAGCACAGGAAGGGCAGAGTGGGGAACACCTGTAAGGAGGCATTGCAAAACAGAGAGGTTACAATCTTGTCTGTGACGCAGGAGTATTGGGCCCAGAGATTCAGCTTCATCACAGGATATTCCAGTATTTTGAGGGCAATGGTCCAAAAAAAAAAAAACGTCTCCTTGGTATGGAGATGTGAAAGATGTGAAGCTGGAAATTTCTAATAATGTACAGGCCTTCATCCACATCCCAGCTGTAGATGAAAACATTGTACATCATACTGAAATATGCAATTTGGTATCTGTCTGTCTGTCTTTTTGACCATGATACATTCGGTCGTTACTTGTACAATCTCAACCAAACTTGACAGGAGGACTAAGAGTCACACAATGGAGCTTGAAGCGACTGAATTCCCACCCACCCCCTCCCCAAGGGGGTTGTCTGTGCTAATGTGTATAACTGAGTTAAGATAGCTAATTGTGGCATTTTTGCAAGGCTGCTTCTAATAACTAAAGTAACTGCATGCCACTCGGTAGGGCACATACCTCTATCAGGCTGAACAGTATACATTTTGTATCCCACTGATAGGCCAGATCTGGATCATCATCCGAACCTGAACCAAAATAAAATCTGCTTGTTCTTGTCACCGAACCAACTCATCCACCTAGTTTTGTCATAACTCGTCCACAACCTTTTGAAGTATCATGCCAAATATCATTTTTGGCCCCATCTCTCAATGGTGAAGAATCACTTTTAAAAATTCTCATATCCGGATCTGGATCTGCACGAAAATCGAATCAATTCTTCCTGGTCACACACGCAACCTGCCCACCCAGTTTCATCTGTATCCGTCCATAATCTTTTGAGAGATCATGCTATAATGTACAGTATATTGTTTTTGGTCCTATCCCTAAAAGGCGAAGAGACCTGCTCAAAAATGTCTGGGGGGTGTTTGTCTCCAGACACGTCCAGGCGGAGTTCATCTCCGGACGCATCCAAGCGGCATTTCTTGATGCACAAACCAATGTATACTGACGGATATTACGGTTTTGTACCCACCACAAATCCACCAGTTTAAACTTTTTGACTATTTGTGCCAAAACAGAAAAGTCTGCTCTGTTTATTGACCCCTCTGAATTTGCCTTGTCCATGTCCTTCCCCTCTACAACCCTTACATCATCATCTGTGAGGGAGGAGTTGACATTTAACTCACAGGGATTTTCCCCTTTATCTATTTCTCCATCACTGGGTGGATGAGGCTCACAAGTGTTCCGATCAAGTTGTGGGTCGAGGGTGCAGTTGTAGTCACCCCCAGACACAACAACATGGTTAAGTCAATGGTGCTTACAAACTCTGCCAACTTGTACAGAAAGGCACCTCTTTCAGAGTTAGCACTAGGACAGTAAACATTTGTAATGCAAATCTTTAGGTTACGACTAACAAATTGCACAGACAGTAAGTAACCTTTGCAAATTTCCTTACAAGTTATCTCCGAAGGCTGGAGTCGAGGATGCAACACTATTGCCACACCAGCCTTGGCCTCAACAAGCGCACTCGAGAAAAAAAGACAACCTTTAAAGATTTTACACCACTCATCCTCAGAAGACCGATTTGCATGCGTCTCATGTTGCATTAGCACATCAATTTTTTTCATTTTGGAAGAGCTGAATACCTGGAGGCGACGCACACAACTGCGGCCTCCATTGATGTTCAGGGATGCAACTTTTATCTCCATTCTGTTAGTTATTCTTGAAGCTCTTTACCAGCCTGAGTAACACAGTTCCTTAACCTTTGGAACTGAGGCTCTGATATGTTAACCTGATTAGGATCACGAATCATACTCCTAGCAGTTTTCATGAAATCGTGTAAATTCGGTCAGTAATCTTTGATTTTTACGTATCCTTTCCTGAATGTATCATCCAGGAATTTAATCACATTTTCTTGAGACACCAAGGTTGTGTCGTTTCCCCCTTCATCCTCTTGAGAGCTTAAAGCACTAAAATGTGGGGTAGAAGAGGTTTCATCTGAATCAAGTACTTCATCTATGGCCTCTCCTATTACTTGTGGAACACTCACTTTTGGCTCAACAGAAAGTTCTGCTCTGTTTACGGACCCCTCCGAATTTGCCTTGTCCATGTCCTTCCCCTCGACAACCCTTACATCATCATCTGTGAGGGAGGGGTTAACATTTAACTCACAGGGATTTCCCCCTTTATCTATTTCTCCATCACCATCAGACATAGCTGTTAACTCGTCTGAACAAGTTTGGCTCACAGGACAAACACTTAAAACATCCTGAGATACCTCACTCTTCTCTGTGTCCCACTCGGAGTTGGCCAGTGGAACAAGCGAAGTTTCCACATCCGCACACGACTCCGGTACCACAAAGGGGTTTCCAATGTGGGACGTACCTTGGAGATCCACCGAGCCTGACACGATCTGGACCT
>NC_140968.1:43930585-43983085 GCF_056783735.1 Eptatretus burgeri
ATTATTACAGGGGATTCGTTTCGCTATCTCATGGCCAAGAAACCGATAGGCATTTTGCTTTTCTCGTTAAATATTTGGCCTCAAACCAAGAACCTTTTGCTGATGGCAAACATGACACTCATGGAAATTTGGAGCGATTTCCCAGCAGTGTGAAGGCATCTGGAATTTTGAAAGAAGAAGAAAAAAAACTTCTCAAAACAAAATCAGTAATAAGCGTCATGTACGATGTGCAGCGCTGTGTGTGTACAGAGAAGATGCTTGTAAACAGCTATGTTGTGACATCCCACGAGCAGCCCATGAACCACCCCCCACCACCAACTCTCATCAGGAAACTACTTGAAAATGAAAGGTGAAAAACAGTTCAAGAATGAACTCCAATTAGTGGTCTTTATTTCAAACATCTTTCGAAGGCTTTGGAGAATTAACTTGACTGCACTTTTACGCATTTATTTTGGCAATTAGTTTGCAAAAAAAATGCAATTGTCAGCGTTCATAAATGTAGCAAATATAGCAAGGAGGTCTCATGCAGATGAATGTAGTACGCTCACTCCTCCGAGCTGCAGTACCAAAGTACCATCTAGAATCTAGTTCATGGTTACGTTTGGCTCTCAGAGCAAATCTCATTTGATACTGAGACCATTCTGTTGTTCAACTTGACTCTCGCAGAATGAGCAATGCATCCAGTCTTCCCGTTTGTGTCATCTCCCCCGACAGGAATTTGCACATGAACCGGCAGACACTCGCTTCGCATAGAAATAAACGAACTAGATGCAATCATCGTGATGTTGTCGTTGCTGGGATATTGAAAGCTCTACAAGATGTCCTCAAAAATCTAACATTGCATCCAGAGAGTAGAATAAAAGCTACAGCTCTCACATGTCATCATCAAGTACGATTTGCGCATTAGCATTCCATTAATTGCGTTTGTGACCCCCTTCACCCCCTCAACGAGATGGATATCTCATCAGGACTGGCGCAATGGATGCACTGTGCGCTCGAACTTTGCGCTCAAAGAACAAGCAGAGTTTTGCAGGAAGGAAGGGGTTAAAACGAGCTGCGCCCGTCGTGCCTGGGTGACTCGGCTGCGCTCCCGGCTGAGCACACTCGAAGCCAAGGGAAGCCAGAGCTGGCCACAGCACGTCCATGCTGCCGGGAGCGAGTCGAGATGATGGAAGCTGCACTCGGCACTCTCTCGCTGCTAATTATAGTCTATCTGGTATCCGTCACGTACACCTTCCCGACCGAGACAGATTCAACCTCCGAGCCAGGCACACCTCCCGCAGACTACATTCTCGAGGATTACCGCGGCAAAGGTTGTCTCGACGAGACGGGCTTCGTGTACAAGCTGGGAGAAGAGTTCTCTCCGAGCCAATCGTCCTGCCCATGTGTTTGCACCGAGGACGGGCCCGTGTGTCCCAATCCCGAGTGTCCGCGATTCTCGACTTCTCGCTGCGCTCGCATCGAGCATAACGGCTGCTGTCCAGAATGCAAGGAGGAGCACAGCATGTGTGAGCATGGAGGGGTGACTTACGCTCTGCTCGAGGAGTTTCAGGTACCAGGCTTTGAGCCGAGAGTATGACCAACTGTTCTCACTTCGAGAGGGGGAGGAAAAACGGGGGGGGGGGCGTGGGAAAAGAGAATTGCGAGTTGCGCATGCTCGTCGTACTCATTCATTAACAGTTCATCCGAATTCTCATCAGAGTCTGCTCTGCAGGATTTCAAGGTCCATGTCCATGTTGCGTGCGTTTGTTGAGAAAATTGGAAAGTTTGAGTGTTTCTCATTCAGCGTGCTGTTGTTGTGAATGTAACAGGAGAAATGCAGATAAAAGATGGGTAGCAGTCCGTCCGACCTTCTGCCCAACTATCCGACTAACCGTCCGTCCGTTCGTCTTGTAAACATATCGTTTAGACGACAAACGAGACAAAACGGGGCACAATGATCTCATCACATGGAAACAAAGGAAGGAGCGGCAAAAAGTGTTACCGGGTGCTGAGAACTGAGCAGGCAATATATGTGTACACATTGGAACAAAATAATTTTGATGAAGGTGAAGAGGTCACCTCTGAGCTTCATCTGAAATTTCAAAAAAAAAGAGTCCTGGTAAAGGCAAAGCAATAACCAAGATAATGATAGGGAAGGTGGCAGGTTCGGCACGGAAATTAAACGAATGGCCCTTTTCAAAGAAAATAAATAAATGGATTAAAAATACTAATTATAATTCCAACTTCATTGACACAATGGCATTTGAAAACTGTCTAATATTCTGCAAGAATGCACGATTCCGGTTGAAACAAAAGAAAGCCAAATTGGACCGAAACTTTTATTCTTGTGTCGCAGTCATTAATTCCATGGCTGTGCAGGTATTGATGGTCAAAACTATAAACAAGTGCTTTCAGCTTGTATGTAATGCGCTTTTCCAGATAATAATACGGCTTGTCAGGCGGACCTAACGCCGCGGCTCGAACAATGCCTCGAGGCGAGGAGACTGTTCAGGTAATGTCACATCGTATGGAGAAAGAGGGAGAGGGAGAGAGCGAGAGGGGAGAGGGAGAGGGACAGAGCGAGAGGGGGGTGAGAGAGAGGTGGGAGAGAGAGAGAAGAAGAGGGAGAGGGAGAGAGGGAGAGAGAGAGGGAGAGAGGGAGAGAGGGAGAGAGGGAGAGAGGGAGAGAGGGAGAGAGGGAGAGAGGGAGAGAGGGAGAGAGGGAGAGAGGGAGAGAGGGAGAGAGGGAGAGAGGAGAGAGGGAGAGAGGGAGAGAGGGAGAGAGGGAGAGAGGGAGAGAGGGAGAGAGGGAGAGAGGGAGAGAGGGAGAGAGAGAGAGAGAGAGGGAGAGAGGGAGAGAGGGAGAGAGGGAGAGAGGGAGAGAGAGAGAGGGAGAGAGGGAGAGAGGGAGAGAGGGAGAGAGAGAGAGAGAGAGGGAGAGGGAGAAAGGGAGAGGGAGAGGGAGAAAGGGAGAGGGAGAGGGAGAGAAAGCGAGAGAGAGCGAGAGAGGGGGGGTGTTTCCTTTTGAGCCGCATTACCATTTAGTTCACGTGTTTGATACCCCCCGGAGGATTTACATCATAATAAACCGAAGGTATGCTGTACATTTCAGCGCTTATAACTTTTATGAGCAAACAGCAGAGTACAAATAAAAATACGATGTGGCTGCCATTATTGACCTCTTCTGAGTGATTCCACGGACAATAGTTCAGACACGTAAGGCGTCTCATTTCACACAATTCTCACACTATGATGCTGTGATTTTGCAGCTCCCGGGTGTCTGGTTGTTATCATATATAATTAGCTTCTTTTTCATTACTGTTACATTGATTCTGCTGCTGTTTCACTCATTGTGCCATTAATCAGCGTTATTGATTTTACATCATCATGCAAGCTTTCCTTTTTGCATCAGTGCTTCAGGAACGTTGCACAATCACAGATCATTCTGATATACTGAGTATACCATACATAATGATCATCATAAATCTTGAGCATATGTTCTAATAGCCTGGCAGTCTAGCCTAGATGCACACTCATCTCTGAGCAGTCTAGTCTGGGTTTGAATCTCGACCCAGCTATAAACTGCCATCCTGGTGTCTCACATGCTGGACGAGGCAAAACTGTGTGCGCTGTCTATCAGAAGGACGTTACGCAGGAAGACTGGACTGCAACCATTGATTGTTGGTGGATTTTTAACATTCAACGGAGTCTTTCGCGGAGTAGACAAGTTATTGCCGGAACCCTGATCATATTACAAATTCCTGTCACCTTCACTGAAGCATCACGCCTGGCCAGTCGGTTCGTGAAGGACTCGAGCCCAAAACTTTCGCCGGCCGGACCCACAAGAGTGATTGAATAATTAAGCCTGATAGTTGATTGGAGGGCGAATCAGCGTTTCTTGCAACTTTGTGGTTGAAATTCGACAATTATAAATTTAACATACTTTTCAAAACACTGAAGACCAAACAATATGTTGCAACACTTGTTACGGCACCTTTAATATATTAACAAGATAATTCAATGCATAATTTGTATCGATCAGAATATTGACAAAACACAAACACCACTTGTCCCGGTACAAGCAACAATAAATTAATAAATTATTTTCTCATTATCCTTCCACAACTTTTCCAAATCTCATTCATGGCATCTCTTCCCATCTGTCTGGTTGATTGATTTAAGCTTTTGTGATTGCAAGTGAAATAGGCATATTGCGTATTGTATGTATTTCAAAAAAATATTGTCAAACACCCTGTACTTTTAAGCCACAAGAAGAGAGAGATATGTACCATAAGGCGGTTGTGCGTTTCTAAATGTAATTGAATGTTTGTAACAACCGAGACACTGACGTGCCAGTTTGAACTCCACAATCGGTTGCGTCCTCAATACTGCATATAAATAATTCACATCACCCAACATTAAAACCTTAACTTCCTATTAGGTGGCGAAAGAATCCAACTAAAGTAAAACGATAAACCGATTTGCAATTTGTTCCAGGTTGATGGAATTATTTAGATCTGATCACCTGGGTGAGATAGTCATGTGGAGCGTACTTGCAATATTCTTCTGTTCAGACACCGTCACTGGCACCACAACTGCAAAACGATGTTTCGACCCAGTTTATCCTCCTCCTCCTCCCAAAACACTCCAGCTCCCACCCCCAACCCAAATGCCTCATTCCCACTGGCTTGCCGTTTTAGAAAACGATCTGGTGACACTACACGCGGAGGTCAGAAAAGAGCCGATTTTACATGATTATCTGTGCTTTTTTTGAACCTCTTTCATTCAGCAAACACGCCACTCATTTGGCATTCCTCAAACACCTGCAGATCATCACGCATCATCAACCAGAGCTTTTCGGCCCTGCATGCTTTCGTGCTGCTTGTGGGATCACAGAGAAAGCAGAATCCGCTCCGATTTCCTTCCTCCGACATTTACTGTGATTCGAGAGCAGAATGCCAAACGAAGGCCGGTCAATACTTTCCCGTGGTACATTGATAGATCCACAGAGCCTCTTTATCCTGGCTTGCATCATTGGTTACTTTGTCTATTTTCAGGCGATCCTGTTACTTTGTGTAAACATCTTTCTATGACACGTGCAAATATCTTTGTTTGATTTTTTTTTTTTTTAATTTGGGTTCCGAGTTGCTCTACGTGTGTTACTGGTTCGCGAGTTCCTCCCGCCAGGTCAAAAAGCTACGTTTCCCAGACGAGATACGGTGTATTTCACAGTTTTATTTTCATTCCCATGTTTCTCGTTGTGTTTTCATTGAATATTCTGTGCCAAACTGCACATTGTTGTGTTTAATAGTAGTGGTAGTAGTTTTATTCAACCAAAGATAAACATTCAATCAAAGGAAAAACAGAAATGGCTGCAAAATAGTACATTGTGATATTATTAAATTGTGTACTAATTAACACGCAGAAAAAAGGGGGATTATAACAAGGGACAAACAAATTCACAAACTGACTTGATCACTGCAGGCCAAAAAAGGCTAAACCATCTACATTATACACGTCACCTATAAACAATTAAAGAAGAATGTGCACGAGAAGGACCTGTCACCTGCGCATACTGAGAAAGGTACATGACAAGGAATGCTAACAATTTGCATTGTAAGGTGACATGATCACAAGGTTGGATAGACACGAGAGGAGGGTGAAAACAAAATAAGGGTTAGAGAATGGTGCGATAGCACATCACCAGGGGGAAACAGGAATGAGGTAAACATGAGAAAGTGGGGAAACCAGGGTGAATGGGATTAAAGAAGGGAAGAAGAAAAACTCAGCCTGGGAGCCAGGCTATAAAAGGTTCAAAGAAATAGAGAGCTAAAAAGTGTGAGCCACCTGAGACCAAAAGGCAGAGACGGGTGTTCTCGTGCAAAATTAACATAGATCATAAAAAGAGGACAGCAGCTACATTGTCTATCAAATATCAATTGGAATCATAATCAAAAATATACACATGGAATTACTTTCTACCGTAAAAAGATTTGGAGAGGACGTCATCAAAAACAAAGAAGAAAAAAGTAGTCACAAATTTGTAGCTCTGGAAAAGTCCGGCCTACTCGTGTTGGGCTGGGCTGGTTGGCTTGTTGCTTCTGCCTTCGTTTTTGGCTGCACCTGCTTCTTTTGCACTCCTTTTCTCCCAGGTATTGTTACTTCTGATACCTCAGCTTAATCCTTTTACCCCCCCCTTGCTCCAAAAAAAAAAAAATAACATTTAAACCTAACTCAATATGCTGTGCACATTTACTCCTTCATTCTGTATCCCTTTTCTTTTTCAATATCCCCAAACTGAATCTTGACTGAATAAAACATTTCTTCCTTCAAAAGCTCTTAACATGAAAAAAACAAACAAACAAAAAAAAACGCTTCAACAAATGTATTATAAAATCTTACTCCCCTTGCGGTGGGCGCAAGGTGCCTCTGTCAGGATTCCTCCAACACATCACCCTCGAAGAGTCGAGGTTGCTACTCCGTAGCAACAAGCCATTCATTCTTCTTCTTAATCTAAATTTATTCTTCTTTTTCACAAGACCTATTTACCCAAACCTTTTCACAAATAAATACTTAGTTCATCCAGCCTCCTCTTTTACCTACAGCCCCATTTTCTTCCAAGCCTCAGTGCTGGTAAGTCTGACATTTCACTCAAGCAGATTGGCAGGGACTGCAAGCAGCCATCTCTCTTCAGGACTGGTCTTCCATGTACACTGCCCCTGGTGTGAACTCAGCCTGGGATTTCTTCCACAGAAACTTGCTCTCCCAGACACAGATTCATACCATCTCGTCTTCTCAGTTATCATACACATCCTGCTGCCCATGATACCCTGAATATTGTCAAGTAAGGTCAGATTAGATCTGTGACTTGCTGCAGGTACAATGTAAACCTGGACTAACCTGTTTCATGGTCGGGTTGTTGGTGACTAAACCGTCTCCTCCACCAGGTTTTCTGGTGAGGAGGGTGTATAATATGGACACCCAGCAGGATTAAACACAAAACCTGTCAAAGGGCGGAGGAGCTCCTTGTGAGCCAACAGCCATCCATATTTCGTGCCCAACTGTGTCTGCGGACGTCCTCCTGCATTTCAGTTACGTTTTATTTCGAGGTTGGTGGCAGGATTTGCACTCCGGCCACCGAAAAACCCTTCACACCACAAAACAAAAGAAAAACGCAAATAAAATTGAAAACCTGCTCCATGGGAGTGCATCCAGTGCAGCTGCCCTCAGCAGAGCGACTCATCGGATGATGGGATTGGGACAAAGCCTTCGGGATCCCCACTGATAGAAAGAAAACCACGGGGTAACCTTCCCGGGTCAGTTTGCAGTAGTATGTGTCGGGGTGGTGCTGAGGTGTCATCCACCAGCCGGCAGTCTCCTTGGGTTAACCTGAGATGGTCCCTTTGGTTGGATGCTTGGAATGTACTATCCCGAAAAGAGGATGATCACCTGTCTCTGTTATCATCTGAGCTCAAATGTTTGAACATCGGTATTGCAGCACTTTCTAAGGTTCGGAGACAGATAGTGGTGAGATCATGGTGGGTGGTTATACCTACTCTTGGTCGGGTCGCTCTGATGGTTACTATACCCAAGGAGTTGCTGTAGCTGTGTCCAATATGCTGACTCCAATGATAATAATTGAGGAAATACCAGTAAACGAGCGTATAATGAGACAAAGGATTTGTCACTCCTTGGGTGTCGTTTCTCTGGTCTCTATGTATGCTCCTACTGAGGCGAGTGACTGCACCATGAAGGACGCATTCTATGCCACGCTCGAGTCTGTGGTTGATCAGTGCCCCAGGCGAGATACTCTTCTAGTCTTGGAAGATTTTAATACATTGACTGGAAATGATAGGGATGATTATGAGGCATGTGTTGGTCACCATTGGTCTGGAACTGTGAACCAGAATAGCATCAAGTTCCTTGACTTTGCAAGAAATCAATGGAATTAGGGTGGCTAGTTCATGGTTTCAGTACCCACAGGCTCATCGCTGAACTTGATATCCCAACGCAAGTGGTGTGGCAAAGGAGATTGACCATGTGTTCGTTGATGGATGCTGGAGGATGATCCAGAACTGCAGGGTCTACCAGAGTGCTCAGTTCCTCAATATCGATCACAGGCTTGTGGTAGCAACTGAAGTTGCAACTCAAATCCCGGAGAATGGTACCATTCCAGCCAAGGCTGGATGTTGGCAAACTCAAGGATGAGAGAGTAACTGAGGAGTTTGCAAACAGGCTGAGTGGGGATTTAGGTGATCTGGGTGCTTTGGGGAATCCTGAAGAGCTGTGGAGTGCCATCAAGATCACCTTCCTTGATGTTGGTGGTGGATGTCTTGGGATTCACCATAAGGTGAAGAAGAATTTTGTCTCTCAAGGGACACTGAATACCAATTACTGAAGTCGCAGGGCTAGGCTTAATGGCAGAGCTGCGCTGATCAGGGAGTTGAGGCATAATACTGATCATGCGCTAAGGGTGGACGAGGAGGCTTAAGTGTGAGGAATCTGTGAGGGGGAGAGCATCATCGATGGTCAAGTGATTCTCGTCCTGCTCACAGGGGAAATCTCACATTGTGTTCCTCGAAGCCCGTCCCTCGATGTGCTGTGGTTTGAGCAGAGGGTGGAGGGCTCTTGACAGAGGAGTCCGAAGTGAAGGCCTGCTGGGCCAGTTACTTTGAGCGGCTGTACCAGTCTCACCCACCAGCTGTTGAATTGGATGTCAGGGGTGTTACCGTCCATATTGCGGACCCTCCAATAAACTCTGATACACCTTCGTTTGTGGAAACTCAGGCTGCAGTGAACCGGTTGAAATGGGATATCGCTCCTGGGATTTGTGACATCCATGCTGAACTTCTCAAAGCTGGTGGAAATGCTTTACTCATGTCATTGCAAGCAGTTCTGTGCACTGCCTGGAACACAGGCATCACCTCAACTGACTAGAAGATGGGCCTTGTTGTCTCTCTCTGAAAAGGGAAGTGTGATCTCCAGAAGTGCAACATCTAATGAGGGGTGACGCTGCTCTCAGTGTTGGGCAAGGTCTTTGCTCAGATAATTCTTGATAGGGTTTGCCATGATCTGCTTGATCACCAGCATCCAGAGCAGTCAGGCTTTACACCCAAGAGTTCAATGAGTGACCGTTTCCTTGCCCTTCGGATCGTCACCAAATGCAGACAAGAGCTTCGGCAGGGGCTGCTTGCAGCCGATATTGATCTCTGCAACGTGTTCCATTCAGTGAATCAGGATGCCCTCTGGAGGATTCTTGGCCTTTGTGTGGTGCCACCACAACTGAGCAATCTGATGTCTGAACTATACTCTGGGATTGAGAGTACTGTGAGATGTGGTGACACCATCTCTGACTTATTACCAGTTGTGACTGGAGTTCATCAGGGGTGTGTACTGGCCCCCACACTTTTCAGCACTCGCATGGACTTGATTCTGGGGAGGATGTCAGAGAGATCAAGCTAAGGTGCATCATTGGGGAATGGCAAGATCTTTGACCTTGATTTCACAGATGATGCAGTCATCTTTTCAAAAACTCTGAATATCCTTTAGGGGGCCCTTGAGATGCTGAATGAGGAGTCGGAGCCACTGGGATTACGGCTTTCCTGGGTCAAAACTGAGATCCATAATTTCAATGACACCTTGGATGCTGCTGTCTTGTCTGTACGTGTTTGTGGTGAGGATGTTGAGGTCGTGGAGAGATTCACTTGCCTTTGCAGTGATATTCATGTCTCTGCTGGCTGTGAGCCAGAGGTCAGTAGACATCTGGGTCGGGCCTGGGGATTCATGGATTCACTGGATCACTGGGTGTGGCACTGTTGGTACCTGTGCAGGTGGACGAAAATCTGAGTCTTCAGGTCTTTGGTGATTCCAGTCTTGCTCTGCAGATGTGAGTGGAGGAGGCCAATGGGCCCACCATGTACCTTGTGGTTGCAGCAGGTTGATCAGCATCTCAAGGAAATGGGGATGGACCAAGCATCTGCCTGGGGGATGGCCAGACGGAGGCCCCTGGAGTACCAGCGGAAAGTGGACGCAGCAAAGCGCAGCTCTAGTGCATGCTCCCCTACCTTACCTGTCCTGATGTGAAAAATGTCTTGAAACAACTTGCATTCTCCTGAAAGGCAAATCCGAATCAAGGCAACCTCAGATAATCACACAAAGCCTGCAACAAGTGTGTGTCCACTTTCACGAGAGCCAGAAAACAACATCTGGCCAACCTCAAGATCTAATTTTCAAACTTGTCTCCCTCCTATAAAATGTGCGTTGTTAAGTCTGTCTTTCATGTATGTGCCTGCTCTATCCCTTCCCTCACTTTAAATCGCTCCACAGCTGACTCCACCCATGAGAAGGTCAAATGCCCCAATTCTGTGTTTGCTTCCAAATCTTGTATCCCCAACCCCTAGTTCTCTTAACACACCCTATCCAGTCACACTCAACTGCTCCTGAACTTTGTGTCTTTCGCACCTGAGAAGGTGGAGAAGTTAATGGCAAACCTTGACTCCGATTCTGCAACTGGACCGGACGGCATCAGGTAACATGTCCCAAAAATCTACTTTACTGCTCTTGCACTTTGCGTCTTCACCATTTTCACCCCATCATTTGTCATACGTCATATTTCATCTGCTTAGAAGTGGGCCACCATCAATGCGTGATATATTAGAATGGCACTCGATAGAGCGCACACCTCCGCCAGGCTGAACAGTTTACATTTTGTATCCCACTGATAGGCTGGATCTTCATCTGAACTTTCACCATGGGAAGTCATGGAATCCATAATCACAGTTGATATAAAATCATTCCTTTTTTCCAAACAGCCTTATCTCAGATCATCACTTCAGATTCCGACCAGATCATTCCACCTTGGTTATGCTGCTTCTTCTCTACCAACAATGATGGAGGCCCTCAATATCAGACATTAGATCAGGGCCGTCTTTGGACATATCTCAAGCTTTCAATGCAGTCTGGCATCTCGCCCTGCTCACCAAACACTCTGCCTATGTCATCCAAGGCCAACTCCACTTGTGGGTTGCTTACTCCCTGCACTCTCATAGCCAACATATGGATCTTATTGGAATTCTTTCATCTCCTCTCCCTATGAAGGCTGGAGTGCCTCAAAGCAGTGTTATAGGCTCTACCCTATTCCTAATCTTCCTCAATAATCAAAGTCCTTCCTTGGAACACCTGATCTCTTATCCAACTACAAGGCCTTCATCCACAGCTTGATGGAATACTGTTCTCCCCTCTCGGCTGGCACCTTTGCCTCACACCTTGCTCAGCTTGATGTTGTGGAAAGCAAGGCCTTCAAGATCATTGGAATGTCCCACGATGAAGCTGTGTTGATGGGCCGATAACTTTCCCATCACAGACAGGTTGGTGGTCGTTCTATCTTCCAACACCTCTTTTCTGGTTTTGAACCCTCTGCTCTTTCCATGGTTCGTCCCCTCAGGTTTTTGCAGGGTGCAAGCGGTCTGGTCTACCAGCCACCCCATACATACATACATTGGGCCATACTCTGTGTACAGCGTTGGTGCTGCCTTCGCAATCTCCTTGGCTATGGGCACAATCCTGGACGGGTCATCGCAGGATACCAGCAAACTGGCACTCATTTTGCCAACCTCGGAAGGATGACAAGTGGCATCAATCCCACCTGGGATTAATTCAACAGCCGAAGGGGATTTGAACTCAGGATCCTCAGATACCAAGCCCACCACCCTAACCATTAGGCCAACACCAGCTCCCCCCCTCCCCCTTCTGGTGAAACTTCCCAAAATCCATAAAAATTTTCACCTTCACTCATTTTTTCCTCTTTTTTTTCTTCCCTGTGGAACAAACTTCCACATTCTATTCAATCTCAATCTTCCCTCCAGGTCTTCAAGACAGCTGTTCAACACCAATCGTCTTTTCTACCCTCGTTAAACCACCGAACCCCAAAATTTCTCGTTTCTCCTTCCTGAGAGTTTGCTTCTCCACCAATCATATCCACCCTCTGCATTCTCCTCTACCCCTCAACCAAACCCACATTGCTTGTTGTCCATCGCTGTCTATCGTGTCCCTCGTCCCTGCTGTTGGCATTTCCCCTTCTGTATGCAAAACTCTTCAAAAAAAAAATAATAATAATAATAATTGGGCCAAACTTTCCCCAGCAGAGCCCACGAGAAGGAGGAAATAATTGTGGCTGAGAAAGAACAATAAACATTTCTGGCTCATGGGTGCAACTATTGAACCAATAAGCTTTTGAAATTATTGTAAAATATCTATTTGCAGATGTAATGATCATTTGGATTGAATTTTGGGGGGGAACTATCATATCACATGAAACAATTGGGTCATGAAAAACCATTCACTCTTTGTTACCTTTTTCCTTCTTCCTTTTCTTCAAGTCTGTTTTGTACGAACAAGAAGCAAGTGCATGAAATTAATGTTCAGTTTAAGGCCCTATCAAACCTTGACGATTTAGCCAGCGTATAACGACGTATGAAAAATTTGTCTAAAACGCTGGCACACGTCGAATACGTTATGGGTAAGTTTTGTATTTGTTAAGAGCACGCTGAAGCACGCTGGTATACGTCATAGTATGCCGAGTACGTCGTAGTACGCCGAGCTCGTCGACAAATTTTACCATGTTGAAAATTTTTCGACGTATGCCAGCGTATGACTCACACGTTCCGCATACAATGGCCATAAGTTGTAGGCACGTTACGCGATCATTGACACACGTCGACACAAGTTACTTGTAAGTTACTCATAAGTCGAAACACGCCAAGTTGTTGCTTTTTTTTTTTGTTTGTTTGTATTTTTCTTCAGCATGACGGTGATGTTGACACTTCGATTTCTAGTGCAGTTATAATATAATTAATAGGCTGCCGCTCAATGATTTAAATCATAACCGCACTAGAAATCGAAGTGTCAACATCACGGTCATGTCGAAAAAAAAATTTAAAACACATGGAGTCTGGAACACTAACGGGTTCTTCCTGTGAACCCCATTTTTATATACCAATTCCCCTAAACGCTGCCAATACACCATTATACGGTAGCTGTAAGTTAGAAACATGTTCAGTAAGTTCTGTGGTCATCCGGAAGACGTCAATCAAATACGTCTACTTACGTCAATGTGCGTTGGAGATACGTTACACATAGGTTCAAAGCACGTTACTCATAGGTTCAAAGCACGTTACTCATAGGTTCAAAGCACGTTACTCGTAGGTTCAAAGCACGTTACTCGTAGGTTCAAAGCACGTTACTCGTAGGTTCAAAGCACGTTACTCGTAGGTTCAAAGCACGTTACTCATAGGTTCAAAGCACGTTACTCATAGGTTCAAAGCACGTTACTCATAGGTTCAAAGCACGTTACTCATAGGTTCAAAGCACGTTACTCATAGGTTCAAAGCACGTTACGCATAGGTTCAAAGCACGTTACTCATAGGTTAGAAATAAGTTTCGGGTACGCTAAACATTACCTCGACGTGTTTCGACTTATGAGTAACTTACAAGTCATGTGTGTCGACGTGTGTCAACAATCGCGTAACGTGCCTACAACTTATGGCCAACGTATGCCAGCGCATGCCAGCGTATGTCAGCGTATGCGGAACGTGAGTCATACGCTGGCATACATCGAAAAATTTTCAACATGCTGAAAATTTGTCGACGTACTCGGCGTACTACGATGTATGCCAGTATACTACGACGTATACCAGTGTACTTCAGCATGCTCTTAACGTATACAAAACTTACCCATAACGTATTCGACGTGTACCAGCGTTTTAGACAAATTTTTCATACGTCGGCATATGCTGACTAAAACGGCAAGGTGTGACAGCGGCTTGAATAGTCGAGCAGCAGCCTTTTAATAGGCTACGCCACGTGATCATCGGTGATACGCTGCCGCACGCTATGCATATGTTAGACCAGCGTTTCTCAACCTTTTTTTTTACCCTTGTGGAACGCTTGAAATAGTTTTCATGTCTCAGGGAACCCCTGCATAAAAATTATTATATACCTTTATGAATATCTAGCTCTTTTATATTTTTATCGCAGTTCACGTGGTATATATAATTTATTTTTTTCGGATACCTGGTTTAAGGAAAAAATGACCCCCTTTTTGTCAAATTTATTGGCAATGAAAAAAACAACATACTGCTCGTTTATGAGACCTCACACCAAGATTTTAATTCACAAAAAAAAAATCTTTTAAAAAAAAAACAAAAAAAAACACACCCACCTCATGTAACTTGATAAACAAAACTTAAACAAACTAGAGGGGGAGCACTCGGTAGAGTGCAAAACCTCCGCCGCCAATACTGTTGGGTCACTTAAGTGAACCTGATATCCCATTCATTGTAGGTCAAAACGGATCAGACTCTACTGAACCACGATTGAATAAACTAAACTAGATCGACGCGCATGTAGAAATGCGGAATCATAACAAAAAATAAAATCGAAATTTTTTTGAAAAAAAAGGTGCAAAATTTCTGGGTTTTTTTCTCCAACAATTTTTTTTTGGGGGGGGGGTTAGAAATCACTTAAAACATGTAGAAATGCTAGAAAAAAATTCAATTATTTTTTTCAAAATGGCCACCATAGCGGCCATATTGGACTTTGGACCAAGTCCAAAATCTAATGGCATGATCCTTGGACCATACCTAACCCCCCCCCACCAAGTTTAGTCGAAATCTGTCCAGGAGTTTTTCCGTAATACTGTTCACAAATAAACAAACAAACAAACAGACAGGGGTGAAAACAGTAACCTCCGTCCATCTTCGATGGCGGAGGTTAATAAAGCTGAAGGAATAAAGGTAAACAGAAGAACTAACCTTGAGAGAGAGAGACTTCGCGCTAGGAAGCACAGAGAAGATAGATGGACACCGTGCATGCGTCCCGTATTTGAGTCAGTCACTCAATGATACACGAATCCGCCGCGTACAGGATGTCCACTAACCAGTGAGGGCGGTTTCACACTGGCACCATATAGACATCGTTAAATACATTCCCTATGGTTGTTATAATTGTAAATAATATAAGAGGTTGAATCCTCTATTATAATAACCAAGGAGTTTCCAACAATATGCCGTACGTGTATAGTAAAATTACGAATAATAAATCAAACAAAACTACTCAAAAATACATTAGCCTATTTATTACTGTTTCTCGCGGAACCCTTAGCGACCTCTTGCAGAACCCTAGGGTTCCGGGGAACCCCGGTTGAGAAACACTGCATTAGACTATCATTGGGCATATGTTGTGAACGCCGACAACACGCTAAGCATTCGTTGGTATAAGTTATCTATAACTTATCGATTTGTGTACGTTACTAATACGTTATGCATATGTCCAACTCGTTATGAATATGCCAAAAAACTGAAAAAAACATCAATAGTTCAGCGTACGCCATCGTTTTACATACATTTTGATACCTTGCCATACGCTGGCTAAAACGTCAAGGTGTGACAGGGCCTTTAGTATTGCTTGAAGTGACGATCGTTCATCCACACACCATCATAACAAGTCACACAGTCACACATTGCTGACTCCAAATGAACAACAGAATGGATGGATCCAGAGGGAAGGTGGTGCCACATAAATAGCATTCTTTATACTACGATATATGATGAAAGACTACCACGAAGGTCCGTGAGCTAAAATAATTTCATTAAGTTTTTCATCATAAGTTGACCTTCGAATTTACATTTATTAAGAAGAAAAAATATTTTTAACTGAAGTCACCATAAAAAAAGGTTTCTTTTTTTTCCTCGACTTCTGCGTTAGATCACAGGCTAAGTGCGGTGGGCGCAAGGTGCCTGTCAGGATTCCTCCAACACATCACCCTCGAAGAGTCTAGGTCCTGGTTCCAGAGGCCTGCAAAATTATTCACCCCCTCCAACTTTTTCACATTTTTATGCCGCCTGAGCTTCTTTCATGATGCTTTCAAATCAAACTTGATATATAATCTTCACAAAATACTTCAAAGTGATAAAGCTAAAAAATAAAAATAAAATGCAGATAAAATGTGAATACGTTGGATTAATCAAGAAAATGAGATGATTCTTCGTTGCATAAGTATTCAACCTATTTTCCTAATTAACTATAGATCACATCATGAGCAAGTTATTTGTAGGAAAGGTTACAAAATAAGTGTAATACGTTTTACCTGTATGTAATTAGGAGTTTGACTTAAAAATTAAGCTCCCCGACTTATGTAAGGAGTTTTAAGGTGCAACTCACTTGGTTACCCAACAAAACAAATGTGAAGATCAAGGAGCTTTCCAAATAAGTCAGACATAAAGTGATGGAGTTCAGGAGAGGGTCCAACTGTTCAGGAGAGGGTTATTAGAAGATTTCAAAGTCACTCATTATCCCTTTGAGCAAGGTGAAATCCATCATTAAGAAGTGAAAGATGTATCATACCACCCAGACTCTACCCAGATCAGGTCGCCCATCCAAACTCAGCAGCCGAGCAAGCAGGAAACTGGTTTGGGATGTCACTGTAAATCCAACAATGATTTGAAAGATCTGCAAGGCTCTATGTCCGAGATCGGCGTCAGTGCTCATCAATCCACAATATCACGTTCCCTTCACAAAGCTGGCCTCCATGGACACATGGCAAGAAAAAAGCCATTACTGAAAACGCATCTAAAGTTTGAATGGAGTTTGCAAAAAAGCATCTTAATTGATACTGTAGGCATGTGGAGAAACGTTTTGTGGTCAGATGAGACAAATATTGAACATTTTGGTCTAAATTCAAAGCGTTATGCCTGGTGAAATCCTAACACTGCACATCCCCAGTCAGCACCATCTCTACTGTCACCCATGGTGATGGGAGCATGATGTCATTGGGCTGCTTTTCATCAGCAGGGACTGACAAGCTTGTCAGGATGGAAGGAACAATGGACGGTGCAAAGTACAGGAGAATCAATGAAAACCTGCTTGATTCAGTCATGAATCTGAAACTGGGGAGGAGATTCACATTTTAGCAGGACAATCATCCCAAGTACAAAGCTAAAGCCACACTGAAGTGGCTGAATAAGAAGAAAAGAAATGTTCTTGAGTGGCCCAATCAAAGCCCTGACTTGAACCCAACTAAACATTTATATGAAACTTGAAGATTGCAGTCCATTGATGATCCCCATCAGACTTGGCAGAACTAGAACAATTTTAATGTGAGGAATGCACAAATATTTCACCATCTATGTAAAGCTGGTAGAGACCTTCCCACAAAGACTCATAGCATTCATTGCTGCAAAAGGTTCTTCCACTAAGTACTGACTGAAGGGGCTGAATACTTTTACAGCCAGTGAAGTTTGATTTGTATATGTTTTTTTTTCAGGTATTCCTGACATGTAACCTCCTTCCACTATTAACAGTGTTTAGTTTGATCTCTTCAGTTATGAATAAAAAAAAGTTCATTTGGAAAAATTGTTTCTACATAACTCATAATTCATATAAATGTGGAATTTTTGGTAAGGGGTGAATACTTTTGAAGGCACTGTATATGTCCAGCATTATGAATGTCAACACCAGAGGGCCCTCCAGCTGATGGTATTGCAGGAAATTTCAAATGATCAATGTTCAGGATCCTGAAGAAAAGCATGAAAATGATCGTTATGTTTTGCATATCATTCTCCACCTTTTTCTTTTACTGTTGGAGACATCTTGACATTCTCTTATTACTCTTACTAATTTGCTCTTATTTTCGATTTATTTAAAGAACGACTTAGGAGATAACATGTTCTCATTAAAAGTAGATAGAGCTGGCTGTCCGATGTTTCTACCTGCGATTGAAAATCTAACTCCATTAACCAATAGTTGGCCTGGTGTCCCAAAAGGATTATTTAAGGTCTAATTTAAGAGAGATTAAAACCCAAATAAAGAATGAGATCAAACAGTATAAGTCGACAACCAATAAAAGAGACTTGCTAACCGGTTACTTGGTCATTGGGGTTTAAATACATGATGTAAAGTGGATGACGTAGAACCAGGGCTCATAATTATTACCGGGGAAGTTGCACACAAAAGAGCAATGTCTTTCAAATAGTTCGAGCACTTGTAACACGGTGCTAAATATGATATTTATTCATATCTACTCCAAACTTGTGATCATATCATATCTACTTAACAAACATTCGATTAGAACAACAACATTTAAACATGCATTTCAATAAAATAGACATTATCGAAGATTTTCGACTTGCACTCGTCAGGATAAAACCACAAACAGATGAAGAAGAAGAAGCAGACTCTCGTTTGTAAAGTTGCAATGTGATATCCTCAACGTTGATTGGTTGAGAGAAAGAAAGGACGAGATTACCTGATTGGTGGAACCATAAAGCATCATGAATAATGATTAGGCGGAGATGAATCACCAAAGTACCAGCGGAATCATAATGTTAATACGGTGAGGGCTCGTGGGGGGTGGGGGGTGGGGGGTGGGGGTGGTGGTTTTCATGATGACTCAACATTGACTGTGGTCGAGTTGTCACACAGTCAAGCCATCATCTTCTTATAATAGATATTTTGCAAACTCCGCTGCGCTCTTCGCCATGTATGGAACATCGCATGTGGGTTCCTATCTACGTTTGACTTGACTTGCATCTGTCGTTACATTCCTTCAATTGACGAACGAGCTGAGAAAGGCACGTATAGTGAGCATTCACATGTGATTGACCGTCTGAAACAAAATGATTTGGTTCCTTCATTAGTAATCCCTCCAAACATGTGCTTAATTTGTCAGATCATAAACTATCTGCGACCAAAGAATTTGTCTTGGCTCATGGTTTCACATTCAGTATACTGAATTGTAACATCAAGTAAGAGGAGGTGTTTGTGGTGTTTGAGCTTCTGCACATTCAGCTGTTCCAGCATGGACCAGTATCGAATGAGGAAAACAAAGTACTTGAGGCCAGACGAGCCGATCTCGCTTACTGTGGGATTCCAAATGATTTGTCCGATTTCCATATGCAGCGTGATTGCCTGGTTGCTATACGTAACCTCAAATCCAATCCTGAAACCCAGATTTGAAGACCAAATAAAGGCTCCGACATTATTCTGAATAGGAGTGACTACATTGAAAAAATGGCTGTGATTTTGAGCAATGTGTCCAAGTTCCAACACCTTGGAAATACAACTAAACCTGACCACACATGTCGTTTGGAGAAAGAAATGGCGAAAAGACTATTGCAACTCTGCAAAGGAGGTTGACGACACAATTACAGTAGACCTGTCGGGTTGCAAAGAGCAAGGATGTATGGTCTGCCAAAGACACAAATATGGTGTTCCTCTACGGCCGATCCTTTCAATGACTGGCTCTGCACAGAATGAACTCGCCAGATGGTGATGTGAACTTTTGCAGCCAGCACTGGGCAGTGTCTCAGAACATGTAATTGAGGATACCTCTACCTTTGCCAATGGCATACGGTCCGTCACACACCTAAACGAGAATTCCACAATGTGCTCAAATTATATAGCCAGTCTATTCATGAATGTCCTTCTTACAGAAGTGATCAAAATAGGCGTGCAACTTCTGTATCATCGTGACTTGACACCTCCACTGATCTCTGAGTCTGTCTTTATTGAATTAATGAATATGGCGACGCGTTCTGTTGCATCCAGTTCCAATGATTCAATGTATACTCAGATTGATGGTGTCGTGATGGGATCAGATCAGGTTAGATCTGTGACCTGCTACAGGTACAATGTAAACATGTACTAACCTGTTCCATTGTCGAGTTGTCAGCGACTAAACCGTCTCCCCCACCAGGTTTTTTGGTGAGGAGGGTGTTTGGATATGGACACCCAGCAGGATTAAAAACAAAACCTGTCAAAGGGCGGAGGAGCTCCTTGTGAGCCAACGGCCATCCATATCGAGTGCCCAACTGTGTCTGTGGATGTCCTCCTGCAGTTGGGTTACTTTTTATTAGGAGCTTGGTGGCAGGATTTGCACTCTGGTCACCGTAAAACCCTTCATTCCACAAAACACAAAAACGCAAAAAAATCTGAAAACCCACTCCATGGGAGTACCTCCTGTTCAGCTTCCCTTCGCAGGGCAGCTCACCGGATGACGGGATTGGGGCAAAGCCTTCGGGACCCCCAATCTTTGATGAGAGGAGGGACACCACGGGGTAACATCCCTGGGTCAGATTGCGGGAGAGTGTGTCGGAGTGGTGCTGAGGTGTCGTCCACCAGACGATGGTCTCCTTGGGTTAACCTGAGGCGGTCCCTTCGGGTGGGTGCCTGGAATGTCCTATCCCTAAGAGAGGATGATCACGTGTCCCTGTTACCATCTGATCTCAAGTGTTTGGACATCGGTATTGCAGAACTCTCTGGGGTTCGGAGACCGGATTGCGACGAGATAATGGTGGGTGGTTACACCTACTATTGGTCTGGTCGCTCTGATGGTTGCTGTTGTTGCAGCTGTGTCCAATAAACTGACTCCAATGATAAGTGAGGTAACACCGGTCAACGAGCATATTATGAGACTAAGGATTCGTCACTCCGTAAGGCCCAGTCACACCTTGACGTTTTAGCCAGCTTATGACGATTTTTGGAAAATTTGTCTAAAACACTGGTACACGTCGAATACGTTATGGGTAAGTTTTGATAACATTGAGAGCACGCTGAAAAACACTGCCATACATCGTTGTACGCTGGCTTTAAACGTTGTACTTTTCGGTTGTCCTCAAATTTTCCATGCTTGAAATTTTAAGACTTATGCCAGCGTATGGCTCACACGTTCCGCATAACGCTGGCCATAAGTTTTAGGCACATCACGCGATCATTGACACACGTCGACACACGTTACTTGTAAGTTACTCATAATTCGAAACACGTCGAGGTAATGTTTAGTGTACCCGAAACTTATTTCGAACCTATGAGTAACGTGTTGTACTCACGTTACGCGATCGGTGACACACATCGACACACGTTACTTGTAAGGTGCTCATAAGTCGAAACACATCTTCCTTCCTACTATTGGAAGGCACCCTTTAGACTTTTAGAGCATCTAGAACCTCTAATGTGCACACCACACAAGTATCTATACACTTCTTGCAAAACACAGACTATACTTTTTTCAGCAAGTAATGTGCAAACACAACCCACACAGGGAGAGGGTACTCTGCTCGTATTCTTGAAATGTGCATTTCAAACTTTTATTGTTACTTCTTCATATCTATTTCTCATCCTAATTCATCAAGATCTACAAACATACAAAACCCCTCTCTCCTCCTAATTTCTCATCTCTCCTCCTAATTTCTCATCTCTCCTCCTAATTTCTCATCTCTCCTCCTAATTTCTCATCCTAATTCATCAAGATCTACAAACATACAAAACCCCTCCAATACCAAAATGCAGTGATAGGTCACAGTGGTACATCCATATCGATAAGCTTGGCATGTAATTTCTCCTCCCGATTCCACATATCTTTGTCCTTCTTTCCCTCTTCCTCGTACTCTGTAGCTGCTGATAACTGTCAATTTGTTTGGGGAACATAAAACTGAAAACGACGGCCCGGACACTATTTGCTCGAGTACCATGATAGCATTGTTCGTAATATCTCGGTTTACAAACAACATGCATTCCTCAAAAGTTTGATTTTTTCCATTGATATAATCAGGGGTTCACATCACTGGTACGCAGGTACTCATGTGCGGTAAAAAAAAGAAAAAAAATCTGATATACAGTACTGTACTGTTATTTCATATTTTAAGTGCACAAAATTAAGTTTATAAATGATAACATTATAATTTAAGTTATATTGTAATTTATAAGACAAAAAAATAGATCTCAGGAGAACACGTGATCAAAGAGGAAGAAGAGGTTTTTCTCAGCATTGTTCTGTGCAAAGTTGGTAACATTGTTCCATGCAAATTTTGATAACTGATATCCTGCAATTTCAAAATTAAGTTTATACATGACAACATTATAATTTACAAGTTATATTGTAGGTTTATAACTTATACGATGAAAAAAAAAATTTCAGGAGAACACGTCAGGAAGGAGGAAGAACAGGAGTTTGAGGAGCTTCCGGAACGAAAAAAAGAGTGACTTGTGAATGTTTCGTCTGGAGCGGATGTTCTGAGAAAGTGCTTATAGTCCAGTCAAATTAGTATCTTCACCCACCACTAATTGCAAAAGAATCATTTCCACTGCAGTGCATTTCAGTAAGACCCCCTAATCACCATACTAAAAGTCCTAAAAAAATCCTAGCATGGAAAGTAGTGTAATTTGCATAATATGAAAATTAGCTTCCGCCATCAGAGAAAATTCATATTTTCGCTATAACTTTGCATCCAAGTACCCAATTGAAGCAAATCAAGTGTCCAAACCCATGTTTTCAAGGTCAATGAACATGATAGGCTCATTTGAAAATTAATATTTTGAATATAATTTGCATATTATGAAAATTAGTTTCAGGAATTAGAGAAATTTCTAATTTTCACTATTATTTTCCATATAAGGAACAAGTATCCAAACCCATATTATGAATATAACTTGCATAAAAATATGCATATTAGCTTTGAGCAATTAGAGAAAATCAAAAATTTCAGATAACTTTGCATCCATGTGCCTGATACAAACAATAAAGTCATATAAAAGCAAGTATGAAAAATTTACTAAAGCAGCAACAAGCAATACCTGAAATACTTGGTGGTGACACCCAATCAAGATGATAAGATACATTTAACACTGGTTTTCACTGCTAATCGGTAATGTGGTTAGTGTTCTTAATGAATTTTCAGGTAACATATCAATCAGTATCACTGCTGTCATTTATCTCCACCCAAGATGAATTAGCGCAACTTACACCTTTACACACCCCACACATCCATGTACAGTCAATGGGAATACGCTTGCAGGTGCATCTGCTGGTGCTACACCCGATCTTGCAGGTACACCTGAATATATTGGTCATCTTCTCTGGTGCAGCGGGGAGATGTGTCTGCATCACACCTGACCATGCTGGCCTCTTAGGACGAAGGACAAATGCCACTTCCCACAGAAGATCGATGTGATACATTGGATTGTGCACTTCCATTGCCTGCAGTTCTTTGTATGTCAATGGATTACGTCCTGTGTACTGAGATTTGAAAGTTTGATGTTGATCCTTCCCTCTTTTATGATGTCATCCGTTGTCACTGATACTCTAGGTACAGGTTTACTAAGCAGCTTTCCTAGTGTGAAAGTGGAAATAATCACCATTCCATGGAATGTTCCAAAGCCATCAAGAGTTCTTATATTGTGATCAACATTGTCACCAACATGCTGAATGAACTCTCCAGATCCAGGCACAGGCAACTCTGCCTCTTGTGTAAGAGCGGCACTTTTCTCGAACTTCCGCACTTCAGAATAGGAACAACTGAAGCCGTGTTTATGAAGAGTATCTACAATGAACCATGATGAAAACTGATGATGCATTTCAGTTGCAAGTCTAAATTTCAATGGGGCTAGAATGACTCTTGGCCTTGTTGCTTGCATTATAGCTTGTCCAATTGATGCTACCTTCATATCAGTGTTTTTGCCAACGAACAAACCTTGCACCAACATCAGTAGTGACTGTGGAATGAACTGCACAGCTGCTTCTGTTGATGACATCTGTTTTCTGGTTGGATATACATCATTAGAAGAGTCAACTGCCTTTATGTCACTCTTGATAAGCTTGGCAACTGTTTTTATCAGTTGTATTTTCTCAATATTGGGGTCCTCTTTCTTCTGTTCCTTGTAAAAGTCATGAGGAATATGTGCTGCTGTTCGTCTAAAAGTTACAACATTTGGCTTCCCATTCAGTTCGGTTATTATGATATTGTCACCAAAATGTTCCATGAGTCTACTCTTCATATGTGTAAAGCCAAAAGACCAGGTCAGGTCAGGTATGGGAGCATGTGCCAGAACAGCACGTCACTGCGTCCACTTTCCGCCGGTACTCCAGGGGCCTCCGTCTGGCCATCCCCCAGGCAGATGCCAGGCCCATCCCCATCTCCTTGAGATGATGGTCAACCTGTTGCAACCATGAGGCACGTGGTCGACCCACTGGCCTCCTCCACTCATGAGACTCCCTCGCTGAGAGAATCTGGTGAGCAGGATCAGAGTCAGGAAAACGAGCCACATGTCCAAACAGCCGCAACTGACGCTCACGGACTATGCAGGTAACAAATCTCATCCGAGTCTCTCTCAGCAACCGCTCGTTGGACACAAAATCCGACCAGCGATAGCCAAGGATTCTCCGAAGAGACCTGGTACCAAAGGAATTAAGTCTCCGTCTCAGATCCTTGGTCAGAGTCCAAGTCTCGCACCCATAGAGCAAGACTGGAAGTACCAAGGACCTGAAGACTCGGACTTTCGTCCTCCCGCACAGGTACCGGCAGCACCACACCCCATGATCCAGTGAATCCATGACTCACCAGGCCTGACCCAGACGTCTGTTGACCTCTGGCTGACAGCCAGTAGAGACATGAATATCACTGCCAAGGTAAGTGAATCTCTCCACGACCTCAACATCCTCACCACAAACAGACACAGACAGGACAGCAGCATCCAAGATGTCACCGAAAGCCTGGATCTTAAGTTTGACCCAAGAAACCCGTAATCTCAATGGCTCCGACTCCTCATTCAGCACCTCGAGGGCCCCCAAGAGGATGTCTAAAGTCTCCGCAAAGATGACTGCATCATCTGCAAAGTCAAGGTCCGAGATCTTGACATTCCCAAATGACGCACCGCAACTTGATCTCTCTGGCATCCTCCCTAGAATCCAGTCCATACAAGTGCTGAAAAGTGTGGGGGCAAGTACACATCCCTGACGAACTCCAGTAACAACTGGAAATAAGTCAGAGATGGTACCACCACACTTCACAGCACTCTCAGTACCAGAGTAGAGTTCAGACATCAGATCGATCAGTTTTGGTGGCACCCCACGAAGACCAAGAATCCTCCAGAGGACATCCCGATTCACTGAATCGAACGCTTTACAGAGATCAACATAGGTTGCAAGCAGCCCCTGCCGAAACTCTCGACTGCGTTCGGTGAGGACACGAAGTGCAAGGATACGGTCAATCGTTGACCTCTTTGGTGTAAAGCCTGACTGCTCTGGACGCTGGTGCTCAAGCAGATGGTGGCGAACCCTATCAAGAATTATCCGAGCAAAGACCTTGCCCGGCACTGAGAGCAGCGTCACCCCTCGGTAGTTGTTGCAGTCTTGGCGATCACCCTTCCCTTTCCAGAGAGGGACAACAAGGCCCCTCTTCCAGTCAGTTGGGATGATGCCTGTGTTCCAGGCAGAGCACAAAACTGCATGCAACGACACGAGTGCAGCATTTCCACCAGCCTTGAGAAGTTCGGCATGGATGCCACAGATCCCTGGAGCTTTGCCCCGTTTCAACTGGTTCACCGCAGCCTGTGTTTCCACAAGCGTAGGTGGACCGCAGTTGATTCGAGGGTCAGCAACAGGGATTGTAACACCCTTGACGTCCAACTTGACAGTTGGGGGATCAGCCTGGTACAACCGCTCAAAGTAACCGGCCCAGCGGGCCTTCACTTCAGACTCCTCTGTCAAGAGCCTACCACTCTCTGCTCGAACTGTAGTGCTCCGAGGGATGGGCTTGGATGAACGTAATGCGCGAATTCCCCTGTAAGCGGGACGAGAATCACCTGTCCACAGGTGATGCTCTACCCCCTCACAGATTCCTCGCACATAGGCCTCCTTGTCCACCCTCAGTGCACGTACAGTTTTACGCCTCAGCTCCCTGAACAGCTCAGCTCTGCCATTCAGACTGGCCCTGCGACTCTGGTCAATGGTATCCAGTGTCCCTTGAGAGACAAAATTCTTCTTTGCCCTGCGGTGAGCTCCAAGGCATCCACCGGCAACATCAAGGACGGTGGTCTTGAAGGCGCTCCACAACTCTTCAGGACCCCCCCAAAGTACCCAGACCCCCCAAGTGTCCACTCAGCCTGTTCGCAAACTCCTCAGCTACTCTCTCATCCCTGAGCTTGGCACCATCCAGCCTCGGCTGGGATGGTACCATTCTCCAGGATTTAAGGTGCAGCTTTAGAGTTGCTACAACAAGCCTGTGGTCAGTATTGAGGAACTGAGCACTCCGGTAGACCCTGCAGTTCTGGATCATCCTCCAACGACCGTCAATGAGGACATGGTCAATCTCCTTTGCCACACCGCCAGCATTGGAATACCAAGTCCAGCGATGAGCTTGTGGGCGCTGAAACCATGAACCAGCCACCCTAAGTCCATGACTTCTTGCAAAGTCAAGGAACTTAGTGCTATTCTGGTTCATAGTTCCTGACCCATGGGGACCAACACACACCTCATAACCATCCCTATCAGTTCCAGTCGATGCATTGAAATCCCCCAAGACTAGAAGTGTATCTCGTCTGGGGCACTGATCAACCACAGACTCGAGTGTGGCGTAGAATGCATCCTTCACGGTGAGATCACTCGCCTCAGTCGGAGCATAAACAGAGACCAGGGAAATGACACCTAAGGAGTGACGAATCCTTAATCTCATAATACGCTCGTTGACCAGTGTTACCTCAATTATCATTGGGGTCAGCTTATTGGACACAGCTACAGCAACTCCTTGGGTATGGTAACCATCAGAGCGACCAGACAAATAGTAGGTGTAACCACCCACCATTATCTCGCCGCAATCCGGTCTCCGAACCTCAGAGAGAGCTGCAATCCCGATGTCCAAACGCTTGAACTCAGATGATAACAGAGACAGGTGATCATCCTCTCTTAGGGATAGGACATTCCAGGCACCCACCCGAAGGGACCGCCTCAGGTTAACCCAAGGAGACTGCCGTCTGGTGGACGACACCTCAGCACCACTCCGACACACTCTCCCGCAATCTGACCCAGGGATGTTACCCCGTGGTTTCCCTCCTATCAAAGATTGGGGGTCCCGAAGGCTTTGCCCCAATCCCGTCATCCGGTGAGCTGCCCTGCGAAGGGAAGCTGCACAGGAGGTACTCCCACGGAGTGGGTTTTCAGATTTTTTTGCGTTTTTGCGTTTTGCGGAATGAAGGGTTTTACGGTGGCCGGAATGCAAATCCTGCCACCAACCTCCTAATAAGAAGTGGCCCAACTGCAGGAGGACGTCCGCAGACACAGTTGGGCACTAGATATGGATGGCCGTTGGCTCACAAGGAGCTCCTCCGCCCTTTGACAGGTTTTGTTTTTAATCCTGCTGGGTGTCCATATCCAAACACCCTCCTCACCAGAAAACCTGGTGGGGGAGACGGTTTAGTCGCCGACAACCCGACCATGGAACAGGTTAGTACAGGTTTACATGGTACCTGTAGCAGGTCACAGATCGAACCTGACCTGACAAAAGATTTGACCTGACAAAATTTGCAAAAGACCTGTCTCCATTTTCTCAATCAAGTCTGTTATTGTAATTTTGATCATCATCATTTTCCTCCAGGTACTTTGCAACCAACAGGAATGCTTCATATATCTCTGCTTCTTTTGGTCTGCCAAGCCTTTGTTTCTTTGCAACACTACCTAGTCCAGAGGAATGTTGCTGTAGAACCTGCTTCCCAGTCCTGAAGTTGACATTACAGCTTTGATGGTAAACTGCATTGGCTGCGATTAGGTCATGAGCAGATGCAATTCTGCCTGAAACTAACGTAGACCATTCACCTTTCCTTTGTGCACATGAATGTAAGACAATATTTTGGAATGATGTGGTGCTTACAGGATAGACATCCATGCCATCATGCTTTTTCTCATTGTAAGTAGCTGGTTCACCGCAAAACAAACAGTGCTTGTCCAAACTGAACGTTGGCGTTTCTGAACAAAGGATACACAGTGAGGGCTGATCTTGTTCAGTTACTTTTTCCTGTGTCTTTGCAATCGTCTGTGGATGAGTTAAAACCCGTCGGCATTCTGTGTGTACTCGCTGACCTTTATGAGTTCTTATACCACTTCCTTGCTGCTCACTGGCCCTGTTGATACTCTCACTCCCCTTTTCTCGTAGGACAGCAGTATCCTGAACATCTTCTAAACTCTTCTCACAGAAAACACACTCAGCCATAGCTATCTGTAATTCATGAAATAACAGAGCAGAAACAATGCAAGTTAGGATTAGGGTTACGGTTCAATCGGATACAGTACTTAGATGCAAAGTTAAAGTGAAAATATGAATTTTCTCTTATGACAGAAGCTAATTTGCATAATATGCAAATTATATTCAAAAATATTAATTTGCAAATGCGCCTATCATGTTCACTGACCTTCAAAACGTGGGTTTGGACACTTGATTTGCTTCAATTGGGTACTTAGATGCAAACTTATCATGAAAATATGAATTTTCTCTTCTGGCGGAAGCTAATTTTCATATTAAATGCAAATTACACTACTTTCCCATGCTAGGATTTTTTAGGACTTTTAGTATGGTGATTAGGGGGTCTTACTGAAATGCACTGCAGTGTAAACAATTATTTTGCAATTAGTGGTGGGTTACCCCCTTAAATTTGCTACATTGACTGGACTATTACAGAGAAGTAAGATGCATACTAGGCTGGAGAGGAACATGGGAAAGAAGACAAGCATGCTCGAAGCTGACATTTTTTTTTGTGAGTGTGAGATGTATCAGTAGTTTATGATAATGCATGCATACATGGGTGCACCGGGGTGTGGTTAAGCATCGTCATGTGACCCGCCCATGTTCTGATGCCGTGCTGTGCTGTGACAGTGTCTAAATTAAACCTGTTGTTCCCACTTCAGAGACTGTGTCCCTGTTCATTGAGTACATTACAGTGGCGATGAGGATGTCCTCCTGCATCGGCATATTGCAAGAATATGCAGTGGGGGATGATTGGGAAGACTATACCGATATTCTGAAGCAGTACTTCATGGCAAACAAAATGGATACCGATGAGGATGCTGAAAGGCAGCGAGCTGTATTACTGACCATATGCAGCACCCCGACGTACAGCCTCATCAAAGATCTTCTTTCCCCAGGCAAACCTTCTGACAAGTCATATGAAGAACTCGTCAATCTCGTGAAAAGACATTATCACCCTAAACTGGGGAAGATCATCTCGAGATATAGATTTTATACCCACCATCGTCAAGATGGTCAGTCAGCAACCGAGTTTGTAGCTGATTTCCGCCGACTTGCCGAACATTGTGAGTTTACAGATAAACTCGAAGATATGTTACATGATTTCTTTATAATAGGTGTCAATGACGACTCAATTCTGCGGAAACTCCACACTAAATCCAACTCCAATTTGGCTAAAGTCATGGAAATATCCACTGTGTGTATGAAAACTACCGAGAGCCTGCGTTTGATCTCTAACAAGTCAAAAGTTATCCAGCAGAACCCATCAGTTAACAAGGTAACCTTTGGCTACAAGCAAAAGTGTTTCAGCAAGCCATCAAATTCACCTCCACCACCTGACATTTCTGAATCTACCCAGAAGGTTGGGGTGACTTGTTGGTGGTGTGGTGGTAATCATCAAGTTTTCCAATATTAGAACAGCAATTATACCTGTCACAACTGTGGTAAGCGGGGACGCTTGAAGTGTCATTGTTCTCAATCCAAGTCAAATAACTTGTCTCCTGCTTATCCCATTGCAGTGAACCCTTATGCAGTGGACGATAGGTCACAAGAGCACAGCCTGCAGCCAAGAGTCAAGTGAGGAACCTGATGAGGTTTTCTCTGTTGTAACAAAGAGCTCCAATGCTCCATTTATTGTTGATGTAACAATTGATAAGATCCCGGTGAGGACAGAAGTTGATACCGGCACTTCCAGATCAATTATAAGCGAGAGCAAGTTCACCTCCATCTATCCTCTGAGAAAGGCTCCTGCACTCCAGCCTGTATCGACTGACTTGACAACATACACCAAGGAGGTGGTTCCTGTAGTTGGCTCAGCTAACGTAACCGTAGGATATGGAAACGGCACTCATGTCCTGCCACTACTGAGAGAGCGTGGAGAAGGACCAACCCTCTTCAGCCAAGATTGGTTACAAATAATCAGACTTAATTGCAGTGATGTAAACAGTCTCCAACTCTGATGCTGGATACGATACCGTGCTCAACATGTACCCTGGCCTGTTCAGCGATAGTTTTGGCACCTTTGCAGGGTCCAAAGTGAGGATTCATGTTTCTGCAGATGCTCAGCCATTTTTCCACAAGGCTAGACCTGTGCCCTACATTATGCAAGCAATGATCGAATGTGAGCTTGACCATCTGCAGAGTGAGGACATCATCTCACCAGTTGAATACTCTGACTGGGCAGCACCTATCATTCCAATACTCAAAGCAGGCAAAAAAGTTTGCATTTGTGGGGACTACAAATCAACAATCAACTGCTATTCAAAACTGGATGCCCTTTCCCCAAAGCAGAGGATCGGTTCACCACTCTCTTGGGTGGCCAGACATTCACTAAGCTTGACTTGACCAATGCCTATCCTCAAATGGAACTGGATGATGCTTCCAAGCCCTATACATGCATGAACACTCATCGAGGACTCAACAAGTACAATAGATGCCCATTTGGTATACGCTCTGCTGCACCAATCTTCCAATGCAAAATGGAGACATCATTGAAAACTCTACCAAAGACAGTCGTATTCCAGGATGACATACTAGTGACTGGCAAGTCACAACATGAACACCTCGAGAACCTAAACAAAGTCCTCAATCAGCTGTCACAAGCTGGGTTACCCCTAAGGTATGAGAAGTGTGTCCCTTTATGGCACGTGAAGTTGAATGCCTGGGTCATCAAATCTCCTGTCAAGGCATTTTGCCCTCTCTGAGCAAAGTTGAAGCAATTGCGAATGCACCAATGCCACAAAACATTTCAGAACTTCATGCATTCCTGGGTATGTTGACTTACTTTGCTAATTTCCTGCCTCAGCTTAGCAAAACCATGGAGCCTCTGCATCTTCTCCTCAGGAAAGGCATTGTCTGGAAATGGGAAGCTGCCCAAACAAGAACATTCAAGGCCGCTAAAACCATGCTGTCCTCGCTGTTACTTGTCCATTATGACCCATCCAAGAAACATATTCTCAGTTGTGATAGCTCTTCATCTGGCATTGGGTGTGCGTTGTTTCAAACAAATGGAACCGGTAATTTCCAGCCTGTTGCGCACGCATCACGAACCCTATCTGACACTGAACATCATGTTGCTCAAGTAGAACGAGAGGTGTTAGCGTGTGTCTGGGGAACCTTAAAGATGGGGCATCTGGGGCACTTTAAAGATGCGATCACTTTGTGATCACAGATAACTAGTTATATTTGACATGCACCATGAAAAACCACATTTGAATGTATTCGCAACAGGATGCACGGGCCTCCTATTCTCCTACATCAGAGCCTCTTGTTTCGGAAGGTGGATGGAGCAAGCCAAAGAAAATCAGTATTAAAATTTGTGGTTCAGGGAAAAGGAGAGGGAGGGGGTATTATTCCTCGAGGAGGGAAAAAAAGAGATGGGAGAATGATGAAAGCAGATCATGAGAAGGATGAATACTTTTCATCGCCAGTGAGAGGAGGCTATGGGTCAGAGGGGAAACGATTTATGCACCTTCTTTTCAGGAAGATGTCATTTAAGGTTAAGTGGTGAATAGGAGTGGGCTGAATGGGAAATAAATCATCGAGTAAACAAGAAAGCAATCCATATACAACACATGCAGCAGGATATTGCATGGCTAGGATGATGTATATGAACATGTTTGTTTTTTCTTGATCTGTAGATGTTTTGATTTAAAGAGTGCACACACAACAGTAGAAGCTGACATGACTATTTAGCTAAAGTGACGAAAAGATGCTCAGAATTTTTGTGGAACCCTATACCAGTTTGAGCTTGGGGTTTTTGTGATGGGTGGAAATTATTCAAAGCAAACAAACAACAGGCTAAGCTCACTTGAAGGTTCTCGAGATTAAGTGCATGAGATGATTAGTTCAAAATCCCAGCACACAAGATGAAGTTGTGGAGATTTTCATAATCCAGCAAAAGTCTTGTTATATCTTTTGTGTGTACAAAGTCAAGGCTCGTGGAAGAGTGAGAACACACAATGGATCAGGATGCAACAGTACAAAAGGAACAGCAGAAAGAGAAGGGGGGGAATGCAAACAGCAGGAAAGAGGGAGAAAATAAACGGAGATAGAGAAATGATGTGTGGGTAAGGATGATGGGTAGGGGAGAAAGCAGGGGGTAGACAAGATGGATACAGAAACAAAATTGGGGAGAGTGGAGAAGGGTGGTTTAATGGGTGTATAAAAGATCATGGTTTTGTATGGGGGATTGTGGATGATCTGAGATGGTGATGAACAGCTGTCTTGAAGACCTGGAGGGAAGAAAAAGATTGAAGAGAATGTGGAAGTTGGTTCCACATGTGGAAAAAGAGGAAGAAATGAGTCTCGGTGAGCAATGATTCTGGAATTTGGGAGTTTCACCAGAAGGGGATTGCTGGTGGTAGACCACGTGCACTCTGCAGAAACATTGGGGAGGGAGGGGGTGACAAAGCATGAACAGCATAAAGGGTACAATAATAAAAAGGAGGCAGAAGAAGAGAGAGAGAGACCACTGACCTGCCTGCTATGCAAAAATGATAGGCCCATAGAATCAGCTTCATCACAGGAGATTCCAATTATCTTGAAAGCCTTGGTTTCCACTACATAAACCATTTTTTCAAGCCTTTGGTACAACCCGGTCGGGGTTTGAACCACCGATCAAGACTCCGAGCGGATGCTCCAACTATTACATCACTGGGTCTGGAATTCCCCCCCCCTCCCCCCAAGTCTGAGTACCTTTCTCAGAAGGAAATTTCTCTGCAATCAGTTTGCTACAAACACCATTAACTTTTGCCATTTAGCATGAATTAAACAATCAAAGTTTGCATTTGGGTTATTTCGAATTTCGCCATACAGATGCATACTATCCATACATTTGAACACATGTTAAGTTGAAAATTACTAAATAAATGCTATTTTAAGCCAAATAACTAGGGCAGGCTATGATCACAAACAGTAAGAACAAGAAAAAGAGCAATCGAAGATTGCAGACGCTTACCAGGACTTGTTTTGTGTGGTGTTTGTGTAATTTTGTGTGGTGTTTGTGTAATTTTGTGTGCTGGTGTGTTAACGTAATTAATAATAGGCATAACTGGAACTGCCACTTTATAACTGCTGGCAGTGATGACCGGGTACCAAGACGTCCCGCTTTGATCGGAGACCTGTCCATGACACATGAGGTTTTTTTCTTTTTTTATTATCCAATTGAACTTAGAATGGGATTAAAATAAATTCAATTCAAATCAAATGGAAGACCAAATAGGGACAAGTCCTGCATTGGAGTAATCAGAAGAAACCCAAACAAGCAAAAAGCAAAGATGAAGTCATCAGGAGGAACCTGGATAGGATTCACATTTCAGTTGCTACTCCTCGACCCTCAAACCCATTCAGGCACAGCCAAGTAAGTCTTATTCAAAAAATAAAATAAAATAACAAAAAGAACCCAGATCAAAAAACAATAAATAATTCTTGCTGCCAGACCTTGCGTCCGATTAAGTGGATATTTTAAACATCTATTCCCCATCACGACAACATCATAATTGTGAAGTTTCATCTCAATTGATTAAGCAGTTCCAGAAAAAAACATTTTAATATTTTCTTCAATCCAATATGGCTGCCTATTTTGCGGGGCATGGGGGCAACCCCCCCCCTCCTCCCCTCCCGGAAACCCAACTACCCCTTAGACCTCGATTTTTGTTTTTAATGTCGTGAACAAACTTTGGTACATCACGGGTGATGAAGGTTGTGGAATCCGAGGATTCTGAGTTCAAATCCCACTCGGCTGTTGAATTAATACCATGTGGGGTTGATTCTGCTTGTCATCCTTCCGAGGTCAGCAAAATGTGTGCCAGCTTGCTGGTATCCTGTGTTGGAGTGGCGACCCGTCCAGGATTGTACCCAATAGCCAAGGAGACTGCTTAGGCAGCACCAACGCTGTGCACAGAGTATGGTTCCAATGGATGGATGTAGAGGGACCTCACAATACATGTAAATACGGAGCATATTGCTTGCCTGATTAGAAACGCACTTGCATGAAGGTAGATGAACCAACTGGGATGAATGAACCATGATGAAGGAATTGCCGATCTTAGTGAATTTGATTGGTGATTACAGACCCATGTTCCACATAAAAGAGCATTTATTATAACCGAGGGGGTGGTAGGAGGACGAGGAGGACGACGAGGAGGAGGACGAGGCCGACACTTACATTAACAGGCAATCTGTCACTGAAAAAGTGGAGGTTTCATTCTCATTGAAACATGTGCGAGTGCTTTGGACGAACATACAGGGATACTTACCTTCCCAAGCATTGGATAAAATTTTCATAAGAAAAGCTTTCAGAGTTTCAGAGCCAAATTCCCAATGTAAATGTGTCTCATGCAGTGCTGCATCCATGTAGGGGTTTTAGTCCTCACCATTTACAGTACAGTATTCCTGTCTCCACGTTTTCCAGTGCAGTGTGGTGTTTTGAATTACTAGTACGTGCGTGGCCGTATGTGCAAAAAAAAAAAAAAAAAAAAACTTAAACCACGAGCCAGAAACAACCACACAGGCCATTCCTTCACTCGCGTGCCCGTACGTGCGTGGCCGTACGTGCAGATCCCCACCCCCCTCCCAAAAAAAACAAAACCTTCAAACCGCGAGCCAGAAACGACAACCACACAGGCCGTTCCTTCGCTCTCGCGTGCCCGTCGTGCAACCCCCCCCCCCAAAAAAAACTTTCCAACAACCACACAGGCCGTTCCTTCGCTCTCGTAAACAACGACTGCATTGGGGCATTGTGTTTATCTATAAATGCTCATAAGAAATCGAGAAATTATTAGAATACATAAAGTCATCACTATTAGAATACATTAAGTTATCGGAAGTAGTGCGTGCCCGTACGGAATGTTCACATGCATTCCACAAATTATCGCTTGCATTGAAGTAACAACTGCTGTGATACTTAAACACACAGAGAGTTAATTAAAATCCAAATTAAAATCAAGTTTACCTCACTGTCTTTGCTTGCCATGATATTCGCTGCCATTGACCATTGCCACTCCGACGCCACGGTAACTGAGGTGCCGTTTCCCCCATCGAAACCGGCACGGCCCGTGACGTCATCGTCGGCCGGCCGCGCAACGGCCCACGCAGCACCGTGTCCTGTCATTGGTTGGTAAATAAATGTCCATAACTTGGGAAACACTTGTCCGATTAATATCAAACCTTGAAAAGGCACATCCTCAGGGCCCCAGCAATATACCTGGCAAGTTTCAATTATATCGGACCAGTGGTTGTCGAGAAACAGCGGTCACGGTCACGGTCACAGACACACACACAGACACACATTGCTGAAATTATCGATAGATAACCAGTCGGTCTGTTTTTGCTTATTTTTTTGTATATATAGAGCTGTCAGTTGCCTATACACCGCCCAAATAAATGTATACGTCAGAAGAAGTTCATGAGTCAGAATAGAACAAGGACAAATGTGTCCAAGAGTCGCGTCATTCCACCAGTCAACAAGAAGAAGAACAACAACACTGAGCTCTGTTGGAGCCAGCGTTCGCAACGCGATGCGGAAAGGTTTTGTCTTCAGAAGAAGAAGAAGAAGAAGAAGTAAGAAGAAGAACAAGAAGAAGAAGAAGAAAAATAAGAAGAAAAATAAGAATAAGAATAAGAATAAGAATAAGAGTAAGAATGAAGAATAAGAAGAAGAATAAGAATAAGAATAAGAATAAGAATAAGAATAAGAATAAGAATAAGAATAAGAATAAGAAGAAGAAGAAGAAGAAGAAAAATAAGAATAAGAATAAGAATAAGAATAAGAATAAGAATAAGAACAAGAACAAGAACAAGAACAAGAACAAGAACAAGAACAAGAACAAGAACAAGAACAAGAACAAGAACAAGAACAAGAACAAGAACAAGAACAAGAACAAGAACAAGAACAAGAACAAGAACAACAACAACAACAACAACAACAACAACAACAACAACAACAACAACAACAACAACAACAACAACACGGAGCTCTCTTAGAGCCAGCGTTTGCTACGCAAGACGAGGCTAAAAAGTAATGAATTAAAATGAGGGTCCACCAAAAAGTTACCCTGGGTACCACTCATGACTGGGAACTCCATAGCCCAGACTTGAACCCTCTGGGCTACTGGTTCTGGGCAGCTGCCAAGGGCTCTGTCTATGCCAACCACCATGCCACACTGGATGATCTGAAGCAGGAGGTGTCAGACTACCTCCAGGCAGTGCCACATGTGACCTACAGGAAAGTTGGACAGAACTTTGGAGTCAGGATCAATGCCTGTCTGAACCGTGGAGAGGGACACGTCAAGAATGCCAATTACAAGGATTTTGCGTAAATGCCAATTTCAGACCTTGGGCTCTCACAAACTCGAGCAGTGACTTATTGCATTAGCAATAGGTGATGGAAAATACCATGTCATAAACTTTCAATAAATGCTTGGTTCATGTTCCTGAGGTTTCTGTTTCTTTGTAAACAAACATTTTAAGTTGCATCACACTTTTTTTGAAACACCCTGTATATGTACGGCACTGGGAGGAGGCAGGGCTGGGGTGGCATGAGAGGGGAAGGGTTGTGAGGAGGGACCCGGCGTTTCCCGACAATACCATGTACCTTTGCTAGTTATGCAATAAAATTCATTTAAAAGGGGGGGGGGGGTTATGGCCGACACAGTGGATGTGGAAAATGGTGTTGAGACCAATTTCGTGTATGTTGTGTAAACATAATAAATATTTTCCCCATATTTCATTCAAAAATGTCTCAACCATTACAATTCTTTCATCTAGTACCATAGATATGAAATAATGTTGAAGTTGTTGCCTTGTTCTTATTCATAACAAATGTTCCTTGTTAATTTATTTTCTTCTTCCACACTCCCATCCACCACCAGACATCCCAATGTGAGCACTGCCGCTGTGAGTCTAATGGTGAGGTGGCCTGCGTGGTGGCTGACTGTCCCATTCCTGAGTGTGTGAACCCTGTTTACGAACCTGAACAATGCTGCCCCATCTGTCAACACGGTGCGTGGTACATGCAAGATCCTTAAACCTTCCCTGGTGCGTTAATGAGGGAGTGGAAACCTCTGGTGGATGATGCACGATACATTGTGTGTAAAAATGAAGTCCAGAAAGGCAAGGCAGTAGAGATTGCATTCACATAATTATATTCTTTCGAAAATAGGTCGTCATTACTTGCAGATATACAATATCCAAAAGAAAAATTTCCCAAAACTTTCAAGCGAGATGTTTTTATTATAATAATTGTTTGTTTGTTTTTTACAGGCTATCAGGTTTGTAGCGGAGCTGTAACACAAATCACACACACACACGTCCAGACAGATACATGAGACATCAGACATGACATTCACACAAACAAACAGCTGCTGAGATTGATGGGGGAAGTAACGTCTTTCCCAGAATACTCTGGGTACCAGCAACATAATCTTTATGACATCACATTTCTCTCTGCATTCAGCAGGGCAATCAAGGAAGAATTTCCTCCTTCCCATGGATGCCAATCTATGGGGGGGGGGGGGTTCCATGCTCTCTCCTTTAAATGCTGAGCATCGAACGAGGAAGAAGCACATACCATTTAATAAGACTTTGGTATCACTCAGGCAGGGTTCAAACCACCGACATCCCAGACTTGGAGCAGACGCTCTAACCATTATGCCACCGAGTATGTTATGGAAATATCATTCATGAACTTCGAATTTTCATTTGCACAATTAATTTGGGACCAAACAACCGACAAACATTGCTAATAGTACATTCAATAATATTTGAAATTACAGAGAGGACTGTAGGGAATTATTTCATCCTGAGCTCTTTTATATATATATACAAAGTTATTTGGTAATTGGAGTCATTAGAAACACGAAACTATGCAGATTAATGAATGTGAATGATGAGCACAACAGAAAAGTGACAACATTGATGATAATCTCAAACAGATTAATTGCTTACATACACCAGTGAAACAAAATAGGCACACCATGTTGACCAGGGCAATTGTCTGTTATCGTTCACAAGTGTGATGAGCAAGCAATGGCAAGGCTGTGGTGCATGGTGTCACTTAAACCTGGTGAATGAGATGGGTGAGGCAAAACTTCCCCTTTTTCAGGAATCAAGCAGATCACCGACATTGCAGTTTGGATGCGGCAAAGCAACATTCAGAAAAGGTGGACCTGTGTGTGCAACACAGGTTAGATGATCATGTAAAGCCAAATGGTAGAAGTCTTCACTCTTCATCCACTGCAAAATCCAGTGGAACTGCCCACTTTAGCTGAACTTGAAAGTGGTTGGAACCTTGATGGTCCATTGTTAGGATTAGAGCTTTTTGGGAATGTTACGCGTGGCCTCCATGCCCCAAGCCCAAGGCGAGTGCCCCGCAAGTACACGAAGGGTCACACGGCAGACAATGACAATGATCACTTTCAACTTTCAGTCAATTGACAACCAACCAGATGATAACTAGTGACATAAAACAGAAGGAACTTCAAAAGAGTTTATTAAAACCCACTGTTAAAATGCACTAATACAAATCAGTAATAATTCAATCACAAGTCAATCACAATTCAATCAATAAGTTATCAGTAACTGTAAACTTCTGCACAGGAAAATACAAGTCAAGGTCAATGCTTTTTACATCTCAAAGTTACACACGTAAGTTCCATTGCCGTTTCAAATATTTCAGCAACTTTTACAAAGACAATTTTCCTTTGAGAAAGGCAACTTTACACTCATGTTTTACTTCACCCCCTTTAACAATCTTCGTGCCATGAATCAAAGTTAAAATCTTGCCGTGTCCGAACGTGCATTTAAACCTTTCGCTATGTCGAAACAAGCGTGCCGATAAATGAACCTTTTGTCATGTGGAAACAAATGTGCAGTTGAAGCAAGTACGCAGATGAATGGTCGTGCAGAGATGAACCTTGAAGACTGGCGATCAGCTATATGTTTAAAGAGTGAGTGAGCCCCGTGGGAATGATCACTCAGGATGAATAATCTCACCATGTGTCCAGCCGAACTGCGAGAAGGAATGAGGAAGGGTGAATGATCTTGGCGCTGCAGCCCAGGGAAGCTGTCGGCGTGAAGTGTGGTTTCGCACCCTGAGAACTTGGTTGGCTCTTCGTGAGCACAACCGATCTGCCAGCAAGAGTGAATCCGTACACCAGCCAGGTGCACTGGATCAATAACCAGGTCTGTGGTCACCGTGTGCTCATTCCAAAAGCTCACAACGCTGTCGCAGCCTGTCTCCCACTGTGCACAGGACTCCATCGTTCCAAGGCTCCACACGCTTCTGGAGATGGATCTCTGGTTCACCTCCAAGATCTCGTCCGTGTCGCATCTGCCTTTCCTTCTCCCAAACACTCATCGCTTCACCTTTTTATGGTCCTCACGCAAGGTCCATCTCGAAGCAAGATGACACACTGTCTGAATCCAAAGATTGACCAAAGCTTGACCATTGGTTCAGAATGTTGTTTTCCATAACAAATTGTTCACCCAGTTCAGTTGTCATTACCATACAAGTGTAATGCCCCTATTGACTAGAGCATGCAGCCTCAGCACAAGTATCTTCAAAGTTTTGTTGACAATCCATCTTGATGTCACGATGCCAATGACATGGGGATGTCTGTGCACGAATCCTTTCTCCCACATTTACATCACACATTGATATAATTCACTGTAACTCGAGTTGCCATTGTCCCCGAATTATCAGACTAATGTCTTCAACACAATACTTAACATTTCCAATCATATAGGATTTTTATTAACTCTTATCAGGATGCATAGAAATTGTTCCTCTTTCCACAAAGCTGAATGACAGTTTACTTCTAGATCATAATGTGGCACCAGGTTTAATCTCCAGCAATGATATGTTCAAAACAACTGAAAACTTTTCAACAAAAATGCCAAACATGTTGACATAGAGCAATTTGATTCAGTTTCAGCACCTTTGTGAGGATGCAGGGCATCCATTTTGATATCACATCCCCATGTCCACCTAGGCTCCCCTCAATGACTCTGTGACAATGTGATCGATTGTTAACTTGAGTGTCCCTGAGTAAGTCACAAGTTCTTCAAATGTGAGAGGCTGATATTGAAGCAAGAGTTTGTTAATAACATAAATGTTCCACACATCATCCAGTGGAAGTCCTACCAGAACACAGACCATTGTGCACATTCATTTTCCCTGCCAGAAAAGTTTAACCCCATTATTGAAGGAGTGAAGGGTTTGCAATTGCAGACAAGAGTAAAAAAAGAAATGCGAAAATATCATGTTGGATTTCATGTGCATTCTTCTTCTGCAGCACAAGAACTCTTAGCATTCACATCTCTTTTTCACTGAAGTTTCAGCCATGGTTTCATCCATGAGGTTAGTATATAAATATGCAGTATATAAATTTATATATCTTAGTATATAAATATGCATGCAGTATATAAATATATATATATATATATATGACATGATCAGTGGTACCTGGCATTGCCAAGCAATGCCTGGTCCCTCCTCCCTCCCCCCTTTCGCCTTCCTCCCTCCTCCCATCACACACTCCTGGACTCCCATCCATTCCCCAGCCAATTTCCCCACACCCGCACTGCACGGTGGCACGTCCCATGTGGTTTCGATGCCACAGCACTTCCGCTCCCGAGGCTTTGGCACATAACCTCCTCCACAGTGTCACGCACCACGGGCCCGAGTTAGAGTTCAGATCGTGTGCCCGCAAAACCGGTACACCGCACATATAACGAAGGACAGGCACACACACATCCCACAGAGAGTCATTTGTTCCCATTTCTACCATGTTCATGTGTGCTGTCTATGTACCTCTTCGCTTGCAGAAACGACCGACTATTAATATATTGCAGTAATTATTAGTATATTTATATTAATATTTTGTCATGAAAGCATGCACAAAAAGGTGCAAAGCAAAAAAACAAAGCCTCTTCACTTGCTGCAACAAAAAAGTTCCTCTTCACTTGCAGAAACTACTGACTATTAATATATTGGCAGAACTATAACAGCATATTTGCATTAATATTTTGTAATGTAAGCAAATCACCCAAAACAGAAAGAGCAAACTGCGTATGTAAATACCCCAAAAAATAAAAGGACCCCTGTGGGCTGTGCCGTCGTGGATTGCAAAAGCAGGTTATGAATCACGGCGTTTCACTCAATGAAGTTACACTTTCTGCACATTCCATAACCTTTTCTTCATTCAATATAATCGTCCGAACAGTAGAAAAACTTAAGTTTAATGCCTTGCTTAAATAAACACATTTCATTGTTTAAAAAAAAAAAGTTATAAAAATCGCAAATTTTTAAAAATTTTTTGGATTTAACGGCAGATTTCGCCACTTATTTTTGTCCACCAGATGCAGTTCTCAAATCCGACAACATTTCGGTTATATACGTTAATTCGTCTGTGAGAGTGCATCGTGTTTCCAAATCGAAGCCTGTTTGAATAGGCCGAATAAAATGAACACGATTGGGTTTTATTTATATCTTGTGAATATTACTTAACGCGTGCACATGAGAGAATAAGAAACAATAAAAACAACACAATACTCTGGCAATTGTGAATCCATGTCGTTGGCTATGACCCTTTTGCTTCCAGTTTTTTTTTTTGCTTCTGGTTTTTTTTTGTTTCCGGTTTTTGTCATGGGGAATGATGCATTCTGGGAGATAAAGGCATCGTCGGAGACATGAAAGACCGAAATAATATCAGACATGGTGTATATTTCCTCCACTGATTTTAATAAAGATATCTCCCGCATCATCAAAAAATAATTTTTAATCGTGATTTATGTTATTTGATCGCTGATCCCGAATCCAGGCCGAAGTATCCGGAAATTGCGTATACAGTTTTGAACAAGTTATAGGTAAAGTCAGAAGCGAGTGTAAGAAGAATACTACGTTCGCTTCTAGTATTAATTTTTTTAGATGAGATCCTGTTCTTGGCGGTGTAGTTGTCGTTGTGAAGGTAATGTTGAGGATTTTTTTTTTTTTCAGATGACATCCTGTTCTTGGCGGTGCAGTTGTTGTTGTGAAGGTAATGTTGAGGATTTTTTTTTAAGATGTGATCCTGTTCTTGGCGGTGTAGTAGTTGTTGTGAAGGTTATGTTGAGGTATAATGTTGAGGTAATATTTATTTTTTCAGATGAGATCCTGTTCAAGGCGGTGTAGTTGTCATTGTGAAGGTAATGTTGAGGATTTTTTATTTTTTAGATGTGATCCTGTTTATAGGCGGTGTAGTTGTTGTGAAGGTAATGTAAAGGTAATATTTATTTTTTTAGATGAGATGCTGTTCTAGGCGGTGTAGTTGTCGTTGTGAAGGTAATGATGAGGATTTTTTTTTCAGATGTGATCCTGTTCTCGGCGGTGTAGTTGTTGTTGCGAAGGTAATGTTAAGGTAATATTTATTTTTTCATAGCAAAAACACTTTAATTTGATATATTTAAGAAGCGAATGTAAGAAGAATTCTACGTTCGCTTCTAGGCTTTGCCTATTGCATATTACACCGCACAGCGTTTAAAAACAACCGGAAGCAAAAGGTCATAGCTCACGACATGGATTCCAAATAGCCAGGGGTATTGAGTTATTGTTTCCTATTCTCTCATCTGCACGCGTTAAGTATGAAGCTCACTGCATTCGCGAAAAGTAAATCATCTCCTGTTTGGAATCACAATTAATTTTATCTGTCTAATCTTATTCATTCATATTGGAACATGGACAGACACAGGTTAATGAGACAAAAGAGAATGTAATCTGAGTGGTGGATAATAATTGTATTTTATTTTATTATACTGTATATGTATATGTATATGTATATATCGATATATATAGATATATATATATATATATATATGTATATGTATATGTATATATCGATATATATAGATATATATATATATATATATACACAGTATAATAAATACAGTATAATAAATTAAATACAATTATTATCCACCACTCAGATTACATTCTCTTATGATTACATTCATATATATATATATACATATATATATATATATATATATATATATATATATATATATATATATATATATATATATATATATATATATATATATATATATATATGTATATTAGCGATACCCGTGCACATGCACGGGATAGCAGTACAACATAGCTGGTAGCAGACGACAGACCATACACGGGGAATGACAAAAATACGTATTGTGCAAAATGCAAGTGGTACTATGGAATGCCAAGACTTCCCAAACATTGTCGGCATGTCTGCTAAGTGCCACAGCAATTTCATAGGGATCGTGTGATGGCGAGCCGAGTTTTTAGTGTGCAAGCTTGGTATTATAATATATGTATATATATATATATATATATATATATATATATATATATATATATATATATATATATATATATATATACTGTATATATGTAAATGTATATATATATATACTGTACATATATGTGTATATATATATATATATATATATATATATATATATATATATATATATATATATATATATACATATGTATATGTATATTTATATAGATGAAAATATGTATATATATATATATATATATATATATGTATATATATATATATATATATATATATATATGTATATATATATGTATTAGGGTGAATCAAACGCCCCCTTTTTTGCGAAAGTTTGAAAAACATAACGGCATAGGACAGATGTGTTCGAATACATGAAAATACATTTCTCATTTTTTTCAGAATTTTCGGTCATCTTGGGGGTCCACGTCAGGGTCAAAGTTCAGGCACGCAGCTCCTGCGCATTTTTCAGAATAAGTGTTATTTTTCACTGCATAGTGATCAAAATTTGTGTCTGGTGGTGAAATAATTCTGACATATGAATGTTCTGCTCCTTTGGTGATGTTTGTAACACGGTTGGCTTGTAATTTGTTGGCACAATTTCCCGGAAAATGGTATTTTTTCCCGGAAATTGTGTTTTCCCGGAGGATTGTGTACATGCGCCATACAACGATTTGTGTCTGTATAAAGATCTCATACGCTATGGATCTGTGGAACTCCAGGATTCTGCATCCACTATCAAAGCTCTACACCGTCATCTTTGGTACTTAACAGCTGAGTTTGTGCCCTTAGCCTTATTCAGTGAGGATGTCCCAAGTGCAGAGAAGCGTCGACTGACTGACTGTATCCTCTCTGTCAAGCCTGATAGAGAGGAACTTGGACTATTGCCTACTGGGCTTTGGTACAGACTTCGGAAAGCCTCACTACCCCAAGGACATTCACTTGACATCTTGCCTCTCTGACTTTGTCTCGGTTGATTCTTCGTTTGTGTTCCGAGAACTTTAACTGGACGATTCATTCTTGACCTATGAAGTGAGTGAGTGGGCAAGACTTCCAACCTTTGTGGATTCAAAATCTAAAACCAAAGCACTCAATGTAACTAATGATGCGGCTGAACGTCTAATAAAATTCGGAACGGACTGTCTCGGTGCAGCAAGGTCTGAAGAACACTTTCAGAATGTGCAACAAGTCACTGCGAATGACAGGAAAGAGAATCCGAATCTCCGGAAACACTTGAAACTTGATCATTCATGATATTATATGAGTACCTTGATATGAATACACATAATTCTGGGTAATAAAGCTGTGAATTTGACAGAACCGAGGCATTTGTTACTATTTTGTCGTTTTTTTCTGGGCAAATCAGTTTCCCGCTTCTCCGGAAAATTTCCCGGGAAATTTGATTGGCTCTATATCACTGGAACATCACCAAAGGAGCAGTACATTGATATGTCTGAATTATTTCAGCACCAGATACAAGTTTTGATCAATATACAGTGAAAAATAACACATTCTGAAAAATGCGCAGGAGCTGCGTGCCTGAACTTTGACTCCGATCTGGACCCCCAAGATGACGACCGAAAATTCTGAAAAAAGAGAAATGTATTTTCATGTATTCGAACACATCTGTCCTATGCCGTTATGTTTTTCAAACTTTCACAGAAAAAGGGGGCGTTTGATGCACCCGAAATATATATATATATATATATATATATATATATATATATATATATATATATATATATATATATACATATATATATATATATATATATATATATATATATATACACATATACACACAAATACATTATGTATATGTATAGATATACATATATATATATATATATATATATATATATATATATATGTATAGAAATATATGTATGTATATATATATGTATATATATATATATATATATATATATATATATATATATATATATATGTATATATATATATATATATGTATATATATATATATATATATATATATATATATATATATATATATATATATATATATATATATATGTATATATATATATATATATATGTATATATGTATATATATATATGTATGTATATATATATATATATATATACACACAAATACATTATGTATATATATATATATATATATATATATATATATATATATATATATATATATATATATATATATATATATATATATGTGTGTGTATCAGGGTGAATCAAACGCCCCCTTTTTTCCGAAAGTTTCAAAAACATAACGGCATAGGACAGATGTGTTCGAATACATGAAAATACATTTCTCATTTTTTTTTCAGAATTTTCGGTCATCATCTTAGGGGTCCACATCAGGGTCAAAGTTCAGGCACGCAGCCTGAACTCTAAACCTAGGTTTTCATGGTCAAGGAATATAATAATACCAGTTACAAGTGTCTGAGATGGCGGCCATCTTGGATTCCAAGATGGCCACCACAGTGTTTGGCTATATCTCTGGCTATATATGGGATAGGATGTAAATAATGATTCTAAACCTAGGGTTTAAGGGTCCAGCAGAAATGGGTAAGGATAATGAATGCCTTAAATGGGTCCACGATTACGGGGTGTGGTTGGAGGTGTTCCTCTATAGTTTAGCATATATTGACCAATATAATTTTCTCATTTCAGACACCAGAGATATGAGCCAATGCTTATTCCATCCATGTAAAGGCAACTTTACAAACAAGCCCTTGTCAACATCTGGTGCAGACCGTATTAGAAGCATCATCCGGGCAAGTAAGATCTATAAAGATGATCTCCATGTGTCTTTGGAGAAAATGCTTGCTGAAGATGAAAACCCATCTGCCCAGTGTCACCAACAATGTGTATCAATTTATACTTCGCAGGTGTCTATAAAACGATTTCTGAAACATAATTATACTGAAAACGCATCACCAGCTCCAAAGCGATCTCGTCATTCTAATTCGCAAGGAACGACATTTAACTTCCTAGAGCACTGCATATTCTGTGGTGCATTATGTATCATGGATGGCGATCCAAAACATCCAGATCAGTGGAGAAAAGTCACTTTGTGCCGTACGGCCGATCGCACCTACCAGCAAAAGATATTGGACACTTGTTTCGAGCGTCAAGACAACTGCGCAAAGGATGTTGAAATCCGTGTTGTTGGAGCAGTGAGTGATCTACATGCGGCGGATGCAAGATACCACATTGACTGTAGGGACGCATTCATGACAGATCGTGCTATAGCAGCAGCTGTCAGAAGCAGCCTTGATCCGACTCAAATATCTTTGGACTCTTCTTTCCAATCAACTGTATCCGAAATGAAAGCAGACATGACAAAAATATGGAACTCTGTAGATGTTTATAACCTGTATCTTGAAAACGGTGGACAGATGTTGTCCCGTAGAGCCTTAGTTTCTCATCTGTCAGATCATTTTGGGCCTGATTTACTCATTTTAAGTGGTTCAGGTGTTGCCAGCCTTTTGGTATTTAAAAGTAAGGCATCAGGCCTGTTACATCTGGTAAATGATGAAGACGAATTCGATTGTGTATTAGAAAGGGTTGCAAAATGCATTGTCCATGAGACGCAGAGGTTACCAGCTGATAGGAAAGTATACCAAGCTCGTGTAGACATTGATATTGCACTGGACTCTGTCAGTGAAACACTTCGCTCACTGTTAGTGAAAATGTCTGACAAAATGAACTACACTTTGTCAACTGCTCTCATTGGCAACATTGTCACCAGCATTTTAACCAACCGATCCACCCCTCTTCAGATTGCACGAGATGTTGTCCTCAATCAGAGGTCTCTGATTGAACAGTTCTATGATTGCAGGGTGGCTTGTTCTTATGATGAAATATTGTGGTTCAAAGCTTCAGCAGCAGCAGCAGCGCTCAAGAACTTCACCATCATGGGTATGACCTGTCCCAAAGATGGTATCATTCAAGCTGTTGCAGACAACTTTGACGCAAACATATCCTCACAGAACGGACTTGTTAGCACCCATTCCCTTGCCATTGTAATGACTGTTACTGACAGGTACTTGACTGAGGAATCACATCTTGAGACATTCCTGAGACTGACAGCAAATGAAATGCAGCAGCAGGTAATTGATGACATCTCTGTAGAGAGATACAAAGGTCCCCAAAAATCTGACATGCCTGATACTGAGGCTAAGCGAACTCTATTGCCATTACGTGTTCTCGCCGCACAAGTGGTATCACTTTTGAGAGCCCAATCCCTCGACCTCGACTTCTTGCAAGCCATTGACTCTGATGAGGGCATACCGGAGTTCAACGGATTCAATACTAAGTTGTCAAGGGAACAGGGCCATACCATAAGACCAGCCACAAGAGCCATTTACCGCCCATTGATAGACATGAACCCAGCTGAGCCCGACACAATCCTGACAGCAATGGTTGACACACAAGATCTCACCAATAGCTGCGGACAGCGCATTACCCTCTTCACCAATGACCAACAACTATACAGGGTTGCTGTTGGCATAAAGTGGGTCTCCCAAGACCGGTTTCTTAACTTTATACTAAGACGAGGCGGAATGCACCTTCTGATGAGTTTTGTTGGATGTGTTGGATACCTAATGGCAAACACTGGTCTTGAAGAAATCATTAAAACAAGCTTTGGAGGTGTTCCGAAAATGCTTAGTGGGAAAAAGTTTCCTCAAAACGTCAGAGGTCTTCGGCTTGTTGTGGAGGAAGTCCTAAGAGGTATTGTTGGACAGATGGAGAGTCACACCGAACTTCAAGAACATCTAGAAGTATTGTCATAAGAGAGCAGGACGACACGACTCTGGGTAGACTGTCTAATCAAGCCAGTTTTTCTTATGATGAGAGACTCTTTGTGCGAGATGAATGTGAGGCCGACTGGCCACTACATCTATATGCAGTCAAAGAAATGATGCCGTATTTCTTTGCTGCGGGGACATCACCACTATGCCCGTTGCGGCCTTTATGACCTGAGGTTGATGGAACGTCTCCCCGGTGACATCTTGAATCGTTTCCTGAAAGGGGACCATGTGATGAGGCATAAACCCGGTCTCTGGAACGGTATCTGGTCAGACATGTTTATAGAGAGCACCTTTATGAGATACGGCCACGGTGCTTGAAGCATCATAGGGATCACTCTCAAGCCATCTGCACTCAAACGATGGGCTCTGAGTATGCATGCATGCACCAAGATTGTCAAAGGTGTTACAGACATGACTGAAGGATACAAAGAGGTTGATGTCATGAGTCATAAAGAAGAGAAACCATCTAGGATCCACGGAGACAACCAAGACAGGTCAAAGATTCGAAAGAAACTGCAATTATGCATATAGCCACTGGATAATGACGACCATCCAAAATGCCTGGTGAACATCCAAACCGGACAGATACAACCAGAGTCTGTAAATGTAGAGCACGCTGTTGACATAGGCAAGGCACAGATGATCGCTTTTGAAAGTAGTCTGCCATCTGGCTTCAACGCCCATGTATCCAAGAAGGTTGTCACGATGGCCGTCACGAAGAAATCCATCAAGGTTTGGGGCAAAGATGTATACGATGTCAATCTGATATACTCACGGGTGTTGGGGCTTCAACAAACACGAGACATTGACTTACTAACAGTTCTCAAACATGAACTTGCCCTCATGCCGACGTCCATGTTCAAGGAAGATGGCACCATATGCATAGCGTCAGCAAAGTCTACACTGAAGAAAAAGCTCCAAGTGTTAGTTTCCTCACATATTGTTCAGAAGGCAGAAGCTGTTATAATTGACGGTTGCGCTATCCTCTGGTGTGTCCACTGGCCATGTAAGGGTACAGTCAAAGACTTTGTGGACAATGTGTGCAGCTTCATCATCCGTAAAATGTCGCAGGGGGATGTCTATCTTGTATTTGATCGATACTTCGATTTCAGCATTAAAGGCACAACACGGACAACATGGTGTGGTCAGCAAGCCAGTAGACACCATCGCCTAACCCTCCAAAGTCCTCTTCCACCACAAAAGGTCATCCTAACGATAGCGGACAAAAAAGTTCAACTCATCAAGTTGATATCCACAGAACTGCTCAACAGAGGGGAAAAGATGAAAAACAAGCTCGTCCTAACTGGCCAAGACCCTGTACCAATAGAAGTCAGCTGCGATCTCCTGAAACAGAGGGAAGATCGAGAGAACTTTCATGAAGAAGCAGATGCAATCATGGTTCATTAAATGTCGAAGCTGGCAGAAGAAGGTGCAATGGCCATCAACGTACTGTGCGATGATACAGACGTCTTCGTACTGCTCCTACATTTTTACCACAAACTTGATCTCACGTGCGGCCTAACAATGGAATCTACTCATTCTGAAAGAGCCTTGGTTGACATAGCAGCATCTGCCAAAGAGCATGCTAAAATAGCTCCACAGCTTCCAGCGATGCACTGCCTTTCTGGGTGCGATACTGTTGCGCAACTGTTTGGTGTTGGCAAATCAACTGCCATCAAGATGCTTCAGGCCAGTCAAACACTCGAATGCTTGGGTGAGCTTGATGCTCCAATGTCAACTATTATAGACGAAGCTACCAAATTTATCGCGAAGTGTTATGGGTGCACGACTACTGCAGACATGTCCGACACTAGGGTACAATATGGTCTCGGAAAATGGGGCGAAAGAACATGACAGCAGCGCCAAAACTAAAGACACGGCCACCAACAAGCCAAGCATTCGTAGAAAATGTTCGACGTGCTCATTTCCAGACGGCAATTTGGAAGGCGGCTCTTCAATCAAAGCCCCCCAACATGAATCCATTAGAGTACGGATGGGTACGAGAGGAAACTTCCAAGTCTCTTCTTCCTGTTCCAATGCTCACAGACGTTGCACTTGCTCCACCACAAATTTTGGAGTTAATAAGGTGTGGTTGCACTTCAGGCACCCCATGTAGAACAGCGCAGTGTGGTTGTTGTGCCGCTCATTTACCATGCACTTTCTTCTGTGCATGTCATAGAGATTCAAATATCAATTGCCATAATGAACGTACAAAACAGGTAGAACATGACATTGACAATGACGAGACCGACGAGGAGACTGCTGATGACGCCGACGATGATTGACCTCTATTACGTACTTCGTGCTTCTAGTCCTTATAATGGCACCAGATATTATCCAAAATGTTGGTGAGAAATAGAATCCACTCCTATCTTCATAGATTTCATGTTGATACAAACTGTCCTATCCCATATAGCCATCGTCCCATAAATGGAATCCAAGATGGACGCCATCTCAGACACTTGCAACTGTTGTTATGATATTCCTTGACCATGAAAACCTAGGTTTAGACACCATTATTTCCATCCTATTCCATATATAGCCAGAGATATAGCCAAAAAACTGAATTTCGGTAATGGCCGACTTCATTTGCATATTATGCAAATTGCCCAAACCTGACAGGATGTTATCACTTGGACTCTTGTTCAGCACCCTTCAAAGATATAGAAACCGCAAAAAAAAACTTTATAGGAACGCAAGTGCAAGGGTATGTGGAATTCTGCAGGACTATGCAGTGACTTGTGGTGAGGCGAGCAAAATGATTCGACTCACAATAGTGTGTGTGTGTGTGTGTGTGTGTGTGTGTGTGTGTGTGTGTGTGTGTGTGTGTGTGTGTGTGTGTGTGTGTGTGTGTGTGTGTGTGTGTGTGTGTGTGTGTGTGTGTATTGTTGCGAATTCGCGCCCGCTGGCGTGCGAACGGCCACGTAACTCAAATCGCGGCACGTCGCCCACCGGACGGGCAATTCAATGGTGACCCTCTCGGAACAACGCCGGGAGCTAGTCACGGGTGGGGGTTTAACCTCACCATGATCATGCCAATTGCCCACCCGCGCAGGATAGGGTGGCTCGCCAAATTCGATCTACCCAAGTACCTGCGCGAATGGTCGACCAGGCGATCGTACCACGTCACAGGCCGATCCGGGCACGAACCGCTTAAGCGGTCCGTTTCGTGCTACAGTGATAACTGAGTGGTGTTATCGTCGGCCTTGACGGTTCCGATTAATTACCGGGATGTTGCACCCACTACGAACCCCTTAAGTGAAGCAGGATGGAGAGTCAACCAAAGGAAAGGACGCAGCGAAATGGGGAACAAGTTCACACAAGCACGTTTAATTCACACACACAGACAAGCACAGAAGGCATGTATTTACAGTCACAATAATCAAAATGCACATATAAAGAGAAAGCAAGAGTTAAAACCGACTACGCGCACACACGGCAACACTTAAACAGTTCTACTTGTCGGACACGCGCCACCCACAGTCATTTACACAAACCCAAAGACAAGAAAAGTGGCGACTTCCCTGTGAGCCGTCGAGTCCTCCTCCCACGTTCGTCGGCGTGGTTGCGCCTGGCCCCGACTCCTCCGCGGTCTGCGAGCTCTCTCCGGCGTGGTGCACCGAGCTCGTGCCGCGAGTAGCTCGCGTCGTCCGCCCGACTGCTCGGACGGGGTTTTGGGGAAATGGACGGGATTTCAGGCGCTATCTCCACGTGGAAACAGGGTCTCGGGACCGCACCGACAGAAAACCAGACCAGACCACCAGCCAAGACGAATGACGAGACCAGCTCCAGGACGAAGAGGAAGAGGACGAGGAAGAGGAAGAGGAAGCGCGCCCCACCCATGTCCGACTTTTATAGCGCGGAGCTCCGCCCTTCACTCCGCCCCGTTTTCGGCTCCACCCTCCTTCGAGAGGGTTCTGGAAAAGGGGCGTTCCCTCACCCCGACCGCCTCACGCTGTCCATCCACCAATCGGCGGCGAGCCGCCCTTCCCCACTTCCCTCACACCAAGCGCGGGGAAGAATGGCGGGAAAAACCCACCAGCATCGTTGGCGGTTTTTTCCCGTTTGAAATAAATGATCGATAAAGAAAAACGACTAACTGGAGGTTCGCAGCCCGAATGGATCACATAAATTCCCTCGAAACAACGGGTTTGGGCTAACTACACATGTACCTATGGAGATATCTCACCTGAGGGCCCTTTATGGTGTAATGCGAATTTCCACAGCTGTAACAATATATATATATATATATATATTTATATATATATATATATATATATATATATATATATATATATATATATATATATATATATATATATATATATATATATATAT
>NC_140968.1:43988085-43995585 GCF_056783735.1 Eptatretus burgeri
CAGAGGGAAGAAATGACAGATCAATTGGGGGTAATGGGGGTACAGTTTGTTGCACAGATTGATTTAATGAGGGATGAATTGGGGGAAAAGATGGAGAAAATGAAAACTGAGATGCAGGAGTGTGTGGATGTTAAATTGGGGGAAATACAAAGTAAATTCGAGGATAGATTGGAGGAAACAAAGGTAGAAATTACATTGGAGGGGGAAAATATACGGAAAAAATTGGTAGATAAAATTGATGCAACGAACATTCAGGTTGATAAAGTGGATGAAAGCCTGGAACGTCATCGTGCCTGTGTGGATGCTCGTATGCAGCTGCAAGTTGAAGAGTGGGGAGAGCTGAGGAAGCAAGGGATGAATTTGGCGGAGGAGGTAAAAGGATTGGAGGCTCGTTTGGATGAACAAGATAAAATTATGAGCCAAGATGAAGTCTTGGATAAAGGCCTGGTAGAGCCGTCTTTTGTAAGTAGAGTGTCCGGGTTGGTTGAGGAGCAGCTACAAACTCGCGACGGAGCCTTGGAGGAGGTTGTGCGGGCCCAGAAGATCCTGCGGGAAGAGGTGAATCGGTCCATTCAACGTTTGGAACAGGAGGCAAAATTGACCCATGAGACCCTCACCACAAAACATATTTGGCCACAGTGGGCTCCGAAATTGGATACGCAGCCACAAGGGTGTTTGATCCCTGGACTGGATTCGGACAAGGGAGAAACTGAGAAGAGGGCCACCGTAAAATTGATCCCCCTGGTAAATTTCGACGGGTCAGAGAGCGTTGAAGCTTTTCTGACGCAATTTGAGTGCATTTCCCGACTAAACGGGTGGAATGAGCGGGAACGTACAGGGAATTAGGTGGCAACGTTGCAGGGACCAGCCGCAGATGTGTTAAACGTGATCGCGGAGGGGATGTTGACCAGCTCCCACATCTGCGAGGCGTTGAGCCTTCGGTTTGGGTTCGCGGCAAACTGTGATCTGGTGCGGGCCCAGCTCCAGCACCGCAGATTAAAGCCGGGTGAGACAGTGCAGGAGCTGGCACAGGACATTTACCAATCAGTCAGGATCGCGTATCGGGACCTTACAGTGGAGGCATGGGACAGACTGGCACTCGAGAAATTTTTAGCTGCTCTTCCGGACCCTGAGTTCCGAGCGCTTGTGGAGCTCCAGGATCCACCCACCGTTCACCGAGCGGCTGAGTGCGCAGCCAGGCTGGCCTCGTGGAGGCGGCCGGGTCGGGTGCCCGAGAGGCTATCGGTGAGGGTCCGACAGGCAGAGATCCAGGATCAAGGAGAGGGGCTGGGAGAAATTGGCATTACCCAAATGTTTCAGGAAATTTGCCAGAAACTGTCGAGTTTGATAAAGGGTAATCCGGTAGTTAGTGCGCCAAAGCGGCGGGGTCCAGCCCAGCCAATAGAGCAATTCGATTATGGCCGAGGGGGTCCAGAACCGGAAGAGACATTTCACTGATACTCACGGGGGCCTTTTATGGGGAGTTGTTTCCAGTGCGGGCGAAGAGGACACATGCAACGATATTGCCGGTACCCGGCGATGGAGGGACCCTCCAATAGACTTTTAGACTCGGAGAGGGTGAATCCTCCTGCTGAACCGCCAGGTCTATCCGAGATGCCCTTTCATAGGTCGGGTCCGGAGATCACTGTCGGGGGTCAGGGAGACTAGATTGGGCTGAGCATATACGGCCATGCTCGGCTGCTGAGATTGTGGCGAAGTGCCCTCCTTTGGTGGAAAAAAATGAATTGTGGGAAAATTGGCATGGGTTTGTAAGTTCTGCTGGGTTTTAGAGTGACAATCGGGACAGTGGGTAATTGGTAACAAAGCAGGCACAAGTGGCTGTCCAATGGCTGGTGCGTGGATCGGGTGAGAAGTGCTGTGTGAGTGGTTTTAAGTTAAGAAGTGAAATGTATGGCACACACATTGATTTTTTATTGGACATGGTGTGGTAATAGGGAAGGTCATGGTCGGCGAAGTGTTAGAAATGCAGGTGTCACATGTAAGGCCGATGGGGTGTGGGAGTCATGTGGGTTTTGTGGGTGGGGATGATGTGCTTGTCCACAGGGATTGCTGAAGCTCACGGTGAGCGGGAATTGCGACCCCCTTCAAGGCGATTGACCACCTGGTGGCTTATGGTGACAGTGTCTGGAGGCAACTGGGAGAGGGTCTGGTTGGTCGCCCAAGGCAGGTAGGACCTTGGCGACCCAGGAAGGCCAGAGGAGCCAGTGAGACCCCTTCCAGAGTGTTGTACGGGATTAGAGCTGATGGCTACCAGGGGGGGAGGGAATCAAAGGAGCGGGGCGGAGAAACGTCCGGGTTGGACTAAAGCTTACCTGTGGGCATGGTTGCACCTGAGATGCCCCCATCATCTTGTGGTAACCCACCCCACGGCCACGACGGGATTCAGCCTGCATGATTAAAATGAGGACCATGACCTAGAAATGTGATGATGACCATGGTGTGAGTGTTGTGAAGATGTATGAGTCCCACTCGATCCCGCACAACTTGACATGTGCAGCAAGGGCATGATGTCCGCATAATTTTGGGGCAAGCAAATTTGAAAATTGGCTCCCCAGGTAACGCTGGGTCTATTAGCATCCACTGGGGGAGGCGGTCAAGTGTAAATATCCTGTGAATAGTGTCGTTAAGGCTTAGAGTAGGAATGTAAAGTATAAGTGTTGTGTTTTTGTGGAACCTTTTGTTTCCCCTCCCCAGATCACTGGAAGAGTGCTGGGCAAGAGCGATGATCCAGAGGATGGAGTGCAACTTCGCTCAGTGCTCTCATGTGATAAAATAAAATAAAAACAACAAAAAAAAACGAATGATTGTTTAAGCGAGGATAAGGCCAGAAGGGGGTAGTACATTAAGCAGGATAGGTAAGTTAGCTGCGACTCGCTGCCCATTGCCCCTCCTACTTTATTTCGTTAGGTTAATTAGGTGTGAGTCAGTAAGTGTTAAGGCTGGTACGGTAGCGTCTGTGATATACCTTGCAGGAGCTGCGGTACCAGAGGAGGGGGCAGTTACGTTTGAGGGGGGGGGGTATGCATTCAAAGGGTAATTAGGATGTTTAATTAGGTATGCCATGCTGTTCGAGTTTACCAGGATCTCGATGTAATAAGTAGCAATTCAGTGGTGATAAGTTGTCTAGTAAATGTTCATTTCTTCAAGGGGGAAATGATAATTGTCACGTAATTAGATAGGGACATGGGATAGGGTAAGTGTGTCTGCGTAAACCCCTTTTGGTATTCTCTGGAGACTGGCCGTGACATCACGGGATAGTGCAGCGGATGGCTCCGCCCCGTGACCACGATTGGCAGAATGCGACGGCAGGGGGCCAATAAACGGCTCGATTGGAAGTGACGAGGACAGGAGGATAAAAACGTTCTGTTCGGGGTCGAAAAGGAAGAGGAAGAAGATCGGGAAAAAACGATCGTGTTTTTTTGGTGTGGAGGCTGTTGCGCGGAGAGCGTCCTTGTTGTTGTGCTGATTCGATCGTGTTCTTCATCGTGTCTTGGAGCCTTGCTGAGCCTCGTGCCTCACCTTGGTTGGCTCTGGGGTTCTGCTGACTCGGAGTACGGGGTCGAACGGCGGGTGGACCTGCCTCCCTCTCCTGCTCGCAACTTGGCGCCAGAACTGGTTCCCTGGCGGCTGTGAGCGGACTTGGGCCAAGACCAGGAGGTCGACAGCACCACGGTTTCTCCTGCCCCCCTGACGAGAGCAAGGCCAGCTCGTCCGACGCCGATCCTGGGACAGTTGCATCCACACCACGGTCCAGCGTGACCACCAGAAATAGCTACGGTGTGTGTGTGTGTGTGTGTGTGTGTGTGTGTGTGTGTGTGTGTGTGTGTGTGTGTGTGTGTGTGTGTGTGTGTGTGTGTGTGTGTGTGTGTGTGTGTGTGTGTGTGTGTGTGTGTGTGCTTGGCGCCTTAGAGGGTTTGAGATCTGTATATTCATTGGAATTTCTGTGTTTTTCCCCACGCCCGATCCCACACCATCCCGTCGAATCGCCCCGGATCCCTTTTCTTGCCGAGTCTTGTTATTTCTGGTTAATAGTAAAAACAAATAAACATCATCAACTCAGTGAAAAGTGACTCGTGTCACCTTCCTCGTCCCGTTTGCGGTAGAGCGATGAGAACCGCCATGTTTGGGTTATAAATAAATAAACCGCCTCCATCGTTTCGGCTCATTCTACGTTGGCGGGACTGTTCAACTCCCGTGGACGTCACAATATAAATATATATATATATATATATATATACATACATATATATATATATATATATATATGTATATATGTATGTATATATATATATATATATATATATATATATATTGTTGCGGATTCGCGCCCGGCCACGTAACTCGAATCGCGGCACGTCGCCCACCGGACGGATAATTCCGTCGTGATCCTCTCGGACTAACGCCGGGAACTAGTCACGGGTGGGCCTTTCGGCCTCACCACGATCGTGCCAATCAGCCCCCCGTCACTTTCCTTTTTTCACTTTCCCAACCTAAATCTCGCTACAATCCCTCTAACTAATCCATTCCACGGACTCCATGAGGACTTACCCCTGCCCCATGAAGCCGGTCTAACTAAGCTAACCCTTCCCCCTAACTCGTTTCATCCTGTGCCCAGGCCAAGGGGATCATCCACCCCTTGCCTGGGGAATCCTGTTCACCCGAAAGCGAGGCTTGCTTTTTTTTATTTTTATTTTGCGCAGCACCAGCGCGGCAACTCGCAGCTTGCGCACTTGGCACCTGCCCGTGACGTCATGCAGCTGCACGTGTACCTCGTCCCTCCTTGGACGGTACCATCCGGCAGGGATACCCCTCCTGCCGGATTCCAACCCCACGTGCAGCCATGACGTCACCGTGCGCATAAAAAAAAGACAAGCCCCACGTCTCGAGGGGTTCCCCACGCGAACACATGTGCTTTGCCCGTTGGAGCTTAACACACACACGCCCGCGTGGAGAACCCATCCAGTCCAAATCCGAAATCCTGCCTAAACTTTGTCCGTCCGCGGGATCGGCAAATCCACCGCGTGCGTTTCTGGACCGGGACTTCACTCTCGCAAGCGAGCACGTGGGGGCCTCGTGCGTTGCACAGCACGGACCTCGCGCTCGCTGCTGGGTGAACCCGGCACGGTCCCCGAAATATCTACAGCCGCTACTCGGCTTTTGTCCCTCACATGTCGCCGTCGTCGTCGTCTCCATTCAACACACGCACTCCCGCGTGTCACGACGCTAACACACCTCACCATTAAACTCACACCGGGAGACGCGGTTGCATGTTCACACATGCCGACCGACATCTCCCTCACATACAGCGACCTTGCACACGCTGTCTCTCTCACACTCACGGTCTCCCTTGCACTCGGCCGTTCACTCACGCATGCCACCTCCCTCGCACACGTGGCTCCACTCACTCGCGGCCTTCCACTCACTCGTGCCATTTCCCTCACACAAACCACACCACTCACACATGCGGGGGCACTCGCCCACGGTGTCTCATCCACACACGGCGTGCTGGGAAGCACACACTCCGGCACACTCGCTACCACACCACTCACACACAGGGTCGCTTCCACACACGGGGACGCACTCACACCTTGCACCACACACACCGGGACAACCACACTGGGGATTCGTGTCCCCACAAGGGTCTCCGGGGCCTCTATACCCCCCAAGCTCGGCGTGCACCCCTTCGCAGCACTCCTCCCCTCAACCTCGCAAAGCACGACCAGACCCACCTGGTCGTGATTCTCCTCAAGGGGGCATACTCCCTCCCCTCCTTCCTGGAGGAGGCCATCTCGCTGCTCGCACCGGGTCTCTAACCAGTCCACCAGCTCACCCCCATTATCCTCCACTACCTCCGTGTGTATGTGTTCGTCTCTAACCCCGTCTTCATCATGTAGTCTTCCCTCTATCGTTCCCATCTCCCGTGTCTCTGTACATTTATTAGTTTCTGTTGTCCCCTCGTGTCTATTAGTCTTTGCTTCTTTCTGGCGTCTTTCCCTTATCTTTATGTAGGTCAACCTTGCTTTCTCCTTAAGTCGCTCCTGTCCTTCCCTCTGTTTCACTCCTTGCTCTTTGTTTTCCAATCTCATTGTTTCTTTCAATTGGCTCATTTCCTTCCTGTGTTTCATTCGCTGTTCTCTCACCACTCTTCCTCGTTTCCTCTCCTGTCCTTCCTTCTCCAGTTTCATGGTTTTCTTCATTTGGTTAATCTCCTTTTTGTGTTTCATTCGCTGCTGTCTCATTACTCTTCCTCATTTCCTCTCCTGTCCTTCCTTCTCCAGTTTAATGGTTTTCTTCATTTGGTAAACCTCCTTTTTGTGTTTCATTCGCTGCTGTCTCATTACTCTTCCTCGTTTCCTCTCCTGTCCTTCCTTATCCAGTTTCATGGTTTTCTTCATTTGGTTCATCTCCATTTTGTGTTTCGTTCGCTGCTGTCTCATTACTCTTCCTCGTTTCCTCTCTTGTCCTTCCTTATCCAGTTTCATGGTTTTCATCATTTGATTCATTTCCATTTTGTGTTTCATTCGCTGCTGTCTCATTACTCTTCCTTGTTTCCTCTCCTGTCCTTCCTTCTCCAGTTTCATGGATTGCTTCATTTGGTTAATCTCCTTTTTGTGTTTCATTCGCTGCTGTCTCATTACTCTTCCTTGTTTCCTCTCCTGTCCTTCCTTATCCAGTTTCATGGTTTTCTTCATTTGGTTCATCTCCATTTTGTGTTTCATTCGCTGTTCTTTGTCTATCTCCTCGTACTCCAGCCTCAGCTTTTCTTTCAATTGGTCAACCTCAGATTCATGTTCTTTTTGTTTTCTATTCCATTGTTCCTCTCGTTCTTCCCTCTCCAATCTCGTTGTGTCCTTCAATCTCCTGATTTCTCCTTCCTGCTTCATCCCTTGCTCCTTTACTTTCTCTTCGTATTCAAACCTATTTTTTTCCTTTTGTCGTTCAGTTTCAAATTCATACTCTTTCAGTTTTTTTATTCCACTGTCTCTCTTGTTCCTCGTTCTGCAATCTCGTCATTTCTTTCAACTGACTGATTTCTTTCTCCTGTCTCATTCGTTCTTCCTTCATTACTCTTTCTTGTTCCTCATTCTTTAGTCTGGCCTTTGATTCCAGCTGTTTGATCTGTACAGTGTGGTTTCTTAAAGTTTCATTTTCTGTTCTCTTCCTTTCCTCTTTTAACACTCTCAGTTCGTTTTGTAGTTTCCTCTCTTTGTTTTGGTGTTTCTGTAACTCAGAAACTTTATTTTCCAATTCCTTTCTCATCTCCCCACACTCCGACTTTGCTTTGGCTTCTAATTGTTCAATCTGCTCAGTGTGGTTCCGTAACGTTTCATTTTCCGTTCTCTTCCTTTCCTCTTTTAACACTATCAGTTCTTTTGGTAATTCCCCCTCTTTGTTTTGGTGTTTCTGTAACTCAGAAGCTTCCTTTTCTAATTCTCTTCTCATCTCTGCACCCTCCGACATTGCTTTGGCTTCTAACTG
>NC_140968.1:44000585-44148085 GCF_056783735.1 Eptatretus burgeri
AGCCCTTTCCTGTTTGCAATGGTGATGGACAGGATGATAGACGAGATCAGACTGGAATCCCCATGGACTATGATGTTCGCGGATGACATGATGATCTGTAGGGAGAGTCGGGAGCAGGCTGAGGCGAGCCTCGAGTGGTGGAGGTACGCACTGGAGAGAAGGGGAATGATAGTAAGTCAGAGTAAGACGGAGTACATGTGCGTAAATGAGAGGGAGGGTCGTGGTGGTATGGTGTGGTTGCAAGGAGTTGAGGTGGGGAAGGTGGATTGGTTTATATACTTGGGATCAACTGTCCAAAGTAACGGAGAGTGTGGGAGAGAAGTGAAAAAGAGAGTGCAGGCAGGATGGAGTGGGTGGAGAAGAGTTGCAGGAGTGATTTGTGACAGAAGGGTAGCTGCAAGAGTGAAGGGGAAAGTATATGACGGTAGTGAGACCAGCTATGTTGTATGGTTTGGAGGCGGTGGCACTAACAAAAAGACAGGAAGCAGAGCTGGAGGTGGCAGAGTCAAAGATGCTGCGATTCTCGTTGGGAGTGACGACGATGGATAGGATACACATATATATATATATATATATATATATATATATATATATATATATATATATATATATATATATATATATATATATATATATATATATATATATATATATATATATATATATATACATATATACATATATACATATATATATATATATATATATACATATATACATATATATATATACATATATATATATATATATATATATATATATATATATATATATATATATATATATATATACATATATTTCTTCTTTCGGCTGCTCCTGTTAGGGGTCGCCACAGCGGATCATCCGTATGATCCGCATAGTGATTTGGCACATGTTTTACGCCGGATGCCTTCCTGACGCAACCCTGGTCGCCTCTTACGACACAGGGATATGGTACACCTATTTTAGCCAGGGTATACACCGGCCCAGTACACTGGTACTCACTTCGCCGACCTCGGAAGGATGACAGGCTGAGTCAACCCCTGGTGTATTAATTCAGTGGCCCAATGGGGCTTGAACTCAGAACCTTTTGGATCCCAAGCCGCTGCCCTAACCACTGTGCGAACACCAGGCTATATATATATATATATATATATATATATATATATATATATATATATATATATATATATATATATATATATATATATATATATATATATATATATATATATATATATATATATATATATATACTGAACAAAAATATAAACGCACCAACCTAAATATCTAAGTCAAGATTGCCATTATGGGAAAATGGTCAAACGGATGATATGTTTGAGCAATGGTTCCTTTGTTTTGCTCAAGACAGATGTTCCCATTGAAATTGACCACTCTGAGTGTGTGGACTCACACGTTGAGTAATCCTTCCCATGAGCACCATGGGGCTTGACAGAGTGATGGTCAGTGAGTGTGACCAGGACACAAACACTCCCTATAGCTTGCCCTATAAAAGGCCTCCCCAAAATGTGGACTGTTGCCAAATGTCAACATGCCACAGATGTCACAAATCTTGAGGGAGCGCGCCATTGGCATGCTGAATGCTGGGACGTCAGTACGGGCCGTTGCAGCACACTTCAATGTCCACCACTCCACCAGTAGCCGCCTGAGAACGCGCCTCAGAGAGACTGGAAGCACCGTGAACCGCCCACATGCCCGGTGACCACGTGTGAAAACCGCCGGTCAGGATCGTCACATGAGGCTGCAACATCTCCGGGATCGACTCCGACCGGCCACGAGGACTGCCGATGAGACTGTCGGGCTGCATAACAGGCGCATTTCAGCCCAGACGGTGCGTAACCGCTTGAGGGAGGCCAACCTCCGAGCCCGCCGACCACACCGGGGACTCGACCTCTCTGCAGTCCGGCGTCAGACCCGACTGAACTGTGCCAATGTTCACTTGCGCTGGACCCTCGCACGATGGAGGAGAGTGCTGTTCACCGATGAGTCGCGGTTGCAGCTGTATCAGGCTGATGGCGGACTCCGCGTCTGGCGTCGGGCTGGGGAGCGCTACACTGACGCCAATGTCCTTCGTCGGGTGTCACACGGTGGTGCCAGTGTTATGGTGTGGGCAGGCATATGCCATGGAGAGCGCACTCGGTTTCATTTCATTGAAGGCAACTTGAACGGGCAGCGGTACAGGGACGAGATACTCAGACCCATCGTCGTGCCGTTTGTGCGCCTTCACCATGTGACGTTTCAGCACGACAATGCTCGCCCCCATGTTGCCAGGATCTGCATGGACTTCCTCGGTGAGGAGGACATTGATGTCCTCGACTGGCCTCCATATTCTCCCGACATGTCGCCCTTCGAGCACCTTTGGGACGTTCTTGATCGACGCGTACGACAACGTTACGCAGTCCAGAGAATGTCCGCCAGCTCCGTGTGGCTCTCCAGGAGGAATGGGAAAACATCCCTCAGGCCACCATCGATAATCTGGCGATGTCCATGCGCCGGAGATGCACCGCTCAACGCGACGCCAACGGTGGACACACTCGCTACTGACTGTGTGAATTCTGACAGTGACACCTCGGTTGTGTCGGCTGTTGTAGCGCAAAGACTGTCGCCAGAATTCTCAAGGAACTCTTTGAAATTTAATGCTCAATTGTCATGGATTCTATAACAAATTGTTGTGAAGATTTAGTATTAATGAGTTCGAGGTAAAATAGTAACAATCGCTTGGTGCGTTTATATTTTTGCGCTTGGTGCGTTTATATTTTTGTTCAGTATATATATATCCATATACATATATATATATATATCCATATATATATATCCATATATATATATCCATATATATATATCCATATATATATATCCATATATATATATCCATATATATATATCCATATATATATATATCCATATATATATATCCATATATATATATATATATATATATATATATATATATATATATATATATATATATATATATATATATATATATATATCTCCATATATATATATATATATATATTTATATATATATATATATATATATATATATATATATATATATATATATATATATATATATATATATATATATATATATATATATATATATATATATATATATATATATATACATATATCCATATATATATATATATATATACATATATCCATATATATATATATATATATATATATACATATATCCATATATATATATATATATATATACATATATCCATATATATATATATATATATATATACATATATCCATATACATATATCCATATACATATATATATATGTATATATATATATATATTGTTGTGGTTACCAAATTCGCAAACCACCATTCAGGTCCCTTCGGTGAGATATCTCGGTAAGTATATGTGTAGTTAGGCCCGCGAGGCCCGCGGAGTTGAGGCACCATCGCCGCTCCGCGTCTCATCACCAGACGGGTAGGCCCGACCCGGTCTCGGCCTCAGGCCCGCCTCATCCTTGAGGCTATTCTTTTCCTTGGTTTTGGGTATGTGTTGTCGGCGCCGTCTGTGAAGTAAAATTGTATAAGTGTTGCCGTGTGCTCGCGTAATCGGTAGTAGATCTGCATTGTCGCATTTGCTTTTGGTGTAAAATTGCATTGTGTTTCTTTTCTTTTCTATGTGCTTTTGGTGGAATTTGTATATGTGCGCTTTCCGTTCATCGCGAATAAATGTGCTTTGTGTTGAACTGTTTCCCGCTTCGCTTCGTCATTTCTTTCATTGAATCCTCATCTTGCTTCACGTAAAGGGTTGGTAGTGGGCTGAATACGCCCGATAATTAATCGAACCGTCGAGGTCGACGAATAACACCGCTCGGTTATCCCGATAGTACGGAACGGGTCGCTTAAGTGGCCCGTGTCCGAAGTCGACCTGCGGCGAGGTGCGATCGCCCGGTCTACCCTCCGCGTGGGTACTTAGGTAGGTCGAATTTGGCGAGCAACCCTATCCCACGTGGGGGCTGATTGGCTCGATCGCGGTGAGACCGAAAGGTCCACCCGTGACTGGTTCCCGGCGTTAGTCCGAGAGGGTCACGACTGGATTGTCCGTCCGGTGGGCGACGTGCCGCGATTCGAGTTACGTGGCCGTCAGCACGCCGGCGGGCGCGAATCAGTAACACTGGTGTCAGGTCGTGCGATACAAATCCATCGCCCTCCTCGCGGCACTGGTATCGGAGAACAGGAAAACGGGCTCTCCTGTCTCCAGCTAAATTCACGGGAATCGGTCCAGGGGTGAGAGAAGCGACCCCCGATTCCCTCCAAGTCTGACGGCGAAATTAACCCTTTAAGAGAAGCAAGATGGCGTCTCAAGGCGAGCGGAGCCGGGGGTATTAGAAATGTATATGTGTAGTAATGTAGAGTCCATGGTCCAGGATGGAATCCCCGTGCAGGAAATGTTGATTGTGCAGGAACACGGACTCGTCCAACTGAACCCAGAGCCCGAAATGGGTGCGGCAGCGGCCGCGGTGTATGACACCTCCCCTCCCCCTCTCCACCAAAACCCTTCCCCAACCCCTGCCGAAACGGCTCACCCAAGCGTACCCGACATGGCCCAGCTAATCGCCATGCTGGCGGCAATGACAGCAAGAATGGATGCGAATACACAACAAATGAACGAAAAGATGGATGCGAATACACAAAAGATGGATGCGAATACACAAAAGATGGATGCGAATACACAACAAATGAACGAAAAGATGGATGCAAACGCAAATGAATTTATAAACGAAATGAAAAGCATGGGCAAGCAAATGAAAAAAGAAATGAAAGAACTAAGGGGTGAGACGCAGAACATGGGCCGATGTCTGCAGGCGGGCATGAAGGCCGTGACCAGGGAGCTGGGAATGGCGACCCCACGTGTGGGAGCAAACGAGCTGGAAGGGGGTGCAACGGCTGACAGGCCCGCGGTGGAGGCGGGTAAAAAAATAATTCGGGGGGCGTGTTGGGCGAGGGTCGTGACGATGACCGAAAGGGAAAAATTAAATGGGGAGACCAAAACGTGTGAGACGAGACACGAGGTGACGACAAAGGAAATAATAATAGTTGAGACAAGGGAGGTAAAGGGTGAAGAGTTGGCAGAGACACGGGAGATAGGAACGATAGAGGAGAGACAACACGATGAAGACGGGGTAAGTGACGCACACACACACACACGGAGGTAGTGGAGGATAGTGAGGTTGAGCTCGCGGAGCGTGTGGGGACCCAGTGCGAGCACCTGGATGGCCTCCTCCAGGAACGAGGGGAGGGAGTCTGCCCCCTTGAGGCGAGTCACGACCAGGTGAGTTCGGTCGTGATTTGCGAGGTTGAGGGGACGGGTGCTGTGGACGGGTGCACGGAGAGCTTGGGGGGTATAGAGGCCCCGGAGACCCTTGTGGGGACTCGAATCCCCAGTGTGGTTGTCCCTGTGTGTGTGGTGCAAGGCGTGAGTGCGTCCCCGTGTGTGGAAGCGACCGTGTGTGAGTGGTGTGGTGGCGATGGTGCCGGAGTACGTGCTTCCCAGCACGCCGTGTGTGGATGAGGCACGGAGTGTGGATGAGGCACGGAGTGTGGATGAGGCACCGCGGTTGAGTGCCCCCGCGTGTGTGGATGAGGCACGGAGTGCGAGTGAGGCACCGCGGGTGAGTGCCCCCGCACGCGTGAGTGAACGGCTGTGTGCAAGGTCGCTGTGTGCAAGGGAGACCGTGTGTGTGAGAGAGCGGTATGTGAGGGAGATGTCGGTTGGCATGCGGGAGCACGCAGCCGCGTCTCCCGGTGTGAATGTGATGGAGTGGAGTGTGTGCGTCGTAACACGCAGGTATGCGTGTGTGGAATGGAGACGGAGACGGCGACAGAGGAGAGAAAGCCGAGTAGCGGCTGCAGTTGTTTCGGGGACCGTGCCGGGTTCACCCAGCAGTGAGCACGCGGTCCGTGCTGTGCAACGCACGAGGCCACCACGTGCTCGCTTGCGAGAGTGAAGTCCCGGTCCGGAAACGCACGCGGTGGATTTGCCGATCCCGCGGACGGACAAAGTTTAGGCAGGTAAACGGATTTGGACCGGACGGGTTCTCCACGCGATCGTGTGTGTGAAGCTCCAACGGGCAAAGCACATGTGTTCGCGTGGGGAACCCCTCGAGACGTGGGGCTTGTGTTTTTTTTTATGCGCACGGTGACGCCATGGCTGCACGTGGGGTTGGAATCCGGCAGGAGGGGTATCTCTGCCGGATGGTACCGTCCAAGGAGGGACGAGGAACACGTGCAGCTGCATGACGTCACGGGCAGGTGCAAAGTGCGCGAGCTCCGGGTTGCCGCGCTGGCGCTGCGCATGGGAAAAAAAAAATAAAAACAAGCCTCACTTTCGGGTGCACAGGATTCCTGGGCAAGGGGTGGAAGACCCCCTTGACCCTGGGCACAGGATGGAAGCTAGTTAGGGGGAAGGGTTAGATTAGCTAGACCGACTCCATGGGGCAGGGGTAAGTCCTCATGGAGTCCGTGGAATGGATTAGGTAGAGGGATTGTAGCCAGATTTAGGTTGGGAAATAAAATGATTTATTTGAGGACATGGACAGACAGTGAATGTGTAGAGGGGACGTAGTTTAGCTACGTAGTGTTAAAAGGAACGTGCTACTAGTTTAAGGGACGACGTGGGAGCACGAGTTAGTTAGGGGATGTAGTTAGAAGGATGGCAGAGTTCAGCGGTGTGTGTGTTGAAGAGTTGGAGAGTTGTGAGGTGAGTACATGGTGAGTGAGTGAGGCCAGCGGGTCTGTGTGTATGGAATGAATGGGGAATGCATGGTGCGATGAGTGATTGGGGGGAGGAGTGACTCCCGCCCAAGGGACCCCCGGGGTCAGAGTAAAGTGAGTTAGGGGGTTAGTCAAATTTACAAAATGGAGGTCGTTTTGCTGTTGGTGGGAATGTAGGCTCGAAACCCATTTGGAGGGGTGCAGGAGCCCTGTTGACGGGCTTGGGAGCGTGGCTGCGAAAGGTGAGTATCGCTGAGTGGGTACCCCGGGCACCAGGCTCGTCGGCCGCGGTAGGCCATGGGCCCATGGGGGGCCGGGATAGAGTAGTGGGCACGGGTGCACCTGCTTGGTGCGGGGGCCCGGGGCGCCATTAGCCGCGTGGGCAGTGTTGTGGGCAAGGGTGACCCTCGGAAAGGGGCCTGGGAAGCCAGCCTGCCACGTGTGCGTTTCAGGGGAGGTGCCATGGGGGGCACTCCCCGGTGTTAAGAGCTGGTAGGCTCGGAGGCAGTGTAGTGCCCGGGGGTGCCATAGTGGGAGATTCGGCAGAGGGTCGTGCCTGCCAAAGGGAGCCACGTGTCCCAGCCAGGGAGACCGTGTGAGGGCACGGAGAGAAATTGGGGGCGAGGCCCGAAATTGTGAGGACACCAACACAGGCGACGGGAATCTGGGTTGTTAGAACCAATAGTTTAAGCGAGAGGCGCTTGTTGAAAGCCCCGGGGTAGTTTAACAGTTAAATGGTTAGGGTAGATTAGGAGATGTACCCCTCCGCACCATCCATCCCCTCGCTGTCGTTGTGGGCCGCTGGACCCACTTTGGTTAGATCGCCGAACTCTGGGGAGGCCATTCTGAGGCTTCGTTGGGCCTCGACACAGGACGTTAGCTCTCCCTTATTCCCCTCCTGGAAGGGAACGTAGGGGTTGGGAGTAGGCTCGGTGACAGGATAGGTTAGCCGAACAAGGACGATAAAGGGGGTTAGGGGACGATTTATAGTGGGGAAGTAAAAATAAAAACAACAAAAAAATAAGTTGGGGCTAAATTGGGGTTTGACAAATTAAGGGAGTGGGTATGTACAGTGACAGGCAAAGGCGATAGGTTGGGAGGGAGACAGGTAGGTCGGTCCGAGCCCGCCTTCCAAGTGGCCAGCATCACCGCACTCCCTCCACCAACTTCCACTGACGGCAAAAGCTGGCCAGCTTCATCTGCAGCTGTGGTACTTCAAGGCCTGTGCCGGCCAGTTCATCTGTGGGCTGTGTTTGCCTGCAGCGGCCTTCTTCTGCGGGCTGTGTTTGCCTGCTGCCTTTGCCATGCCATGCCCACTTCCCAGGTTCACCAGCCCCGTTCAATTTCTGCTTTGCCCCCCCCCCCCCCTGTTCATTGCCATGTGCGCCAGGATCCGCAAGGCAACAGTTTGCAAGCTGCAAGAACTGCCCTGTTGGCAGCTACAACACGGGCCTGCAGTGGCGGCCCGTGCACCGTGTTTGTGTCCACCCATCCATTCGTTGTGCTCATTGCGTGTGCCACTTGAGCTGGCACGGAGACTGCGTTGTGCAGCCCATGCACCGTTGTGGTTCACTGCGTTCAGTTCAAAAGGGAAGGCCTTGGACTGCGTGTGAGCAGCCAGCCACGTTCCCTGTCACCTGCATTGTTTGAGCCAGAGACTGCATGTGGGCAGCCTGGCTCCCTGCTAACTGCTTTTCTTTGGCAGAGTTCAGTGATCCTGGGCCATGGTTTAGTGTAAAATTTGTAAGTTAAGGTTAAGATGTACTGTAAATATGAGTGCGCCCCCGGCATGTATGTCTTAGCGCCGGCAATTTTATTTAAGTCGTCCGTGTGAGTGAGTTTGTTTAGGTAGTTACGCAGCCCTCAGGTTATTTATTTTGGGGACACGAATACCATGAATGTCGCACTCAGGGATCCGTAGGTAAAATGTACTAGGGGAAAACTACACATGATGGCACACGAAAATTTGACGACTCGGGACGAGTCTGTAAAAAGGGGAGGGGGTAGTGTTGTGGTTACCAAATTCGCAAACCACCATTCAGGTCCCTAAGGTGAGATATCTCGGTAAGTATATGTGTAGTTAGGCCCAAACCCGTTGTCTAGTGGGAATACATGTCATTTATGCGTGCTGCGACTCTTCAGGATAGCCGTTTTTCTTTTACTATCTTTATTTTGGACCAACCGCCATTGTTACCACCACCAGTCACAACATCAACCACCAACCACAACGCCGCTTCACCACAACCGCCACGACCTTCACGTCACACCTCGCAACCATCGCATCGCCACCGTTCTTGCGCCGCTTGTGGGTACCGGTGTTGGACTCGTGCAGGGCGCGCGCCGAACAGCGTGTACAAAACCACGGATTTTCTGCTTCAAAAACGGATCAAAATGACACACGCCCACTTTTGTGCCGTCAATCGGTGAAGCGAGGGCGATTTGGCCCCGCCTCCAGGGGCGTTGGAGGCGATCGATATATGCAAATTTATGGATCAAAAGCATTCACGCCCACTTTTTCTCGGGCCAATGGGAGCGAGGTGAAAGGTCGAAGGGAGGGGTCAAGATGAGAGGGCGAAGCAACGGGGCTGATATAGCGACCGTGTTCGTCAGTCAGTGGTAGTAGAGTCGAGAAAAGGACAGAGAGTTAAGACTTCGCGGGCGGTGGAGTTGGCAGAAGGAGCTGGTCGTGTGCGTTGGAGTCGGAGCGGAGGGACGGAGCTGTGGAGAGGCGGCGAGGGCAGACGAGGGGGTGCTCGCGTCGTGCAGGGAGCTGCACCCCAGGGAGGCCGACAGCGCGACCTGGCCGAGGTGGAGACGCTCGTCGCGGGACAATAAAAATCCTCTACACCCCGAGCATCAGCAACCCCCTCCTGTTTCCCCCCGCGCTGAGATAGTGCGACCAAGGGGGCCCCTTTCCCACCCCCTACCAGACACTGCCCGCGAGGCCCGCGGAGTTGAGGCACCATCGCCGCTCCGCGTCTCATCACCAGACGGGTAGGCCCGACCCGGTCTCGGCCTCAGGCCCGCCTCATCCTTGAGGCTATTCTTTTCCTTGGTTTTGGGTATGTGTTGTCGGCGCCGTCTGTGAAGTAAAATTGTATAAGTGTTGCCGTGTGCTCGCGTAATCTGTAGTAGATCTGCATTGTCGCATTTGCTTTTGGTGTAAAATTGCATTGTGTTTCTTTTCTTTTCTACATGGGAAGCACCAACCCCATCCAGTACCATGTCAAAAGCTTTGTAACTAATGTGACGTCGAAGCACTCATTGTGGATTCTAAACAAGATAGTAATTTTCTAGCGAGGTAAATAGCAGAAAGAATAGACTATCGCCAACATTCAAAAGATTAAACAATCGATTGAAGTGATTATTCAAAAAAAAATTGCTTGTGCATCGTCAAGGCTTGTGGCACAGCCAAGTACACTGAACGGATTAGGATGCAACAGACATAAACACGATGCGGAATCCGCATGCATGGAGACATGAGTTGAACTGCATGGACGTCGAGAATGTATGGGGTGGACAAGATGGATACCGAAGGAAATGCCAAGGAGGGGAAACTGGAAAAATTGGAAGGACAAGAGTGCAAAAGATGATGGTTTTGGATTGGGGATGATTTAAGATGGTGGGATAAACAGCTGTCTTGAAAACCTGGAGGCAAGAATGAGATTGACGAGGATGTGGAAGTTTGTTCCACGTGTGGGGAAAAATAGGAACAAATGAGTGGAGGTGAGCAGTGATCTTGGATTTAGGTAGTTTCACCAGAAGAGGGTTGCTGGTGGACTGTGTGAGCCCTACAGAAACCTGGGGTGTGGGGGACAAAGCAGGGGAAGTGCAGAGTGTGCAAGACCAGGAATGAGGCGGAAGAAGACAGAGAGACCACCAACCTGTCTGTGATGGCCGAAGTGATAGACCCTTCGACTCTGCTTCATTGTCGGAGACTCCAATAATCTTAAAGGCCTTGGTTTCCATGGTGACAAGATGAGCAAGTTGTGAGGTAGGGGAGCCAGCCCAGAGGGGAGAGCAGTACTCCATTAAGCAGTGCCAAGAAAGGACTTTCTACGACAGAGGATGCCCAGTCGGTGGCTGGCTTTGGAGTCCACCTTTGAAATGTGGTTTGCCGAAGAAAAATCATGGCTGAGAGTGAGACGTATGAGTGTTTCTCAAGAGTGTTGTGAAGAAAGTAGAGAGGAGGGTTTGCCAAACGGTCCTTTCAGAGAGATAGTGAGAGTGAGAGATGTGTCAGGATTGAAAAACATATTCCAAGTGTTTGACCAGTTTGTGATTGTGTCAAGGTCTGAAGAGAGGAAGAGACTGCAGCCTGCCTGTCTGACGGATGAGGGATGTCACGGCAGAGGGTGGAGTCATCAGAAAATTGATAGAGGATTTTCCAGAGTCAGAGAGATCATTTATGAAGTTCAGGAATAGGACTGGGCCCAGAACACTGCCTTAGGGCACTCCAGCCTTGGCAGGGAGACTGGGAGAGGAGATGAAAGGATACTGTTGAGTGCCATATGTTGGCTCTGAGAGTAGAGAAAGTCAGTGAGCCTTGAGTTGGCCTTTGAAGCCAAGGTGGAGATTTTGGAGAGTAAGACAGGATGTCAGACTGCATCAAAAGCACGAGATATGTCCAGACAGACGGCCTTGATCTCATATCTGACATTCAGGACCTCCATCCTTTGTTGGGTGAGTAGAAGCAGCATGCCCATGGTAGAGTGACCTGGTCCCTGAAACGAAAATGGTGATCTGAGATGAGGTTGTTGGAGAAAAGGAATGATTTCATATTAACTGCGATGATGGATTCCCTGACCTTGCTGATGATTGGAAGTAACATGATAGGTCTGTAGTTAAGGGGAATAATTTTTGCACCTTTTTTTTAATGAAATGCAGTGATGTTGGCTGATTCTCAAGCAGATAGAAGATGACCTAGCAGAAATTATAGGGTGAAAAGGGCAGAGAGAGGATGTGCAAGAGCAGCAGAGCAGGTTTTTAGGACACGTGAGCTGATGCCATCTGGTTCAGTTGCAGAATCAAAGTCGAGGGTCATCAGATACTTCTCCACCTTCTCAGGTGCAAAATACACTCGCAATTGGTCCTCGAGCAATTGGGAATGACAGTGATAGGTGAGTACTGAGAGTGAGGGGTTGGAGACACAAGATTGGAAAGTAAATCAGAATTGAATCATTTGGCCTTCACATGAGTGGAGTTAGCTGTGGTGCTATTTGAAGAGAGGGAAAGGATGGAAGGGGTGCATACACCACAGACAGACTAAACAAGGTGCCACCCGGTTTTAGAGGAGGGAGACAAGTTTGAAAGTTTATTCCTGAGTTTGGATAGATGTTATTTTCTGGCTCTCCTGAGAGTGGACACACTTGTTGCGGAATTTTTGGAATGCGCTGAAATTGCCTTCGGTCGGATTTGCCTTCCAGGAAGAGGGGGCAAGTTGTTTCAGAGCAACTGCCTCACCACAGGATTCAGTGTACCATGGGCGGGGAGAGGGGTAAGATAACTGAAGTCAAGATGGGATGGATTTGTACATGAGAGAGAGCAAGTTTCTGTGGAAGAATTCCCAGGCTGAGTTAACATCAGGGGCAGTAGATATTGGAGACCAGTCCTGAAGAAAGATGGCTGCTTGCAGTCCCTGCCAATCTGCTTGAGTGAAATGCCAGACTTGCTGGCAGCTCTCTTTAAATAGCCAGAGATGTTGACTTTCACAAGCACATGATCAGATGAAGCAATTAGAGCGGGAAACACTTGCAGGAAAGCTCGTCATCACCAAGTCCAGAAGGGAAGATTTACCATTTGAAGAAATCTGGGTTGGAAAGTTTGCAGTCCCATGGCGTCATTCCATGGATGAGTCAGTCCCATGGCGTCAAAGAAGTCCTTTGCTGAAGTGTCATAGCTGGTGAGAGAAGTAGCAATACCCAGCCAAGTTGCATGGTGACAATTTAAATAACCACATATGAGGAAGCCTGGCGTTGGCGCAGTGGTTAGGGCAGTGGCTTGGGATCCAAAAGGTCCTGAGTTCAAGCCCCGTTGGGCCACTGAATTAATACACACCAGGGGGTTGACTCAGCCTGTCATCCTTCCGAGGTCGGCAAAGTGAGTACCAGTGTACTGGGCCGGTGTATGCCCCGCTTAGAATAGGTGTACGAATATCCGTGTCGTAAGAGGCGACCAGGGTTGCGTCAGGAAGGGCATCCGGCGTAAAACATGTGCCAAATCACTATGCGGATCATATCGGATGATCCGCTGTGGCGACCCCTAATGGGAGCAGTCAAAAGAAGAAGAAGAAGATATGAGGAAGTGGGAGTTGGGATGAGTGGTTAAAATTTTTCTATGTTGTCTGTGAGAGAGAGATGTGGATGGAGATGTCAGTATTAGGATGGTACAACAGACAGATGAATAAGGGGTGGGAGTGGAGTCCTATAATTATTGTCTTGATGCGTAGAATCCAAATCTACATGTTGCAACTTCTGACTTTTTCTGGATCCTTGGTTTAGGTGGCCATTTTAAACACATGGCCACCATCATCATTCTAAAATACCCAATTTGGTGTCTGTCTGTCTGTCTGTCTGTCTTTTTCACTGTGATACATTTATCCAATCTCAATCAAACTTGACAAAAGGGTTAAGGGTCTCACAATGGAGGTTTTGGCGACTTCATTTGTCCCCTTCCCCAAAGGGGTTGTCTGGCTCTGGCAAAATCTGTGTTAATGTGTATAAGATAGTTCATCGTGGCGTTTTTTCCGAGGACACTTCTAATAACAACAGTAATAACAGCAATAATGATAATAGCATAATATTATCGTTATTGCAAAGCAATGTTCATCTTAATAATATCTTCCTTCCCCAAGAGGATTTTCCTCCTTGGAAAAACTCCATGTTAAGGTAAACAAATAGCTTATCGTGGCATTTCGGCAGGCACCACTACCGGAAGGGAAAAAAATAATTATAAACCACAAGCAGGTTTGATTATCTTTTTAATCAGTCGCTACTGCTGTTTAACACAAAACTAAAAGGGAGGAAACCCGACGTTCTTGAGGCATTATTTGCTTATCGTGTCTCTCACAGACTAATGGACCCGAGCCGAGATCCACTGCAATCTATATACCCCAGAGAGGATAATAACATGACCACTCCTGCCGCTCCCGTGTGGGTGTGTTCAGTTGCAAGGCAGATAGCTAGCGCTTGCCAAGCCAGCCATTCCTTTTTTGGGGGGGAGATATTGTCGAGGCTCGTATGAGAGCTACCACACAATGCACAACAAGAGGGGCATGAGACAAGAGGGGTGGGAGAGGGAAGGACAAAACAGTGGGGAACAGAGACATTAGGAGATCTATGGAAGGGAGAGGGATGGGGTGGGGAACACAGGGTGTGGGGGAAGACCTATGAGGTCCTTAGCAATGGTTTTGAATGAAGTGCTTGCTTAAACGACTTGCTTAACCCTGTGGATGCTCTAATGACTTGTCCATATAAATGTCCATTTCATAGGCTGCAAATTGTCTCAAAGTCCATTCAAAATTGTTCAATGTCCGTAAGGATATGCGAGGGACATATAAATCTGTTAAAGAAATACAGCAAATGTGGTTGAGGAACCATTTTATGAATAAGCATCAAATCATATGAAAATCATAAAAATTTGATTTCACTGGCCTTAAAATATGTGTAAACATCTCCCAAATCATTTGAATCACTTTAAGCGATTTTCAAATATGCATATTGCAGTGAAATAAACTAAAAAGGCAATTATCAAGCTTGTCCTTCTGTGGATTAAGTGACCCGAGTTCCAAAATGGATCCGTATCACCACAATAAATCGCAAGTAATTGAAAAATGGCTACCACACACATGCACATTTGAAATGACAAGAAACACCCACTCCCCATAGTTAATCTATCTATAATTCCAGCAATCTCTATGTGTCTGTCTGTCTGCGACCGCTGTTTCTCGACAACCACTGGTCTGATCTAATTGAAACTTGCCAGCTACATTTCTGGGGCCCCGTGGATGTGCCTTTTCAAGGTTTGATATTAATCGGACAAGTGGTTCCCAAGTTATGGCCATTTGTTTACCAAACCAATGACAGGACACGGTGCTATGACATCACCATTGACGTCACAATTCTTTATCTTTTTTTTTCTTTTTTCTTTTGAACATACGGGCATGCACTAGTATAGTAGATGCCAGGAAGGTCATGCTATTATCATTATTATTGCCAATTACTATATTCCTGTTTAAAGTATTATTATTTTATTATGCGGTTAATATTATTATGCTATTATCATAATTTTGGCCTCTGCCGCCAAAGGTGGATGGAGGTTATGTTTTCACCCCTGTCTGTCTGTCTGTGAGCAGGATATCTCAGAAAGTTGTGGATGGATTTGGATGAAACTTATTGGACATGTTGGGTGTATAATGCGGACAATGTTGATTAGATTTTCGTGAAGATCCGAATCCGGATCTGGATACGAGAATTATTTAATTTCTAAAGTGATTCTTCAGGATTGAAAGATTGGGCCAAAAACGATATATAGCATGATATTTCAAGAATGTATTGGGGCCCAATATGTTGTCGTGGATCAGTCATTACGTGGCAGATGTATGTGCTCCACCAAGCGCCCTTCTAATTTAGTATGATGTAACTATCACTAAGTGAACTCGACTCCCAGTGACATGGATGAAGCTCAACAAAGTTATTGATTTCATATAATATTTGTTAATGGTTAGAGCTATCAGTGTATTGATCCTTCCTGAGTCTAGCATTTGATCAGTGGAAAGAAAATATCACATTGTTTCAGCTTCCATCAAAATATGTCAATAAAGTTATCACAATGTTCTTTAAGGATACTCTTGATGGTCTTCTTGATAAGACTTGATGTTTTCAACGCCTTCATGATCAGCATTTTCCCAACCTGTGTCGGAGTGGCGACCTGTCCAAAATTGTGCCCAACAGCCAAGGAGACTGCTTAGGCAGCACCAACGCTCTGCACAGAGTGTGGTCCCAACGGATGGATGGATTTTCCGCTGATGTATGGCACATATCTCTACACGGCAGGTTCTCTTTTGTAGCAAGACCATGACCTAGCGCCATATGTCCCTTGACAGTTGCACCTTTTGAGTGCCATGATAGCAGATGGTACAACACCTGTAATCAGTGTTATTGTGTTCTAGTGGTTGTGCTCCCATTTCCAACTAAACCATGCACTCTTCACATCCAGCGGTGGCATGTGCAAAAGATGAGCACGTCACCATGATGTGGAGATCTGCACTAAGGTTCTCAGCAGATGCTGCATGAAGGCATTTGGTGTTGGTGGAATTTCTTCCCCTTAGCCATCTACTTGGTGAACAGATGCCAATGAGTTTCCTGGAGTGTATGAATACCTTCAGTGTAACTTGAAGCCACAGATTTTGAAAAGGCTTCCATTGCCATGTTTGACAGTTGTGTTGTTTGCCCAAATTATTGAAACCCCTGAACGATGTCGTTGTCTTCTACAGTGTCTAAAATAATGTTAACCTATTAATCACGATTCATTCATTTTTGTGAGGATGGAGAGATGAAAAACAAACACCCCATGCTGCATGGTTCAATTTGTCTGGGATATATATTCATACCCAAGTACCTTCATTACATTGGAATCGATAAATGAATGAACCATTTTAATCGCTGCTGCCGCAACTTAGACACCGATTGTTAAGGCCCGTCACACCTTGAAGGCCCTGTCACACCTTGACGATTTAGCCAATGTATGCCTGACGTATGCAAAGTTGGGCTAAAACGCCAGCACACGTCGGATACGGGTAAGTTTGTATACGTTAAGAGCATGGTGGCATACGTCGTAGTACGCTGGCTTTCGTCATTGTACTTTGCGGTTGTCCTCAAATTTTAGCATGCTTGAAATTTTACGATGTATGCCAGCGTATGACTCACACGTTCCACTACGCTGGCCATAAGTTGTAGGCACGTTATGCGATCGTTGACACACGTCAACACACGTTACTTGTATGTTACTCATAAGTCAAAACACGTCGATGTAATGATTAGCGTACCCGAAATTTATTTATAACCTATGAGTAACTTGTTGTAGGCACGTTACACGATCGTTGCACACACGTCGAGGCACGTTATGCGATCGTTGACACACGTTACTTGTAACTTACTCATAAGTCGAAACATGTCGAGGTAATGCTTAGCGGACCCAAAACTTATTTCTAACCTATGAGTAACGTGCTTTGAACCTATGTGTAACGTACCTCCAATGCATATTGACATATGTAGACGTATTTGATTGACGTCTTCCGGATGACCACAGAACTTACTCAACGCGTTTCTTATTTACAGCTACCGTATAATGGCGTATTGGCAGCGTTTAAAAAAAAAAAAAACTTCCAATATTTCGTCACGTGCCGTTAAGTCACGCCCGATTGCCTCTTCAGTTTGCTCATGTCTTATTCTTAGTTCCTCCTCTGTGAATATTTTCTGTTGGAGGATATTGTCACGTCGAAACTTAAAAGCAAATGTCCGAATATATTTTAAAATTCGTGATAGACTTAAAAAAACAAAACAATAAAAAACAAGAACAACAACAACTTCAGATATTTCGTCACGTGCCTTCAAGGAGCCAAGGAGAAAAAAATAAAATGTTCCTTGATGGAGAAAATATAAGTTTCGGGTATGCTAAACATTACCTCGACATGTTTCGACTTATGAGTAACTTACAAGGAACTTGTGTCGACGTGTGTCAATGATCGCATATCGTGCCTACAACTCATTCCCAGCATAGCGGAACGTGTGAGCCATACGGCGAGTACGTCGTAAAATTTTCAGCATGCTTGAAATTTCACGACGTACTAAACGTACCACGAAATATGACAGCATACTTCATCGTTTTTCAGCGTGCTCTTAACGAATACACAACTTACCCATACCGTATTCGAGGTGTGCCAGCGTTTTAGCCCAATTTTGCATACGTCAGGCATACGTTGGCTAAATCGTCAAGGTGTGACTGCGTGGTTGACACTTCCAATTCTCAGGTGGTTATGATTTAAATGATTTTACAGGCTATGCCACGAGTTCGTCGGCGATACGTGCAGCGCGCTATGCCTAAGATAAACTATCGTTGGGCATAGGTTGTGAACGCCGACAACAGGCTAAGCATTCGTTGGTATAAGTTATCTATAAGACAATGAAACGTTCTGTGCCCGTTACTCATATGTTATGCAAACGACCAACACGTTATGAATACGTCCAAAACTTAAAAAAAAACATCAAAATTTCAGCGTACGCCAACGTTTTACATACATTTCTATACGTTGCCATTGCTGGCTAAATCGTCAAGGTGTGACAGCGCCTTTACACTTGTGCAGACACATTTCTAGAAGAATGGCAGGAATTACAGGTGCTCGCCATTGTTGCCAAGATCTTTTGATCAAACAGAGTAAAACATTTTGGGATGAACTTAAGTACATCTCATGATCACATCCTTTTCTCATGTTTCTGCAACCATTGGGTGAATTATTATTCACTGATTGTGTTGACATCCCACAAGACACCTTCCAATGATTTGTAAAAATCATGCCACTGTGCCAAGGCTGTGATTAAAGTGAACAATGGGCCAACCAAATATAAACTACAAATACTAATCAGTGGCCAGGCAGGGGGACATCTGTGTAATATGTATGCAAAAAGAGGGCATGGTGGTAAACTGATTAAAAATGAGGGGAAAAAGGAAAAGGAAGGAGAATAGACGGATAAAATTGGAAGGTACATCAGACGTATGGGAACGGGGGAAGTGGTTGGAGAATTTTATGATCTATCGTGATATCGATGATTTTTGTCACATTAACTGACATAACTGATGGCGAATTGATGCTGCTCTGAGTTGTGTCATGATATCGGTCATTTTTGTTCATAGATGCATATAATCATTTTGGAATGATAATTTTTAAAATATTCATTATAGTGATTTCCTTGTCATCGCTTGTTCAATTATATTTATTACCTACACCACCGAAGGTGAAGGAAGTTGTTTCACACCTTTTGGGTGGTCGCTAGACGACCGTTATTCTCAGGTTTTCCATCCATGTATGTAATGGACAGCTCTGGAGGCCAGAGGAGTCAACCGATTTTGATGAAACTTGACTGGTAGGTTCATACCAGGAGAGTTATATGCTTTTGAGCACCGTTACTATGGACACCACCGTTGCCTAGCAACGGGACTTTGAAATGTTTGAAAAAATCCGAAAATATTTATATATTTTTTTTTTCAAAAATCAAAAATCGGCTTCTGCACTTTTATGAGCACTACAATCAACCTCTTTGTCAAAAATTTTCAGCCAGATCCGTCCAAAACTGCATGACTAGCAGAGATGCCAACTTTTGGAAATCAGAATTAGGGAGGATTTGCAACCGACACCAAATAATGTGCGCGAAGCGCACATCTCGAGCGCGGAGCGCTCGACCCTTGCGGCGGAGTCCAGGGCCCGCCTTAGGGCCCTGGAAGCTCTGGGGTTCCAGACGCTCTCTAGTGCCCTCTGAGCCCTATTTTGGAGCATTTAACATGTTAAGAATTCCCACTTTTTGAACAAAAAAAGGGGAAAATTGTGCACTTTTTAATGTTACATGTATGTTAATATTAGTAAGTTAGGGGACAATCAAAGATTAACAAAAAGCACAAAAGAAGCAATATTTTTCTTACCTTACTGGCTGGTACTACTGCTGCTTGCTTTTTCCATGGCAGCTTTGCTGAGTGACAGCTGTGTGGCTCTTTTAGCCCTTCTGATTATGTCTTTGCTGTATTCTCTCTGGTAGCAAGGGGTGCTATGAGCTAGTTTTTCAATTAAGAGAGCTTCCAGGGTTTTGACACTCAAATTGGGACGAAATTCAGTTTGATTCTTCCGTACAAGACTGAGTGCCCGGCTCACTTGATGCGTTCGAATGAGGAATGACCAAGATTCCCTTCATCACTTTGCTCAAATTAGGATACTTCTTGGCACCAGTGCAGGGATCTGTGAGCTGTGAAATCCGATGCCACTGCTCATCCACTCTCACTGTCTCAGTAGCAATTGTAGCTATGGAGGCGTGTGCCTGGTAGTGAGCGAATTCACTCTCAAGACTGTCTATGTCACTATCACCGCCACTGAACAGACAGGGGAATTTCTTGATGAAAAACTCCACACAGTCAAACCCCACTTCTTGGTGTAGCTTAACATCCAGCACCTGAGCATGCTTGGCTAATTCATCATCTAGCGGCCAGGTTTTGAAGATGTAATTGCAGGCTTTCACATAATATGAGCGGAACTGCACTGAAGAAACCTTGGATGTCTGACTCACTCAGAGTGAAGGTGGATTTCTTGAGACTCCTTTGTTCCCTTATATACAGTTTGGCATCGTTCCCAATCATGAGGTCCTCATCATTCTTCTGATGATGTCTGTCAGAGAAGGGTACATTTACCAGAGCAACCGATGACACCGATGGTTTCAAAAACCGTACGAAGATATCTTTCAGAAGACCATTCAATTCTCCGTGCAGGAGATGAATACAGGGTTCGTCTCTTTGGAGCAGAAGATTCCCCTTCTCAAAAAAGCTTGTTAGCATATCGAAGGAAGAAACAATAGAGTTTTGTTTGTGGAGACAAGAACATCCTGTTGACACGTTTTCTCTAGATTCCTGCACAGTGTTTGAGGAAGATGCGCTTTTAGTTGTAGAACTCGTAGTACACTTAGCCGCAGGGCGATCACACTTGCGTTTACTGCCAGCAGAAGAGGTCAGACTCGTAGTACCAGATCCAATTTTACGTTTGAGGAGAGAGCTTGAGGTAGGTGCAGCCAAGGAAGAAGACCTCTGATTCGAAGGTTTTGCTGAGCTTCTATCAAGTGATTTGGCAAAAGCAGAACTTAACTTGGGTCCTTCTTTGCCTGTAGATGGGACTATCACAGTCTTTCTCGACTCTGAAGGGATCTGCTTTGTAGATGAACGTGATGAAGGGCCGGTGATGCTACCTGCTCTCAGCATTGGTTTTGGTGCTGTCCCTGCTGTCTTCTTCGCAGCAGATACTGCAGTGGTAGTGGTGAATGCTGCTCCACTAGTGCTTGATCCTGCAGTGCCAGTACTGGCAGTAGATACAGTGCCGTCCTTCTTGCTCGTTGTTAGAGTCTTGGCTACAGTTGGTTGCATTTTTCTTCGTACTTCTTCTTTGAAGAAGAGGCGAAGTGGCTCCCACTGTTCAATCAGCCTGTCTAGGCACTGACTCCTTTGACGTGCTTTCACTCCTTTGACGCGTTTACTACTTTTGTCCAAGTAGTAGTAAATATCGATGAGAAAGTCATCTAATTCAATGGGTAAGGCCTGAGCCACCTTCTTGGCCGTATTGTGCATCATATGGCAAGGGCATCCCATGATGTAGCACTCTGGATTTTGTTTGTGGATATAAGCAGCGACTCCTTTGTGCTTGCCCACCATGACAGAGGCATGATCAGCACAAAAGGAAACACAATTTCCCCACGGAATTTTCCTGTCACTGAACTCATGATCAAGCAGTTTGAAAATGTTTTCTCCAGTGGAATCTTGTTTGCACGCAGGCAAACTTAGCAAACCTTGCTTCACAATCCCAGCACTGTTGTCATAGTACGAAATCAGGACAGGATATAGCTGAGCCTCACCACTATCATTGCTACCGTCTGTAGCTAGGCTAAATGGAGCGAGTCTAGCAATATCGGCAATAGATGAAGCAGTAACATTTGACAACTCACCAATTATTGCTGAAGTTTTTGTTCTTGCACATCCATACTTTGAAGCAACTTTTGAATCTGGAAACATCTTTTGAAATAGAGGTCCAGCATGATCTGAGACTGATATGGGCAAGTTATGTTCCACAATAAATCCACTAAAGAGAAGTTCCGCTCGGGTAACATCCTCTTCCTCGCTTGTCCCTTGTTTGGTGAAATAATTCAGAAGTGTACCGGTACTCGTGCTCGAAGATCTCTCCTTTGCAATATCTGTGTGCCGTTTGCTTCCAACGTGCTTCCGAATATCATCGCGACCTCCGTGCTCAACTGAAATATCAACGCTGCATACCGTACAATGCGCATGATGAATTCCTCTTTCAGACTTTTGAATACACGGGTATTGGAGACTGTATTCGGTCTTGTACTTCTGAGACCATTTCTTGGTCTTCGTAAGCTTCTTTTCTGCCATTTCGTAATCAACATCGAGGGCTTGAAGCATCGGTAACTTCGAAGTCGATTACTTCGGTAACTTCGAAGTGATTAGTGAACAGTGCAAAAATATCAAAATTTCGGGAGGATAAGGATAGTGATCGTAAGGGCGGGAGTTTGGGTGAATTTTCGGAAGCCTCCCGATGAAATCGGGAGGGTTGGCATCTGTGGACTAGTATGCAATTATATAGCGACCACCCATGTCGCCTACTGGCTTGTCTGTCTGTCTGTTTGTTTGTTTGTTTGTTTGTTTGTGTGCAGGATATCTCAAAAAGTTGTGGACGGATCCGGCTGAAATTTTGTGGACAGGTTGGGTGTGTTACAAGGATGAACTGATTAGATTTGGTGAAGATCCAGATCCGGATCCGACTACTAGAATATTTTAAGTGATTCTTCACCATTGAGATATAGGGATAAACTCATATATATAGCCCGATATCTCACAAAGTAGTGGACGGATTCGGATGAAACTTGGTGGACAGGTTCTCCTCTGCTGATTCAGTACTGTGTGGCAAGGACAAATTGATTCGATTTTGGTGAAGATCCAAATCAGGATCCTGATACGATAATTATTTAATTTTTAAAGTGATTCTTCACCATTGAGATAGGGCCAAAAAACGATGTAGTACCTTATAGCATTATATTTCAAAAATGTATTGGGCCCGATATGTTCTCGTGGATCAGGCATTACATGGCGGAGGTATGCGCTCTCCCGAGTGCCCTTCTAATTCTCTATTCATTCATGCGCTTCCACTACTTCATAGTGGGCTGCAGAGTTTTCAAATAACTGTGCGACTTCAGCTATCTCCCTGGGTTTTGGAAATTTTCAGAACACCTCTCGTATTTCACTTGAATATCTCATGAGAGTCTGTCATAACCATCATAGAGTTCAGGCACGTTAGCTGGATTAAATTATTTTCAACTTTTCTTGTGACAATTTTTAATTGAAGTATTATTTTTGGAGATCAACTAGCAATGGGGTTTAAGTCTTGATGTATGGATTATTCTTGAATTGGTGATACTAGCTGAAGGGCTTGTCTATGACGGACACTTAAGTTCTGTTCTTCTCAAGCAGCTCATATAAGCATGATCTGTGATAGTTGCATTGCTTAATTAGTTCCAAATCAAATTATTTTGTGTGCACATATAGCTTTACAATTGAATCCGAGCTTCAGCTTCTGATCCACTTCTGGGCTAGCACACACACCACCAGGGGGCTAACTTGGCTACATACGTACATAAGCATATGCGATAGCTCCTATTATAGTAAGGTTATACCTTATAGCTCAGTCCAGGTTGAAAACCATGCTGCTCCAAACTGGATTCTCTGACGACTTAAATATGGTTGACTTGCCAAGCTCAGTGAAAAGCTCACTTTCATTTCAGTGAGCGTTTCATCTTCCTCATGTTTTACAACCTCCCTCTTCTCTTCTTCTGATTCAGCACTTTTAAAAGGCGACAAGGAATAATGAAGATTATCCTATGCCAAAAAATGGCGTCTTTTCTTTTGGTTTGATGCAAAATGTATCCCTGCTCTTGGGGGCGTGGCTTAGAATTTGGCAGACTTATCCTTTTAAGGCTTTGCATTATGAATGAAAAAGCACATCAACTAGTGACACTAGGGTATTGTATTATATTACTCATTATAGCAAACATTTAACCCACTTTGATTAATTATAGAAAGTTAGAATAGTTAGTGATAAGCAGTGAGGAGATAAATTTTAGCTGCAAAGTAAAACGAGAAGGGCACTTGGTGGAGCGCATACCTCCGCTCGGCTGATTAGTTTACGTTTCGTATCCTATCAAGTTTCGTCCGAATCGGTACATAACTTTTTGAAATACCATGCTGTGTGTGTGTGTATGTATATGTATATATATATATATATATATATATATATATATATATATATATATATATATATATATATATATATATATATATATATATACATCTATATATATATAATTTTAGCCCCATCACTCAAAGGTGAAGAATCGCTTTAAAAATTCTCGGATCCGGATTCGGATCTTCACCAAAATGTAACCAATTCATTCTTGTTACATTCCCAACCTGTCCATCAAGTTTCATGCAAATCCATCCACAACTTTTTGTGATATCCTGTTATATGTTGTTTTTGGCCCAATCCCTCAATGGTGAAAAATCACTTAAAAAATTATCAGATCCAGATCCGGATTCAGATCTTCACAAAAAATCTAATCATTTCGTCCTTATCTCATGCCAAAGCTCTCCACAAAATTTCGCCCCAATCCATCAACAAATATTTGAGAATATATATATATATATATATATATATATATATATATATATATATATATATATATATATATATATATATATGTATATAAAAAGACCCACCCTCATCTCTCACCTGTGAATGGAGGGAATAGCCAATCAGCTCTCACCTTATCGACAACACCCAGGTCAGGTCTCACCTAATTAATTGTACTATGTGTGAACGTCTTTATAGTTGTAGAGGAACTCTGAGAAGGGTTTGAAACAGCGTCGCACTTACCTTGAGTTGGTCTTCTTGGGTTGCTTTATGCAGCTACTTTGGCTGGAGGAATGTGGGAGGGGTCAATTGCTTAGATAATCTCAGCCACTTGGGTGTAGTCGGTAGATGAGAGCTGATTGGCTATTCCCTCCGTTCACAGGTGACTGATGTGGGTGGGTCTTTCTTTCTTTATTTATTTGTTGACTGCTTTTGACGTTTGTACATCGTACATGCTTGGGAGCCTCATTGGTATGCATTGCTGTCTACGCTATCGCTCATGATTTGCCAACAAGCGATGAAACCGGTCCCATAGCGGAGCAGGTGTATAGCTTTGGGATTCTTATTTGTGTACTATGTGTGAACGTCTTTACAGTTGTGGAGGAATTCTGGGAAGGGTTGGAAACAGTGTAGCAGTTACCTTGTGTAGGTCTTCTTCATGGGTTGCTTTATGCAGCCACTATGACTGGAGGAGTGTGGGAGGGATCAATCAGTTATATATATATAAAATTGGATAGGTACCTGGAAGTTATGGAGATAGAGGGGTATAGGGATGTTGACAGGACTTTTAGGTAGTTTGAGCATTGATGGGTGATTGTGTGCATGTGCACAGAGTGCTGTTGGTGGGGATCTTTTCAAGGGCTGTTGTATGGTTGATGTATGTTTTCACCAAGCCAATGCCCCCTCCCCTGAGTGAAGAAGAAAAATAAAAATAACAATAATTAAAATAAAAAAAATACAAAAACTACAAAAACTTTAAAAATAAAATAACAATAACAAAAAATAAAATAAAAAATTAATTAAAACCTTTTTTATTTTTGCATTTTCTTCCTTGGATCTTGTGTAGATAAATTAGTATAGTGTTCGTGCAGGCATGAGGGGCCGAATGGCCTCCACCTGTGTTCGATTTCCTTGTGTCCTTGTATATGTATGTATGTATATGTGTGTACACACACACACACACACACACACACACACACACACACACACACACACACACACACACACACACACACACACACACACACACACACACACACACACACACACACACACACACACACGAGGTCCGTCTAAAAAGTAACAGGACTGACCACAGAAAGTTTATTCCAAAAAATATATTGAAATCACAGCTTGTCCCCTTCAAAATAGTTTCCCTCCAGTCTCACACACTTGTTCATCCTCTTCTTCCACACTTCGATGCACCCCCAGAAGGCTTCTTCTGGAATCCTCTGGAACTCCGTCGTCATGGCCCTTTTTATGGCTTTCACATCAGGAAATCGGGTCCCCTTGATCACCCCCTTGAGCTTGGGGAATAAAAAAAAATCACAAGTGGCCAAGTCTGGCGATTACGGGGGTTGCTCCAGAGTTGGCACGTTCCTCTCAGTCAGAAACTGTCGGATGCTCAGGGCACTGTGAGCAGGGACGTTGTCATGGTGGAGCAACCAGGCGTTGTTCTCCCACAGATCCCTCCTCTTGTCCCGGCCTGATCTCATGAGGTGCCGGAGGATTTCCTTGCACACGTATTGATTTAGTGTTTGACTCTGTGGTAAAAACTCGAAGTGGACGATGCCCTTGATTTCAAAAAACGTGGTGAGCATCACCTTGACCTTCGACTTTGACATCCTTGCTTTCTTTGGTCTTGGTGATGCTGGACTTTCCCACTGACGACTTTGCTGTTTGATCTCGGGTTCATATTCGAACATCCACGATTCATCGCCAGTAATGACTCTCCGGAGCAGGTCTGGATCGTCCTCCAGGCGCTCGATAATGTCTTGACAGACAGTGACTCTTTGCTGTTTCTGGTCCTCGAACAACAGCTTGGGGACCATCTTTGCGCACACCTTGCGCATTTCGAGATTTTCAGTGATGATGCTCCAAACAGTGTCCTTGTTGATGGAAAGTTCCTCAGCAATCATCCGCACCATGAGTCAACGATCTGCGCACACCATCTGCTTCACACGCTCGATGTTGTCCGCCGTTCTGCTCGTTGAAGGACTTCCAAACCGTGGGTCGGCTTCACCCTCCTCCCGCCCCTCTTTGAACCTCTTGTGCCATTCAAATGCACATGTATGTGACATCGTTTCTTCCCCCGTAGACTTGCTGCAGCATTGCGCAGGATTCGGAAGGTGTTTTGCCAAGCTTGGCAAGAAACTTCAGATTGTCTCTCTGCTCACAACTCAGACTAGACAACGTGTAAAGCACGACCTGTAAAAAAAATCACATAATGAGCACAGTCAACCATCACCAATCATATATATTGCTGGAATGTTGTGAAAGACTGTGACACAACCTGTTCATTCAAGTTGTGTAAGTGGTACACACAGCAGGCTCAGTCCCGTTACTTCTTAGATGGACCTCGTACATATATGTATATATATGTATATATATATATATATATATCTTCTTCTTCTTTCGGCTGCTCCCGTTAGGGGTCGCCACAGCGGATCATCCGTGTGATCCGCATAGTGATTTGGCACATGTTTTACGCCGGATGCCCTTCCTGACGCAACCCTGGTCGCCTCTTACGACACAGGGATATGGTACACCTATTTTAACCGGGGTATACACCGGCCCAGTACACTGGTACTCATTTTGCCGACCTCGGAAGGATGACAGGCTGAGTCAACCCCCTGGTGTATTAATTCAGTGGCTCAACGGGGCTTGAACTCAGGACCTCTTGGATCCCAAGCCGCTGCCCTAACCACTGCGCCAACACCAGGCATATATATATATATATATATATATATATATATATATATATATATATATATATATATATATATATATATATATATATATATATATATATATATATATATATATATATATATATATATATATATATATATATATATATGCACATATGTAATCTGGATAACTTACTAGCCTGAGCAATGCCTCTTGGGAGTGTGAGTTTGGAATTCCTTGTGCAATTGTAGTTTGTCCATTTTCTCTGACTGATATTTCATGTAATCTATGTGCAAATTCCTTCCTGATCGATGCGGCTAAAGATAAAGTGCTATGAAATGAACTTCATGGTTCTTTTTTTGTTGTTGTTAACAGAAGGAACATTTCACAAAAAGATGTGATGAAAGTTAAAAAAAGAAAAAAAAAAGTATAAAGGGTTGAAACCTCAACAGGCGAAAGTAATCATGAGAGTAAATAGAGATAGGAACATTTCTGAGGCTCAAAATAAATTCAACACCAGATGGAACTCATGAATTCCTTTCCAATTGTCCAATTAAGCTCAGCAGAATAGATTAAGATAAGATATTCACAATTTTGCATTAAGCTGAATTTTTTTTTGGTTGCCAAGAAACACACACTTCATACGTTGCTTGATATCAAAGCTGCACATTGCCAACAAATAACCTTACTCATCCTGAACAGGACTATGTTGACCAATCAAATAGCTGATTGGCCATCGAGCCATCTGCATGTCAATACGAAATGTGCAGCTTTGTTCATGTTCACGAATGCACAACCCCATCCACCAAGAAAGTCAAATAAATTCCAAACAACTCAAAAATGGTTCCAAGGCAATTACACAACATCTTGGTGGCATAATCAATGGTTAGGACGTTCCCTCAGAATCTGGGAGGTTGGCGGTTTGAACACGACCCCAGCCGAGTCATACCAAAGATTTCAAAATGGTACATGCTGCTTCCTTGCTTGACGCTCAGCAATGATTAAAAAGATTAGAGCATGGCCAAACAACTATAGGTCAGCAACCATTGCACAGGCTTGATGGGTCTCATGGCCTCCTCCTGCATTGAGGTTATTTGTGAGGGAACTTCTATTTATCTGGGTAAAGCACAGAACAAGCAGGAACCTTTCATTTGCTTGGACAGATTAAGCTTATATTAATGCAGAACCTGGTTTACTAATGTTGGTGTCGGTGTGTCCGCAGGTGCAAACTGCTTTGCAAATACGCGGATCATACCAGCTGGGAAGAAGGTCCGGGTGGACGAATGCACCGTCTGCGAGTGTCCCACACAGGAGAACTGGACTCAGACAGACAGCCAGGCTGAGTGTTACAACTATGGCTGCTAACACCTGCGACACATGCATTCATTGCGGTTTCTACAACACACTGAGTACACAAGCAGAGTTCTAATTTCAAAATATTTATGATATTCATTTGATTAATGTCTGATTACAATGGTGGAGCAAGTAAAGGAATAAAGTATTTTAATCAGCTGGTGCATTAGTCAGCTTATTTTTTATCCAATGAAAGGAAAGCAAATATTTATGATGATCACTTACTGTGAAAGAGGTCAATAGTCTTGGAATGAAAGGAACTGCAAGTATTTTTGGAAAAAAAAAATTGGGGGGGGGGGGGGGTCAGTGGCCTTGACAAGGAGTTTGAAATAATAATGGCATTCATTGTGAATAAAAAGTAATTTTCTACCATAGAGTTAAACATTTTTGTCGATGCCAAGGTAATGGCAGCTATGAAGAGGAAAGCTAAATTCATGATGCTGCTTTAACCTCCAAGGACAGTCTCGGTTTATTTTGAGTAGAGCAATGAATTGGATTTTAAAAAAATACAAGTTACACACAAATGAACATGAATTCAGACGAGTGAGAATTTGTCGTTCAAGAGCTCCAAATGTTGGTGCAATATCACCAGAAAGCATTCAAACTGGTTTTATTTTTTTTGGGGGGGGGGGGGTTAATTCCCCAACATACCTTACGCAAAAAAAAAAAACCTCAGCAAGTCAAATAAACTTTGTATTCAAGAAAACAAGGTGAGAATTCCTGGTAGTTCGCTTTTATTTACAGCAAGGATTGCAACATTCAATCTTAATTCACTGTGAAAGATTGTTATCCATTCATCTACTTAGTTCCCGGTCACAGGAAATGAAATTAAGTGTCAGGATGAAGGATGCACCCGAGGTATGTGTCATGCATTAGAGACGAGGAAAAGTCTAAAGGATCCATATATTTAAAATATACCGAATGAGGCTGTTCACTATAAACAAATAATACAGACAGCAGAACCTGTTTTTGGTTTTCCAATGAGAATATGCCATCATTTATTCCTTTTACATTGACATTTTTGAAACAACTGTCCAACGAGGTAGACGTGAGCTGAATATTACAGATTAGGACTCAGACATCAAACAATGCTGACTGTACGATGAGAATACATTTTCACAAAAGGATGTCTAATTATTGATTCAGTTTGATCATTTGCTTGGTGACAAGGTGAACTGTGCCAAAAAGCTTTCACACATTGATATTTACTCTGTAATTTGATGTCATCTGCCAACTAGAAACTTCCACCCCAGTATAAGGCCTATATACTTGTATAAGCAGTCGTGTATGCACAACGATAGTGCAGAAGCGTGAACCAGCCATTAGTCATCTCCAAGACTGAAGTAGCACTTGACAACCGAGTAGATATCGGGTTTGGGTTGGTAAAGGCTAAGGCTATTCCTGGTTAAAAAAAAAAGAAAATTGTGCAAAGTTTCCATGTTTCATTAGACACTGGATGCAAGACTATGAAGATAAGTGAAACTGGCACTTAATAATATATGTGATTAAGATTGAAGGCCAAAACTCTTCAAAAGCAATACTATGTAACTCAGAGTACTGTACAGTACATGTTCTTTTCATGACAAACAATGATCGAATGCAGAGCTTGCGCACTCCTCACTGCAAATGCAGATGTCAATGCTACCTTGAGAAAAAAGGTAAGACAAATATTACTTATTAACATAAAGTAGTTTCAGCAGTCCATGCTGATGCTCAAAAACTGCAGCTAAGCAAAGGTAACGAAAACAGGATACCAAAATCAGCATCAGGCTTTTAACAGCCAGTTGAGGAAAGCCATAAAGACCTTTACAGATGAATACAAGTTAAATTGTTTGGCAACGATTAATAACAGTTTGCTTGATCATGTTGAGGACAAATGTCATCATAATCAATGTACAGTGAAGCATTAATGGAGGAGGATCATGATGAAGTTTTGGGTTGCATTTCAGCCAACAATGTCAGTGAGCCACTCATATTTGATGGCACCCTAACTACTCACAAGTACAGGCAGATTCTGAACCTTCATGACATTCTCTCAGGAACAAAACTGTTCAAGTGTGGCTTCATATTCCAGTAGAACAATTACCACAGGCATACAGCATGCAATTACGGTGCAATGGTATATTGATGACAAAGAGGCTGAAGCATCACACAGCCATGACATGGCCAGAATGATATGAAACAAGTCCAGATATGAACATTATTAAGGCTTTCTGAACATTCACATACATAGAGAAACTGAGAACATCAAACGGTAATCGAACAGTCATGTGAGTAATACAGGATTGCTTGGAACAATATTCCAAGCAATTGTACATTATTATACTGTACGACAGCAGTATGTGAAACTGCACTTAGTGTAAAGCAAAGACTGTCTCATACACAAATCACTAGTACACTGTGCATCTAATTCGCTCTTCTTTTGTATTGTCTGTGGAAAAGAATTTAGTAAAAATTATACTTTCGACGTATTGTTTCAGAAACTCATTGTTTGTGACTCCTATATATGTGTATATGTTATGGGCTCCCCCCCCTAATTTTAAAGACTATATATTATAATATATAGAGATCTTTTGTTAGAATTAATGAAACATCAACTTCAAAGGAGAAGTGTGCAAGTCGGTATTTTCAAGCTTCATTCTTGGACTCGTGTTTCTCCCATAAGGCTTTATCAGCAAGACAGTAACATTAAAATGCAAGTCTCTTCACTCGGCCTGTACAGTATATCGTGTGATACCACATAACGCAGAGTACTTATAACAAATGCCTCTTCAACATATATCATTCACATCATCGGTAGCTTCAATCGATAGAGATACAGATATGATGACAACATTCTTTATTTGGATTTCAAAATGGAATAGTTATATTAAAATTAAAACAGTTATCATGCAGTGTATTCCTGCGGGAGAACATACCAAGACACATTTTGTTGTGCTTTGCATTCTAGCGTTGGATTTCCTATGGATGGATGATTTTCTCGAATGCGTTTCGTTTTTGACAGCAAAAAAAAAAAACCAAGCAAACCTACAGAAATTGGAAGAAAGCCAATTGCTGATTGCCCATGGTGAAAATAACCGCTTATCTGTGAAAAACACAGGGTGGTAAACGGATGCACATAGCTTCTCAATCTGGCTGCAGGAAGAATTCCAGAGAACGTCTGTAAAAAAGAAAACCTTTATGTTTACCTGGCAACAACCTCCAGTATATCTCCTGCATTAAAAAGTGACATCGAGGAAAAGACCGAGTGTAGTATTTTCAGCGATGTATTGCAACGGCACTAAACCATTCATGTTTAATACTGTGACTCAAAAGGATTTTGTTTTATCTGCCATGTAACAATAATAATAATAATAATAATAATAATAATAATAATAATAAAAAGAACTGAATTATTATTCTATTCTTATGTATAATACATTTTTGAAAAAACAAACATGAAATGAGGAAATATTCCCACTGAATCCATTTTTTAATAAAAATGTGCAAGCTTAATCATCAATTTGTGTTACATACAATAATTCTGCATCATTTGCTTTATGTACAAGGTAACTTGGAATAGTTTGATGTTGAAAATGAAGTTATATGTAAATCATTTTACGATGAAAGTTGATATTATTTTTTTCTATGAGTGCATTAAGTTTACTCAAACAATTCCCAATTTAGATGCCGACTTCAAATGCAGGCCTCATGGGAAATGTGGCCAAAAACTGTCGACAAGAACAGTAGGAGTGGAACAAGTCAGCAGTGTGGCAAGGAACACACTCAACAGGCCAACAAATCGCAGGAAATTAAATCCAGAACATACTCAACAGGCCAACAAATCGCAGGAAATTAAATCCAGAACATACTCAACAGGCCAACAAATTGCAGGAAATTAAATAGAATTCAATAATCCTTGCACTTCCAGGGCACATGCTGTGCTGAAATGTTCTTTCTGGGTATTCTTGTCCACTTAGAAGTAATTTACATATTGGTGTAAAAATGCCATAACGATTGAACCCTCCCACTTCCCCCTCTCCCATTCTTCACACATTCCCTTTACTTCCTATCGGTCCTCTTTCTCCAAACATTCTTTTTCCCTGAGCCTCCTTGCTTCCATTCCTTTTCTCAATTTGTTTTTTTCCCAATTTACCAATTCCTTCCATGACTCTTGTGTATGCAAATATGTATGAGGTTTCCAAAGCTTATTATTATTATGATTATTATTATTATTTAACAGCCATCATAATCCTACCTTTTCTTGTGGGGTCAGCAGGTGTAAGCTTGACCTGAGTATTGACAATCCAGCTGGCCAGGCCTGACATTTAACTTGTTAGGGCTGGAATTTGGCCATGGTGCTGGCAACAGCTCACTTACTCTTCTTGAAGGACACCATGGGATCTTTAATGCCCACCAATAAATTCAGGCAGATGGGCCACCCATTTAATGTCCATCCTAGGAACAGCACACACATTGATGAATGACCTTGCCTGTGAAATACCGAATTGACAGTTTATATCTCTGGGTCGGGAATCAAACCCAGGCTGGACAGCTTGGAGGTGAGTGTGCATATCTTTAAGCCATCCTGCCAGCCCATGAGGTACCAAACCTAACATAGGTTAATGTGGTTCATCATGGTAGATCCCATACACGAGCTTCTCAGACCTGTGTGTGCAGATATTTGCAACTGCACCATCCACTTTTGTCATGCTACTATCATTCGTGACGAAAAGGCAGTTCTCGGTGTGTGTGTCTGTGTGTGTCCATCAGCAATCAATGATCACGAACAGGAGCCAAGCTTAATGTCCTATCTTACAGAGAATGCAATTTACAATAACTACAACTCGTTGCTTGCAAAGCACTAGTCAGACAGTTTAAACTTGGATCAAGAGTCAAATCCAGATTTATAGAGCTCAAAGCCACCTTTTTGGACCAATTGGTGGAGGTGAAGGCTCATGTTCTTGACAGAGCATCAGGGTTCTCAGGGAAAGTAATGAATGTTTCCATTGCTAAGAAACAATCCTGGACTAGTCAACATTCCTTCACAGTGTGTAGACATTTCCACTGAGCAGCCAATCAAATTTGGGCAAGTGAGGGAAAAGCAACAAGACTTTTTCAGGTATATATTGAAGCTCATAGAAGAACAGATAAAAGGGGAAAAAAGGAAAACCATGGGATAACAACAAATGGATGAGATTTAAGTGGAGAGGAGGGTAGGTTGAGGGTTAGACACTGAGAAAAGCTCAGAAAAGATGAGATGGTGATTGAAAGAGAAACTTTTACCAAGTTAAATTTAGATGTAAGAATGTACTGCTAAATAAAGTGGGCAAATGACATGCTAAATCGAGTCAAATTTGACACCCTGGCAGAAAGACAGTTCTGTGCAGAATAATTTGGATTTAATACAAGTATACATCTTCATAGATGTCTTGTACTCAGGCATTGACAAGATCGAACAGGCGTCTCGAGCCAAAAGCTCACCAAAACAGGCCCATTCTTTCAATAGGCCAAATTTGCATATCACATACTGTATCTTATACCCAAAGCTAAACAGTTAAGCAGTCATAACAAAGAGTTTAACTTGAGAGTTCATAAAATACCGAACCCCATACAGTCTTGAGAAAACAACATGGGAAGGGTCTTTTAAACTCTTACTTTGCATTTCCGAGCAAAATCTATATTTTCTATGAGCTGCGATTTTATCTGAATGTTGTTTATTCCCTAACGATGAAAGCGCGAGTGCAAATGTTATTGGTCGAGATGGTGTAAAATGGCGTAATCATTTTTCAAAGCACTGAAAAATGGAGTTTTTTGGAAGTGACAACAAGGCAATTTGTGATCTACAGTCTTCAAGTGTATAATCCAATTGAAATAAAATAAAGGTTTTAAAGGCTGTAGATGAAAAAAACAACATTTTTGTAAGTTTACTGCCATTGATGTACCGTCTTTTACACAACCTTGTTTATCACGTTCAATTAGTTATTTGTGCCTGTTCTTTGTGTCCATTATGACATCCATAAATACATTCAATTTTCTGTTTGGAATGATTTTCAATGTTGTTTGACTGCCAGACAGACAGACTAAAATTACTCCTCTGTGCACATGCACGATCGGTACGAGATTCTTTAAATTTGTCAAATTCAGAGTCAAAGTACTGCTAAACTGCAGGTTCATGTTCCGGTTCATGTTCTATAGTTAAAAATATAATATTCAAACACTTTTCATGATGAGTTACAGATTTATATTAGGTCAACCTAATGTACTGGATGAATATTAAGATTAAAATTTGGCTTTTCTGAGGGCCTGTCCTGGTGAGGGCCTGACCTCAGCATTTTTAAAGTTTTCATATTCATGCAGGTAAATTTCTTATAATGGAAGGGGAGTCATGAACCGAAACAGACATTTCATATGTTGATTAAATTGGGTGGAATTTGAATGGCAACTTCAAGAGTTACAGTACTATTACCCGATAGAAAGTCAGAAGCAATTCTAAAGCGAATTTGAAAAGTGGAACAATAAATTTAAGTGGCTTTTAAGGAGGAATCAAAGAAGGCATGGCAAGAAATTGAGAATATTTACAAGAAATACAGAGCAAGCATGGTGTTAATGTTAGAAACAGAAGCAATGCATTTTGTTCAGAAACCAATTTAGCATTTTTCCTCAGCTGGCTGGCAGGTCAGTGTTGAAAATGACTAAAAAGCGATGTATTAAATAATACATAAAACTTCGTGATCAGAAATTTCATTCAAGAAAATTATTGGATCATCAAAAGCTTTGCTCTCAAAATAAGTGATGTTTTGTCAACATAGCCAGTGCATATCACGAAAAACAAACAAAAAAAAAAACTTATGGTCTTGGGGAACAATAATACTTTTGTGGAAATGCTGTTGGAATGGAATTACCCCAGCTAAGTCAGCAGAGATTCCAGACTCCAACAGCAGATCTCAACAGATGAATGCTATGAAATCGACATAGTGAACCATTTAAAAAATCTTAATCTCACTTTTTTGAATTAGGCTCACTTGGCTGCACCTGGTTGGGTTTGAGGTTAGAGGAGCAGCAGTTGAAAGCCGAATCCAATCTGGTTTCCTCCTGATGACTCAGTCATTGCTCTTTGCTTATACAGGTTCCTTCTGATTATGCCAATGTTGTATTTGGTCTTTCATTTGATCAAGATAGTATTCAGGCTGCTGTATACGAGTGTCTCATTTAAACCGTGTATTGGCTATTTCTTTGAAATCATTACGCTTGGCCAACTCTTATAATTGCATGACATTTAGGAGTGAAGGACAATTTCATATGTGTGTTCGATGTGAGTACATAGGGCAGCCCGTGAAATATGGTGACGTACATTTTCAATTGGAAAAAAAAGTTTTAATGCATGTAAAGCAACCATGCAATCATCAATTATGAACTTTGGAGATTTATCTGTCATGAACAACCTTTGCTATACGGGACTATGATTTTGCAGAATCACTTCGTCCCACCAATGGATGAAATTATTTAAAACTCTTACGCCAACAGTCCTCGTCATTTGATTCACAGAATTCCTCAACTTTTGCGCTCATTTAACATGAGAAATTGTGGCCTTTATGTAAAGAAGACTTTTCATATATTTTCCCACAAAAATTAATCACATGCATGTAAATATGTCGGGGCTTTGTAATTACACATTGGGTCCTGTCTTCAAACTTAAGAGAAATGGCTCATTTTTCAAAATGCTTCATGGAGAGAATCAAGGACAAATCTTGCAGTTTGGGGAGTTACACCATCGAACATGAACCATCATGTACTTGTCTCTAAGTTATTATTCCATAAATGTGGGAAAAGTCGTTCTGTATTGTGGCAGATTTAAATTAACTGCCACTTCCATCAATATCAGACCAATAAGAATTTAGTTTGACAAAACAGCCCTTTGGGCTAGTGCCCCTGCCTCACACTTGCTCAGCTTGATGCTGTGGAAACCAAGGTCTTCAAGATCATTGGAATCTCCCGCACTGAAGCTGAGTTTATGGGCATATCACTTCGTCATCGCAGATAGGTCGGTGGTCTCTCTGTCTTCTACTGAATCATTTCTGGTTTTTCACCCTCTGTTCTTTCTATGTTTTGTCCCCCACTCCCCACCCCTGTCAGGTTTCTGTAGGGCTCACATGGTCCACCATCAAATTTCTGGGAAAACTACCTAAATCCAGGATCACTGCTCACCTCCACACATTTGTTCTTCTTTTTTCCCCAACTATGGAATCAACTTCCACATCCGCTTCACTCTCATTGTTCCCTCCAGGTCTTCAAGATAGCTGTTCACTGCCATCCCAGATCATCCCCAATCTAAAACCATGATCTTTCTTATTCACGTTTATCCCACCCAAATCCCTCCTAATTTTGCAGTATTTCCTCCTTGGAGTTTCCTTCTCCATACATGTGCGTTTTGCATCCTGTTTTTGTCCATTACATCCTGATCCATTTCTTGTGCTAGCTCTTCCACGAGCCTCGACTATGTATACAAAAAAAGAAATGTTAATTTTTTTTCCCAGGCAAAAGAGCTTCGTGAATGTCGCGTGGATTTTCAGGACACCTAAATCGAGTGTTTTCGATTTGCAACCCCATTTAAAGAGATATAGGCCTTAACTAAAATCCAGATGTTCTGCAAGACCTTTATTCACAACATCGAAATATGCAGTCTTACCCATAACATTAGTACTGCATGAGATGATGCATGGGGCAACCAATCACTGCTTTCCAACCTGCAAAGAAAACTATCATCAACCTGTTTGGACTCATTTATTTTGAAGTTTTTGGAAAAGGATGATTATCCTCTTTTTTTCCTCCTATTATTTGGTTTTATAAGTCATACCTTCTGCCTCTCATTTTCGCAGACCTTCTCATGATCCAAATAATATAGCTGATGATACACCAGATAAAGTAGGTGGGTGATTGAGTGATGAAGCATGGGGAAGAAAGAGGAGACAGGGAGGAAAAAGATGGCATGAAGGATGGGGCTTTTTTTTTACATATATATATATATATATATATATATATATATATATATATATATATATATATATATATATTGTTACGGATTCGCGCCCGCCGGCGTGCGAACGGCCACGCAACTCGAATCGCGGCACGTCGCCCACCGGACGGACAATCCAGTCGTGACCCTCTCGGACTAACGCCGGGAACCAGTCACGGGTGGACCTTTCGGTCTCACCGCGATCGAGCCAATCAGCCCCCGCGTGGGATAGGGTTGCTCGCCAAATTCGACCTACCTAAGTACCCACGCGGAGGGTAGACCGGGCGATCGCACCTCGCCGCAGGTCGACTTCGGACACGGGCCACTTAAGCGACCCGTTCCGTACTATCGGGATAACCGAGCGGTGTTATCGTCGACCTCGACGGTTCGATTAATTATCGGGCGTATTCAGCCCACTACCAACCCTTTACGTGAAGCAAGATGGGGATTCAATAGAGGAAAAGACGAAGCGAAGCGGGAGAACAGTTCAATAATAAAGCACATTTATTCGCGATGAACGGAAAGCGCAAATATACAATTCCACCAAAAGCACACAGAAAAGACACAATGCAATTTACACAAAAAGCAAATATAAAAGAGAAGACACAATGCAGAGCTAATACCGACTACCGAGCACACGGCAACACTTATACAATTTTACTTCACAGACGGCGCCGACAACACATACCCAAAACCAAGGAAAAGAATACCCTCAAGGATGAGGCGGGCCTGAGGCCGAGACCGGGTCGCGCCTACCCGTCTGGTGATGAGACGCGGAGCGGCGATGGCGCCTCAACTCCGCGGGCCTCGCGGACAGTGTCTGGTAGGGGGTGGGAAAGGGGCCCCCTTGGTCGCACTATCTCAGCGCGGGGGGAAACAGGAGGGGGTTGCTGATGCTCGGGGTATAGAGGATTTTTATTATCCTGCGACGAGCGTCTCCACCTCGGCCAGGTCGCGCTGTCGGCCTCCCTGGGGTGCAGCTCCCGACGCGAGCACCCCCTCGTCTGGTGTCGCTGCCTTTCCACAGCTCCGTCCCCTCCGTTCCGACTCCAACGCACACGACGACCAGCTCCTTCTTGCCAACTCCACCGCCCACGAAGTCTTGACTCTCTGTTTCCGACTCTCCTACTCCCCTACTCTCCACCTCTGGACTCTACTGGACTGACGAACACGGTCCTTTTATCAGCCCCGTAGCTTCGCCCTCTCATCTTTGACCCCCTCCCTTCGACCTTTCACCTCGCTCCCCATTGGCCCGAGAAAAAGTGGGCGTGAAGGCTTTTTGATCCATAAATTTGCATATATCGATCGCCCTGGGGGCGGGCCAGTCGCCCCTCGCTCACCGATTGGACGGCAAAAAGTGGGCGTGTGTCGTTTTTGATCCGTTTTTGAAGCACAAAATCCGTGATTTTGTACACGCTGTTCGACGCGCGCCCTGCACGAGTCCAACACCGGTACCCACAGCGGGGCAAGAACGGTGGCGATGCGACGGTTGCGAGGTGTGACGGGAAGGTCGTGGCGGTTGTGGTGAAGCGGCGTTGTGGTTGGTGGTTGATGTTGTGATTGTGGTGGTAATCATGGCGGTTGGTCCAAAATAAAGATAGCAAAAGAAAAACGGCTATCCTGAAGAGTCGCAGCACGCATAAATGACATGTATTCCCACTAGACAACGGGTTTGGGCCTAACTACACATGTACTTACCGAAATACCTCACCTAAGGGACCTGAATGGTGGTTTGCGAATTTGGTAACCACAACAATATATAACCAAAATGGTAAACAAGATGGACACTACAGGGACTTTTAAGTCTTTACACGACAGGGAATTTCAGGTCAGAAAGCAGGAAATTTGACGTTGGTGGGTTTGGGGTGGATTAATGGGGGTAGAAAAGATTGTGGTTTTGGATGGGGTAAGATAAGAGATGGTGCTGAACATCTGTTTTGAAGACCTGGCAGGAAGAGTGGAATTGAAGAGTGTTGGAGTTTGTTCCAATGGTGGGGAAAAAGAGGAATGAAAGAGTGAAGGTGATCAGTGATTCTTGATTTTGGTAGTTTTACCAGAAGGGGGTTGCTGGCAGACCTTGAGTGCCTTGCACAAATATGGGGGGGACATATCACAGATAGAGCAGGAGGGGGCAAGGCCGGAGAGGAGACGGTAGAAGACAGAAAGATCACTGACCTGCCTGCGGTGAGAGTGAGAGACCCAAAGACTCAGCCTCATCACGGTCGATACCAGTGATCCTAAATGCCTTGGTTTCCACACCGTGAAGCCAAGAAAGGTGAGAGGCGGAGGCACCAGCCTCGAGGGGAAAGCAGCCTTTGTCGAGGTGAAACTTTACAGGTGTGAACGCTTATCCATGAGGAACAAAAAGTTCTCAACTTATGACGTGAAGTAAGTCACATGGTTTGGCAACTTTGATTTTTTTTGAAGAATAAACATTTTAAAATCTTCTTCTGCAGAACGGCTTGCCAGATTGAGGGGGAAACTTCACTTACATATTCCCCAATCCTTGGGGAAACCAGGGTGTTCACAAATAATTAACAGTTCACAAGGTGTGGCAGTCATACTGGTTTGAACAAAAATCTTCAAAAAATCTCTCTTGAACCGCTTCATCAATCGATGTGAAACGCCACAGTTATGATCTAGTGGACATGTGGAATAAATGTTTCAAATTTCAACCTGATCGGATGTATGGTCTGACAGCCATATTTATTTAATATTTTAAATCTGGGTTCAGTGATATCAATCAAACTTGGTACAAGTATGTATAATGATGTAATAATGTGGGCGGCGGCAGACTGGCGATGTTGTGACATTGAACGTTGTCGTTCTTATTTATTCATTGTAATCATCTAATTTATTTTGTCTTACTAACTCTGGAGATGTCCTCAATGGAGAGCCATGCCTAAGTTTTGCCTTCGAAGCTTGAAGATTGCTCACCAAGTGGCTTAAGCTCATCTCCAAAGCCAGTCACCGACTGGGCATCCTCCATCGTGCAAAGTCCTTCCTCAGCACACCTGAGTTCCTGACGACATACAAAGCTTAGGTCCACAGCCTAATGGAGTAATGCTCTCCCCTCTGGGCTGGTGCTCCTGCCCTCTCACCTTTCTCGGCTTCACGTTGTGGAAACCAAGGCACTTAGGACCATTGGCATGTCCCACGATGAGGCTGAGTGCTTGGGTCTCTCACTCTCCCATCGCAGGCAGGTCGGTGGTCTTTCTGTCTTCTACCGTCTCCTCTCCAGCCTCGCCCCCCCGCTCTGTCTGCGATATGCCCCCCCCACCCTCCATATTTCTGCAGGGTGCTCAAGGTCTGCCAGCAACCTCCTTTTGGTAAAACTACCAAAATAAAGAATCACTGCACACCTCACTCTTTCATTCCTCTTTTTGCCTGTCTCTGAAACAAACTCCAATCCATTAGGACCATACTCTGTGCAGAGCATTGGTGCTGCCTAAGCAGTCTCCTTGGCGAGTGGGTACAATACTGGATGGGTCACCACTCCAACACAGGACACCAGCAAGCTGGCACTCATTTTGCCAACCTCGGAAGGATGACAGGCAGAGTCAACACCACCTGGTGTTAATTCAGCAGTCAAGGGGGATTTGAACTCAGGATCCTGGGATCCCAAGCCCACCACCCTAACCTTTAAGCCAACACCAGGCATAACAAACTCCCACACTCTCTTCAATCCCACTCTTCCCTCCAGGTCTTCAAAACAGCTGTTCACCACCATTTCTTATCTTCCCCGATCCAAAACCATGATTTTTTTTCTTCCCCCGTTAATCCACCCCAAACCCACCTCCTTCAAATTCCCTGCTTTCCTTCATGAAAGCCCCTGTAGTGTCCATCTTGTTTACTGTGTGTACCCTGCCCCAGCCCTCTCCCTTCCATCGATCTCCTCATGTCTCTGTTCCTCACTGTTTTTTCCTTCCCTCTCCTGCCCCTCTTACGTTCTGTGTATTAGCGCTCATACGAGCCTCGACATTGTATTAAAAAAAATAATTTTAAGCACTCAAGCAAGCACTCCAATTAAAAGGTTGAAGAAACTTTTGAAAACAAAACGTTTAATTTTTTTTATATGTATCTATCTACGTTGAAATGACAGTTCATATCATGAAAGAAGATGTAAAAAAAATTGGGAAACTTGGTGTAAAATAAAATTGCACATTTTCAGGGGGTGCGTCACCGCCCGAGGCACTGCATGACAATGCGGGGCCAAACGCAGGCGAGTAGGGCCTGAACGTTGTTCAAGTCGATCAATATATTCAGTGACAGTGCGAATAGTTTTGCCATGTATGACCATGGCTTGGAAACAAACAACCAAGCTGCTTTTCAGTGCTCGCCAAGTTGCTTAAACACTCAAGCAAGCATTCCAACGAAACGGTTGAAAAGGAATGACAGGCTTGGCAAGCGATTAGCGATCGCCGAGTGGTCATATCAACACCTTGCACCCAGATATGCCCGGAATGTCAAGCATTGTCCGAATTGAACAAATGAACACATTTTTTTTTCGCAGTCGGAACTGCTGTTGAAGTCAACAAAGAGGTTTAAATTTTGAAACTCAGCTCACATTAAGAGATTCTAGAGGTTATGGAATATGCAGAAATTAAATAAAGCCATGAACACTGGTGTCTCCGGGCATTTATAAGCATTGCATGTATCTCACAATTCATAGCTCTGATGATGAGGCATTCGATGATATGAGTGAGGAAAATGAAAATAAAAACACTTCATCATTCGGAAACCATGTGGCCTGTTTCACGTCAAGGCATTGCTCCGCAGGCCAAACAAAAATGGTGAATTAAGACCCCAGCTAGGTGACCAAGGAGAATGCCTTGAGAAAGGATATTGAAATAAGGCCGTTGATTATCTTCAAAAGGAGTGTTTAAATGAACTCAAACACCCAATTTTCACTCGTGCACAACCTTGGAGTTCCCCAAGTATGTATGCAATGTTTGGGGCTGTTTGGCTTCATGGTTTTGGAGTTATGGAGGAGACGGACAGATGGACTGACTGAGGGACACACTGACATTTATTAGTTTAGACATATCTACAAATGTCAATGCTGAAAGTATAAATTGAAAATACACTTCCAGTATAATTAGACCATGCTGAGGCATTTTGTGAATTTTGCATGAGATGCCAGGAATGAGGAATCCTTTAACATCCAGTTGGAACTACTTTTGTTAGCCAGTATCCCGCACAGCAGGAGACAGGGTTTTGCAATCACTTCTTTGTGTGTATGGGTGTGTGTGTGTGTGTCTGTCTGCACTGTCACTTTTTGTTTTAGCATTTGAGCTTTTAACATCAAATTTTCAGCACAGCTTTATTTTGAGAATATGGAGAAAATAAATTTGTAGTTTGGTCAAAGGTCAGCGTGACATAAAATCGGCAATTCTCATTCAATTGACCTGAAATTTTAATTATCATTTGAGCTTTTGTTATTAAATTTTCAACAAAGCTTTATTATGAGAATATAGAGAAAACGAATTAAGAATTTGGTCAAAAGGTCAAAGGTACTGTTTAGCACATGGAAGAAGAAGATGTCCAAATATAAAGTGGATGGGCTTTGCATTTTCAGATGCTTTCTAGTTAACCTCTGCCATCAAAGATCGGAGGTTACTGTTTTCACCCCTTTCTGTTTGTTTGTTTGTTTGTGAACAGTATTATGGAAAAACTCCTTGACGGATTTCGACGAAACTTGGTGGGGGGGTTAGGTATGGTCCAAGGATCATGCCATTAGATTTTGGACTTTGTCCCCCCCCCAAAAAAAAATTGTTAGAGAAAAGATTTTTTTTTTGCATTTATACATGTTTTAAGTGATTTCCAACCCCCCCCCCCCCAAAAAAAAATGGAGAAAAGAACTATAACTCTGTCAGCACTGTTGACATATTTAATGAATAAGATATAAGGTTCACTTGAGTGACCCAGCAGTATTGGCAGCGGAGGTTTTACACTCTCCCGAGTGCTCCCCCTCTAGTTCATGATGGATTGATGTGAATAATCAAAAAAACACTTGTGTTAAATAGTTACAGCACATTAAATTGATGTACATTGTCACAAATGCGACCATATACATACAAGATGTGTAAAGATGTAATTACTGGAACTGGATTTTTAGCATGGAAGAAAAGATGTCAGAGACTTTTGGATTCTGAGTCAATGAAAACCCGTTAAACCAAAACGAAAGCGAATTTACATATGACGAAACCAAAGGAAAACTGATGCTGCCACACTACTCCCCCTCTGAGTTCATTTATCAAACGGAAGGTACAAACAAAATACAACATGATGAGAAGGAGAAGAGATGTCGACTTTCCATCTACAAAAATAAAATTTCCCAGTAAAGAGAAATGGTCAACAAGCAAAATGAACTCTTACAAATAACGTGCTGGGAAATGTACATGATGCCCAGAGTGAGTCGTATACAATGATAAGCGTATTGTTGTACGTTTCAACCCATTGCTCAATGTGAGGGTTGGCTCTGGTGTTGCGTTATGAAAAGCTGGCTTCAAGTGATATATGGAGACTGTATTATGACCACCATTAATGTCGAGTATGAAGGTCTTACCGGAGCATTGTAGAACTTTGTAAGGTCCATCATCAGGTTGCTGCAAGGGTTTCAGGACAGTGCCACGCCGTACCAATATGTGGGTACACGTAGAAAATTCCTGGGGAATAAAAACTAGGTGTGACGAAGGCATATTGTCAGTGTCAACCGGGAGCCTGCGTGGCCAAACAAAATTGGCTGGCATAGTTTGGTGGTGCATGGCAAGGTGTCATCAGACGTTGAGAATAATTCTTCTGGGAGATGCGGTGGTGCAGCTCTGAAGTGGAGCATCCAAGGTCATTTTTTTAGAGCTGTTCACCTACCAAGCAGGACCATAGGTATGACATCTCTTCAGTGTGTGGAGTTGCCATGCGCTTTCAGGAAAGACTTGAGTTGGTGGTGGAAACGCTCCACCATACCATTCGCTGCTGGATGATAAGCGGTGGTATGTATATGGTCGGTACCCAGGAGAGTCAACTCGCGAAATAGAGCCAATTCGAACTGGCTACCATGGTCCGTTGTGATGGTTGATGGAACACCAAAATGAGCAATTATGGTGAGGACAAGGCGATGGTAGGTGTCATCAAGTCATCTATCAATGTAGCCACTGACCAATGGGTGAAGCGATCAACACAAGTCAGTAAAGAGCGGTACCCATTTGAAGTTGGTCGAGGACCGACAAGATCCATGTAGACCCTGTCAAAATGTCTATTTGATGTTTAAAGGCTACTGAGTGGTGCGACAGTATGACGTTGGATATTGGACCATTGATATTGAACACACGCTTGGCCCAATGGCACATGCCGGTGTTGATGCGTGGCCAGACATAGCGCATGGTGATGAGTCATTGGGTTGCTTGAATACCCGGGTGTGCAAGTGAGCAAAAAGTGTCAAAAACTGTATGACGGATTGCCAGAGGAATGAAAGGATATGACTGTCCTGTTGATGTATCACATACGAGGGTAGTGTTTGTCCCTGGGAGCGGTACCTCACAAAATGCAAGCGAACGAGTTGCTAACTGTAGACGGTGGTGCTCCGTGTCCTCCCGTTGTGCTGCTGAAAGTGCATTAAATCGATGGCTGATATGGTGGTGGAAGACAATGCCAATACCTTGATGTGTGAGAGAGCATCGGCTGCCAAGTGCGTGATTCCTTTGATGCGCAGGATGTTGGTGGTGAATTGCAAGATATAACTGAGATGTTGAATTGTGAGTGGGGAGGGAGAGTCTGAATATGTAGAAAGTGTGAAAGTTAAAGGTTTGTGTTTATTCACAACAGAGAATAGTCTGGCTTCTAAGAGGTGGTGGAAGTGCTTGATGGTGAGGTATACAGTGAGTAATTCTTGATTGAAGATGCTGTACTTGCGCTCTGTTGGTTTCAGTGTCTTAGAGAAGAAGGCCAGTGGACGCCAGTTGGCATTGATGAAGTGGTGAATGGATGCACCCACCACGATCTCAGACACATCTACCATCAGGCTTGTTGGTGCCTCTGACTTCAGATTAATCGGGAGTGAGGCATTGGTCAGTGTGTCGTTGATTGTATAGAAGGCTGGCAATGTTGGCTGCAACCATCCGACCACTTCAGAGTGCTTATCAGTTGTGAGTAACTCATTGAGTGGTTGCAGTGTTGTGCCTGCATTTGGAATAAACCGATGATGAACGTTGACGAGACCCAAAAACTCTAGCAGTTTGCATTAAGATGACAGAAACAAGAAATCCTGAATAATCTGCACCGTATCCTCGAGTGGATGGATGCCTGAGCCATTAACCCAGTGGCTGAGCAAATTCAACTCCGGAATGCCGAATATGCAGTTTGTGAGATTGATGACGATGTTGAAGCCCTGCAAACAGGTGAATAGAAGACGTAGGTGTTCTTCTGTAGTTCGACTGACAATTAGAATACTATCTATGCAGTATACATGTAGCCAGTAGTGTAATCCATGGAGCACCTGAATGATAAAACATTGATAACTTTTTGTGGCATTGCATTGGCCAAACGGCATCTGAAGGAATTCAAACAGGCCTAGTGACTGCTGTCTTCGGGATTTCATCTGAATCCACAGAAATCTGTTGGTACGCATGAATGAGGTCGACCTTGGAAAAAATTGTAGTGCCATTGAGTGGAGCAGTAAAATCCTGAATTTTTGGAATGGGGTAACAGTCTGGAACAGTTGCGTTGTTGAAGGACTGGTAATCTCTGGAAGGACGCCAATCCCTAGGTGTCTTTTTGGGTGCCATGTGCAGCCTTGAAGTCTGTTGGATGATGTTCTCATAATCCCATGTTGTAAAATATAGTCAAACTCCTTGCGAGTGATAAATAATTTATCAAATGTGATAGTCGACGAGTATGCACAGAAACAGGGGTCCCATTGTCTCAATGTCATGGGTGATCTGGTGTTTGATGAGCTGGATTGTCACCGATGGGCACGTTATGAACAGGAACTCATAAAGTACTTTCTGAAAAGAGCAAACAGATGGATGACGCATGATATTCAGCTGCAAAACAATGGATGCTTTACCGAGAACACCAAGCTCTGTTGAGGCATCCAAAAGATAGCAATATTTGATGTCTTCAAGGAAATTGAAATAACCCAAAAGTCCACACCTCAGATGGAGTATCTTGTGTGGGCAATAGTGAACACCTACGGAAATGAGCGATGTAAACCCAAATAAAGCTTGAGGAAACGTTCTACAAAAGTAGCAATAGTACTGTTTGCAGCATATAATGAATATTCCTGTCAATTTTTCCATTCAGCGGTAGACGGCGGCACAATGCTCACCTCTGCCCCTTGTGGAAGTAAAAATAATTAATTCTATCTTGTGAAATATGAGCATGGACATTTTGTAAAACAAAGCTCTCTGGATCACATGATTATTGCAAAGCACTGGTGTTTCTGTATTAATCACATTGAAACAAATATTTTTCATATTGAGAAAGTGTTCTTTGTCCACAAATCATGCACTCATTTCTCTTTATTTTTGCTTTTAAACAATATGGAAGTATAAAATCTGTTGTAAAGTATCGTTCACTTTATCAGTATATAAGGAATGGTTTGCCAGGAAACATCATCTGCAAAGGAACTGAGATAGATATACTTCAATTGTCTGCGGGAAAATTATGATTATCAGGTTTTTCACAATGACAAGGTAAGAGCTCATTAAATTAGAGCTAATACTGACAGGCCACAAGTAAATTTTCACTATACTGTGGTCTTGTTAATTCTCATTTTGACATACCTGTCCCATGGGATCATTGATTAATTGCCTTTCTCATTGTTGAGAAATGTGCTCTCCTGAGTGCACCAGTAAAATGTTCAATACCATCACTGTACATTCAAAGCGAATATTTAAAACTAGATGACTTTCAAACCATACGAGTATAATAATAACCAATATAATGATAATGAATATATAATCTCCATACTGGCTCAAGAACATCTGGGCCTGGAAAAAGATCTTATTTATCCATGTTTAATGAAAGGAAATATGTACCCATCTGTTATGTTTGTTACTCTAAAACATACGTGATAAATCATTACATACTGAAGGTTGTTTTATAAATAAATAGATATTGTATGTGAGTTAACTATGTAACAATATTATCTTATATTTTCCTGTTGGTTGGCAAATTGGGGAGAACTACTTTGGTAACACCAGAGAGTCTAGTCCCCAGAGGCCTGAGTCTCATTAACTCTGGCCTCCCATTCAATAGCAAAGTTGTACAAACACGAACTCTGTCTTCCCATTTTCCTCTTAGCAACAGGATTCTCATCAAACTGCAGAGGTCATTGACCTCTAATTGTTCTGCAAAAGCTGTGCAAACCAGATGCTCTATTTGCATGCTAAGATAAATGCTTATCATTTTCTAAAGTAAAGGGGGTTTTCTGTGCATACATGCCCTGAAGGAAGACACATTCTTTCACGATACAATCTGCTTATTTATGCACAAGATTGTTTTCTCTTTGCTTAAAGGTCTTCATGTACAAACAAAGCTTTCTTGTTGGCCGATTGGCCAAGTTCCCTGTGATGCGCTAACCCTCCCGATTTTCCAATTGTATAAAAGGCCATGTATTCTGGCTCAAAGGCAGAGATCTGCTTGGACTCTTGAGACAAACCCTTCTTTCCACATATATGTGTTTTTGTATAATAAACTATCCGTTAAATTATAAAAGGTTTTCTCTTTTGGTTGGAAATCTCCACCATAACCTATATCCACCAGAAAATAAAGTCTGCCAGAATGATCGACAGAGAAGAGAAGGTGACTGATGTATTACCCAGGTGAACTCGTCACTATTAGTTGTGGGCCTCATCATTACCCTGTGGAAAGTATGAGTGCAGTGCTCGACACTGACAATCATTAGCACTGAAGGTCAAGTGGTACCAACACCAATCTGGAGAGTTCAGGGAGGGTGATGATGAATGGTAGCTCAAGTGCAGCATTTTTCTGTCCCTATAAGGGGAACACAAAGATGGGCATGACTGTCATTGTACAGCATGGAGCTCCAGGATGAGCTTCTTAAGGTCCAATATTTTAGATTGTAGCTGTGTGACATGCTGTGGTGGAGGTGTCACAATGTGTCAATGAGATGATCAGCCAGTTCGGCAGCTGTGGGTGGTACGAGCTCTGTGTTATCTTCAAGTTTGATGCGGATGTGGGGGGAAACCTTGCAAGGACAATTCATGAAGGAGTGGCTGGTCGAAGAACTTTCTTGGTGGCGGTCACCAATAATCTGACAGCATAAGACAGAGTATTTGTGTGGGTCTTCAATCTCCTAAGTCCTTAGCTGAAAGGAGTTGTTGAAAGCAGCAGTGCTCAGACGGAGTCGTATGCTTTATGAACGCGATCTTCAAAGTCGTGTTCGGAGTGTTCATTGGAGGTTGTAGTAAAATATCTCTCATCTCTGTCACATACTCTGGTGACAAAGAGCCAACAATGTATTTGAATGGAGTCAACTCAGTAATGTTTCAGGTGTCAAATTGGGCTTCGACTTGTGTAAACCACAGCTGTGGGTTATTAGGCCAGTATCGAAACCACTGCCACCGATGAAACTGGTTGAGCGTCTGGAAAGGCATGGCTAGTTTTTCATTCCCAGCAACTGGTTGCATGCTCGCAACTCCTTGTCTGTCCATTTGGATCACATCAGGGTCACCGATTTAGCATGAAAGAAGAGATCTCCGAGACGTTCAGAATCTGAGTCAATTCTTTATTAAACTGCAACAGTAAAACCTCTCAAAAACCCCTGCCAGGAAACCCCGTTAAATCAAAGTTAAAGTGTATTCACATTTTACGAAACCAAAGGCAAAATTATGCCACTACTGATTCAGTACCAGGAAATTCCATTGTTGACAAACTTCCTGTAGAGCTAGCAACAGGCTTAACACACTGACCTTAACAACCAGTTTGATGCCATTGGTGACCCAACATTGGACTTTGAGACTGACTGCAGGAATGACTAATAACACATCACTACTGCCACATAATTTATTTTTGCACAAAATAGAAAACATATCGAAGGTAAACCTCAGCCAGATAGGACTCGTGTTCTAGCCATGGCACTTCAAAGAAGATGCATTGTGACTTTGAGAAGTCGGTGATTGGTGTTAGCAAATTCCTTGCTGTGGTATACCTTGGAATGAGACACCAACAACCATTACAGTCTGACTTGGGTGTGACTGATCTTTCTTTTAGTCTGCCCATCATTACATGCACAGGTTAAATTTCTGGGTCAGATTGAGATGGTGTGTGGCAAAGTGGTGCTGAGGTGTCGTCCACCAGATGACTGTCTTCCTGGGAAAACCTGAGGCGGTCCCTTTGGGTGGGTGTCTGGAATGTCATATCCCTAAGAGAGGATGATCACCTGTCTCTGTTATCATCTGAACTCCAGCGTTTGAACATCAGTCTTGCAGCACTCTTAAGTTTCAGAGATCGGACAGTGGCGAGATCATGGCAGGTGGTTACAACTACTATTGGTCTGGTCGCTCTGATGGTTACCAGGCCCAAGGAGTTGCTGTAGCTGTGTCCAATAAGCTGACTCCCATGATAATTGAGGAAACTCCAGTCAACAAGCGTATTATGAGACTAAGGATTCATCACTCCTTGGGTGTCATTTCCATGGTCTCTGTATATGCTCTGACTGAGGTGAGTGATCTCAATGTGAAGGACGCATTTTATGCCACACTTGATTCTGTAGTTGATCAGTGCCCCAGGTGAGATATTCATCTAGTTGTGGGAGTTTTAAATGCATTGACTGGCACTGATAAGGATGGTTACGAGAGGTGTTGGTCCCAATGGGTCTGGAAGTGTGAATCAGAAAAGCACTAAGTTCCTTGACTTTGCAAGAAGTCATGGACTTGGGTGGCTAATTCATGGTTTCAGCATCCATGGGCTCATCGCTGGACTTGATATTCCAATGATGGTGATGTGGCAAAGGAGATTGACCATGTGTTCATTGATGGTCACTGGAGGATGATCCAGAACTGCAGGGTGTATCAGTGTGCTCAGTTCCTCAATACCGACCACAGACTTGTGGCGCAACTCTGAAGTTGCAGATTAAATCCAGGAGAGTGGTACCGTCCAAGCTAAGACTGGATGTTGTCAAGCTCAAGGATGAGTGGGTAGTTGAGGAGTTTGCGAACAGACTGAGTGGGGATTTGGGGGGGTCTGAGTACTTTGGGGTCCTGAAGAGTTGTGGAGTGCCTTCAAGACTCCCATCCCTGGTGTTGCTGGTGGATGTCTTAGAACTCACCATGGGGTGAAGAAGAATTTTGTCTCTCAAGTGACACTGGATACCATTGACCAGTCACAGGCTGTGTCACAGGCTTAATGGCAGAGCTGAGTTGTTCATGGAGTTGACACGTAAAACTGTGCATGCACTGAGGGTAAACAAGGAGGCCTATGTGAAAGGAATCTGTGAGGGAGAAGAGTATCACCTGTGGTCAAGTGATTCTCATCCTGCTTACAGGGGAATTAATGCATTGTGATCCTCCAAACTCATCCATCGGTGTACTGCAGTTAGAGCAGAGGGTGGTGGGCTCTTGACAGAGGAGTCCAAAATGAAAACCTGGTGGGCCAGTTAGTTTTGAGCGGCTGCACCAGGCTGACCCACCAGCTGTTGAGTTGGCTGTCAAGGGTGTTACTATTCCTGTTGCTGACCCTCCAAACAACTGTGATCGACCTTCGTTTGTGGAAACACAGGCTAGGGTGAACTACTTGAAATGAGTTGAAGGTCGTGGCAACTGTGGCATCCATGCTGAACTTCTCAATGCTGGAGGAAACACTGTATTTATGTCATTGCATGCAATTCTGTGCTCTGTTTGGAACAAAGGCATCATGCCAATTAACTGGAAGAGGGGCCTTGCTGTCCCTCTCTGGAAAGAGAAGGGTGAGCGCCAGGACTGCAACAACTACTGAAGAGGGACGCTGCTCTCAGTGCCGGCAAGGTCTGTGCTCGGATAATTCTTGAATGGGTTCGCCACCATCTGCTTGAGCAACAGTGCCCAGAGCAGTCTGGCTTTACACCAAAGAGGTCAACGATTGATCGTAACCATGCTCTTCGGATCCTTACTCAATGCAGACGAGTGTTTTGGCAGGGGCTGCTTGCAGCCTTTTTGATCTCGACAAAGCGTTCGATTCAGTGAATCGGGATGTCCTCTGGAGGATTCTCGGTCTTTGTGGGGTGCCACCAAAACTGATCAATCTGATGTCTGAATTATACTCCGGTACTGAGAGTGCTATGAGATGTGGTGGTTCCATCTCTGACTTATTTCCAATTGTTATTGGAGTTCGTCAGGGGTGAGTACTCGCCCGCAGATGTGTACTGGCCCCCTGTGTGTACTTTTCAGCGCTTGTATGGACTGGATTCTGGGGAAGATGACAGAGAGATCAAGCTGTGGTGCATCATTTGGGAGTGTCAAGATCTCTGACCATGCTTTAGCAGATGATGCAGTCATCTTTGTGGAAACTCTGGATATCCTTTTGGGGCCCTCGACTTGCTGAATCAGAAGTCAGAGCTCCTGGGATTACGGGTTTCCTGGGTCAAAACTAAGATCCAGGCTCTCAATAACATCTTGGATGCTGCTGTCTTCTCTGTACCTGTTTGTCAAAGGAAGTGAATCTCTGTGACCTCAACATCTTCACCACAATGATATGCATGTCTCCACTGGCTGTGAGCCAGAGGTCAATAGATGTGTATGATAGGTCGGGCCTAGGGAGTCATGGATTCACTGGATCATGGGTGTGGCACTGTTGTTTTCTTTGTAGGATGGCAAAAGTCTGAGTCTTCAGGTCCTGGTGCTTTCAGTCTTGTTCTACGGATGTGAGACTTGGATTATGACCAGGGATCTAAGACGGAGACTTAACTCCTTCAGTACGAGGTCTCTTCGGAGAATCCTTGGCGATCGCTGGTAAGACTTTGTGTCCAACGAGCAGCTGTTGAAAGAGACAGATGAGATTTGTTACCTGTATAGAATTGTTACGTGAACATCAGATGCAGCTGTATGGACATGTGGCTCATTTTCCTGATGCTGATCTTCCTCACCAGATTCTCTCAGAAAGGGAGCCACATGAGTGGAGGAGGCCAACCACATGCCTCGTTGTTGCAGCAGGTTGATTGGCATTTCAAGGAGATTGGAAAGGGCCAGACATCTACCTGGGGGTGGCCAGGCAGAGGCCCCTGGAGTACCGGTGGAAAGTGGACGCAGTGACGCGCTGCTCAGGTGCACGCTTCCACAGTTGACCTGATCTGACCATGCAGGCCAGACTTGTGGAGTGCTTGGAATATTGTTGACAATGCACACAGTGACCAGTCTTTGCCATAAAGGCCTGCTGCTTTTTCAAAATTTGCCATTGGCCTCTTGGTGGCCTCTCCCATCAGTCTCCTCCTTGTTTGGTCATCTAGTTTGGAGGGACAGCCTCATCGAGGCAGACTCTTGGTGGTATCATACGCCTTCCACTTCTTAATGATTGGCTTGATTGTGCTCCATGGAACATTCAAGGCCTTTGAAATGTTTTTATACTTATGTCCTGATCTGTGCCTTTCCACAACTTTATCCCAGAGGTCTTTTGAAAGCTCCTTGGTGTTCATGGTTGAGTCTTTGCTGTGAAATGCACCACGCATCATAGGAAACCTACAGGAACAGCTGATTTTATTGTGGAATAAACAGAATCACTACAATTTAACACAGGTGAAGGCCAATTAACTTGGTGTGTGGTTTTGAAGGCGATTGGTTACACCTGAGCTATTTACCTCCACCACTGAAGGTGAAGGAGGTTATGTCTGTCTATCTGTCTGTCTGTTGTCTGCACAGAATTTTCGTGTTATTCTCCGCAACCGCTTGTTGGATTGAGATGAAATTTTCACCATTCATGTGACTACTCATGTAGAATGTTTTAATGGCAATTATGATGTCATAGGTCACATGGCGTGGCAGCCACATTGGAAAAACAGAAAAAAAACTTGGATCTCTGTATCTCTGAAACCGCACCAAAGAAAAAATTGAACTTGGCACATAGCAAGTACTCCTCATGGGGAATGAGTTTGATTTTTATGTTGTCATTGGTGCCCTCGTTATGACGTCATAATTGCATATGTAGAATGCCACATCTGATCAGGATGAAAAATTTTGAGGGTCTTCTTAGGATAAAATGGTCCACTGAAAAAAAATTCATGACGTCATCAGTCACCTGATTCGGCATCCATATCATTTTTTTGTTTTTTTACCGACAAAAATCTTCTTCTCTGAAGTGGCTGAACAGATCAACGTGAAACTTTAAACATATGAGGAAGCCTGTCCATAAGGAAGAAAAAGTTCTCACGTATGATGTCATTGGTAACATGATTTGGCAGCCATATTGTATTTACCCGAAAAACTATAAAATCTTTTTCCCCAGAACGGCTGGACAAATTGAGGGCATACTTTACACAAGTGTTCCCCAAGCCATGGTTGTACAATTTTGTTGAGGAATAATTGATAGGTCACATGGTTTGGCAGCCATATTGGATTGAAGAAAATATTATATCATGTTTTCTCGGAAACTGCTTAATCAATCGATGTGAAACTTCACATTTATGATCTCGTCGAGATGCGGAATACATGTTTTGAATTTGAAATTGATTGGAAACAGTTTGGCAGCCATATTGGATTTACCGTCAAACCTATGAAAATACACTACTAAAAAGAAGTCCTGGCAAGGGTCTACAATCTCTGATTGCTCTTTTTCTTGTTTACAATTGCTATTAGAAGGGAGGATGGACATTTATCCAACCAAGATACACTAGTTTTGTATTATTAATTAATTTTCTAAAATTTGTGGAATTTGTTTTTCACTTGGAAGCTGGGGTATAAGTTGTGTAAATGAAAGTGGAAAAAGTTTGATTTAATGCAATTTGGTTCCAGGCTATAAGACAACAAAAGGTGAACATTTTGAAAGGGGGTGCATACTTTCTACAAGGCACTGTATATGAAATGTAAAAGTAATAGATGCAAGAGTGAAACAGCCTTAACTGAAGCACCAGATTGAACAACTTACATTTTGTATCCCATTGATAGGCCGGATTTGGATCCAGACCTAAACCAAAAATCGAATAAGGTTGTTTTTGTTAATTACCCAACTCATCCACCAAGTTTCGTTATAACCGGTCTTTAACTTTTTGAAATATCATGCTCCGTCATATATAGTTTTTGGACCTATCCCTCAATGGTGAAGAATCACTTCAAATTTTTTTTTTCTCATATCCGGATCCAGATTTTCACCAAAATCGAATCAAATATTCCTTGTCACACACCCAACGTGTCCAACAAGTTTCATCAGAATCTGTCAATTCAGCCTTTTGAGATGTCCTGCCCACAGACAAAGAGACGGACATACAGACAGACAGACAGACAGAAAGACAAACAGGGGTGAAAACATAACCACCATCCACCTTCGGTGGTGGAGGTAATCACTGGGTATTTGGCTTGCACTGACTGTAAACATTTTTCATGTGACTAGTACAAGCATGTATCGAATATCCAATAACCGACGGAGGAAAATACTTACATAACAGAGAGAGGGTAGCGGAGTTAAAAAGACACTGTGATGCAATATAAACTGCAATTAAAATACCCAGGTAGATGTTTTGACATCCACATCATGAAAATTATCAAAATTGTCCATGTGAGTACATCCTTCCATTTGTAAGGGTGGGGTGATCCCTTAATTTGATACACCCAGCAGCAGTCATGCTGAAAGCAGCATGGCATCTGCAAATTTTGAAAAAGCAATTGCATTCTTACCTTTTTCAGACTCGAGGATAATAGCAGGCAAAGTCTTCCTTGTTAATTTGACACTTTTTTTTCACGTCGATCATTTTCAACTGAAACAAATAAATGGAATCAGCATTGTGCACTTTGAAATTTGTGTTTAATAAATCGCCATAATTAGCCATTTGTCAGATGTATTTTAATCGTCACCATTGGTGTCATGAAAAAGCAATGGAAGGAGGAGTGGGAAGGGAAAGGACAAGGGAAAGAGAAAGGTGGGGGAGAGGGGAGGAGTAATAACATAAATAGTCCAAGAGACACAAAGGTTTTTTTTGTTTTTTCTACGATCGAAGAATATATAATTTGTAAAGCTACTGTATATAAATATATTTTTAGCTCACCTGGAACATAGTTCAGGTGAAGTATCAGCATCGTACGATGTCCGTCAGTCAGTCAGACAGTGAGTTAGACTGTGTAAACATTTGATCTTCTTCTCCGAAAGTATACACACAATTTTGATCGATAAAACTTGACCAAAACCTTCATCAACCGTGATGTACTAAAGATTATTCATGGCATTAAAAAAAATCCGGATTTAAGGGTGTCAACCGGGTGGTTTGACCCCCACCCCCCAAAAAAGAGGTATTTGCTTTCATCTCCAAAGCTACACACAGTTTCGATTAATCTTGACCACAACCTTCATCACCTGTGATGTACCAAAGTTTGTTCATGGCAGTGTGAGGGGAAGGGAAGGAGAGATGAGGACCAGGGAAGGGGAGGCGGATGAGAAGCAGGGAACGGGAGGTGGAGTGAGGGGAGGGGAAGGGGAGGGGAAGGGAAGGTGGCATAATTGGAGGGGAAGGGAAGGTGGCATAATTGGAGGGGAAGGGAAGGTGGCATAATTGGAGGGGAAGGGAAGGTGGCATGAAGGGTGGGGAGGGGAAGACAGCGTGATTGAGGGGGAGGGAAGGCAGTGTGAGGGGAGGGGGAGGGAAGGCAGCGTGAGGGGAGGGGAAAGGAAGGGCAATAAAATGTGCCCAAACAGCAACATTAAAATTTTAACTGCTGGGTTCTATAAAAAGCTGGGAAGGAGCCTTTAAAACCCACACAATCAATATGGCAAAGGCCTACATGTAAGCATGCATGTGTGCTCACACATGCAGCGACCTTTGCACCCCTCTGGTCAGCTCACTCCGAATCTGATTCGTACATGCTACCATATGGGGAAGCAGATTTAAATTCAAAACTAAATTGTTAGTCCTTAACAGTCCCCTGTACAGAGGGGTAGGGGTTGGAGAGGAGGGGGAGGGGAGAGGGGTGGGAGAGAGAGAGAGGAATGGGAGGAGGGGAAGGGTCGGAGAGAGAGAGGGAGAGAGAGAGGGAGAGGGGTGGGAGAGAGAGGAAGAGGGTGGTGGAAAGAGCGGATGAGGGGTGGGAGAGAGGGAGTGGTAGAAGAGAGGGAATGAGTGGAAGGAGAGAGGGAGTGAGTGGTAGGAGAGAGAGCGGGATGGGAGAGAGAGCAAGGTTGGAGAAAGAGCAGGATGGGAGAGAGACAGTGGTGAAAGAGAGACATGGGTGGGAGGGAGAGAGAGGGGTGGAAGTGAGAGAGAGAGAGGTGGGAGAGAGACAGGGGTGTAAGAGGGACGGGTGGGAGAGAGACGGGGTGGGAGAGAGACGGGGTGGGAGAGAGACGGGGTGGGAGAGAGACGGGGTGGGAGAGAGACGGGGTGGGAGAGAGACGGGGTGGGAGAGAGACGGGGTGGGAGAGAGACGGGGTGGGAGAGAGACGGGGTGGGAGAGAGACGGGGTGGGAGAGAGACAGGGTGGGAGAGAGACAGGGGTGGAGAGAGACAGGGGTGTGAGAGAGACAGGGGTGGGAGAGAGACAGGGGTGGGAGAGAGACGGGGTGGGAGAGAGACGGGGTGGGAGAGAGACAGGGGTGGGAGAGAGACGGGGTGGGAGAGAGACAGGGGTGGGAGAGAGACAGGGGTGGGAGAGAGAGACAGGGGTGGGAGAGAGAGACAGGGGTGGGAGAGAGAGACAGGGGTGGGAGAGAGAGAGAGAGAGAGAGAGAGAGAGAGAGAGAGAGAGAGAGAGAGAGAGAGAGAGAGAGAGAGAGAGAGAGAGAGAGAGAGAGAGAGAGAGAGACAGTGGTGAAAGAGAGACAGTGGTGAAAGAGAGACAGTGGTGAAAGAGAGACAGTGGTGAAAGAGAGACAGTGGTGAAAGAGAGACAGTGGTGAAAGAGAGACAGTGGTGAAAGAGAGACAGTGGTGAAGAGAGAGAGCGAGAGAAACAGAGAGAGTGGGGGGAGAGAGAGAGAGAGAGAGAGAGAGAGAGAGAGAGAGAGAGAGAGAGAGAGAGAGAGAGAGAGAGAGAGAGAGAGAGAGAGACAGGTGTGTGAGAGAGAGACAGTGGTGAGAGAGAGACAGTGGTGGGAGAGAGAGAGAGAGAAAGAGAGAGAGGTGAGTGTGAGAGAGACAGTGGTGGGAGAGAGATGGGGTGGGAGAGAGACAGTGGTGAAGAGAGACAGTGGTAGAAGAGAGACAGTGAGAGAAACAGACAGAGAGAGGTGAGAGAGAGAGAGAGAGAGAGAGAGAGAGAGAGAGAGAGAGAGAGAGAGAGAGAGAGAGAGAGAGAGAGAGAGACAGAGACAGAGACAGAGACAGAGACAGAGACAGAGACAGAGACAGAGACAGAGACAGAGACAGAGACAGAGAGAGATAGAGATAGAGATAGAGATAGAGATAGAGAGAGAGACAGACAGAGAGGCAGACAGAGAGACAGAGAGACAGACAGAGAGACAGAGAGACAGACAGAGAGACAGAGAGACAGAGAGACAGAGAGACACTTTTGACTTTTATGTCCTTTTATTAAAAAAGTATAAAGGATAAAAATTCAATACAACAAAGCAAAGGATTATATACAAGAGTGGAAAAAAGAAGAGAAGAAACCAATTCAATTTTCAAGTAATCGATAAAGCATTGATAACAGTTTATACACAAGGAACACCCCCAACAAAATGGTGAAAATTTCCTGTCGATCGGACTTAGTGTCCCAGAGAAAATGATTTTTAAAGCGAAAAAGGGTGCAAAATGCCGGCAGAAAAATAATAATAATGCGTAATAATAATAAACAGAAGAAAAACAATAGGGTACCCTGTACTCACAGGGTACCCTAATTAAAACTTCAATGTAAGTACACCATCAACAAGTTCACATAAGGATGTGTTCACACACCACTGTTGTGAGAACAGTGTACAATCACTGGAATGAATTTCAAGGTGCACGCGTGCTGTGACCAAGGTTTTAAAGAGATAAACAACATCGGAAACAGAATCACAAACATCTTGAATTTTGCGTTTCCTTGACATGTATATAGCAAGCTTCGCTTCAGAGGACAAATAATTTGCTAACAGGCACTCATATTTACGCTGGTGGAAGATGCTAAAACCGTAAACAAAACCACAACAAGTAAAAGTTAGGCCAATTCCCCGGATAGCACGTGATAAGACTGTAAAAAGGGGTGCCCACCTTGAGCAATCAATAAAAATGTGAAAAATAGTTTCTGTGGCACCGCAGAAGGGACACAATTCTGTGTTATCGGGACATATACGATGAGATAAAACATTGGATGGTAAAATGTAATGTGCCAGTCGCCACTGCAAATCTCCGGAGCACTTGGCAGTGGGTGCCTTGTACATAACATGCCAGTTGATCGAAGTAGAATGAGTGGTCTGAAGCATTCTCCCCCAATGTGCTTGTGGTTCCGCAGGTCTATCGGGAACAAGGGTTTTAACACACAAAGCGTAAACAGAAGCTTTTTCCATTAATTTAAAGGAGGTGAAACCTTGAAAATGAAGCAAAAGCTCTGGAAAGGGATGTAGGGATAAAGAAAGGTTAGCTTCTACCTGTGGAATCCATTTCAGATTAGTTTGCTTGAAAAAGCGCAGAATCACAGAAAAGATTCTCCCAATAATTCGAATGGACCTCACTCCAGTGGCCACAGCGACGTCAGCAGCTGGCTTCCACTTGTAAGGAGAAGGAGTTCTGAGATCTTTTACCTTCGTACATCCAGCATCAATAAACTTCTGCACAAGAATATAATTGCTGCAGACCCCTTCAAAAATGGGGTTTAAAAAGATAGGCTCATTTAAGAACATTTCCAGGGAGTAGTCATTGTTATTTTGGTGAACAGTGACTGCCTGCCATGCCTTCAGCATGCTTCTATAAAACAGGGGGACTGATGCTTTATCAACTTTCTTGGTGTCAATAAGGAACAGCTGCTGATCGTAGCCGAGTTTCCCCGCCTGCCGAAGCAGGCAGTGAGCCAAGGCCTTCCACGAAACGTCCGTGTACAGCAGTCTGCGAAGCGAAAGGAGGCGGAAAGCCATCACCTTGCTGGTAATAGCAATCAGCCCCTGTCCTCCTTCAGAAACAGGCAGGTTTAACACACCAGGTTGGAGCCAATGCTTTCCTCCCCAAAAGAAGTCAATAAGAATTGATTGTAATTTTTTAAGAAACAAATCTGGGGGCTGCAGTGCTATAAAAACGTGCCAAAGCATTGATGCTGCAAGGTTGTTGATAACAAGGGTTCGGCCCCGATAGGAGAGTTGACAAAGTAAGCCCTTCCACTTTCGTAAACGTCGCTCAGTTTTAATTATTAGAGATTCCCAGTTTTTTAAAATGAAGTTCTCAGTTCCAAGAAAGACGCCTAGGTAAAGAATTCCATCCCTTTCCCATTTAAGTTTCTCGGGAAGAGTCGGAGGAATGGCGCCATTTTGTGGACCAAGATAGAGAGCTCTGCTTTTTCCCCAGTTCACTTTTGTGGAACTTGCCAAACCAAATTCATGAATGCAACGGACCAAGGCTGAGACGTCCTCATTCGAGCGAACGATTGCACAAAGATCATCTGCATAAGCAATCACTTTAAACGGGTTCGCCATTGGTTGAGGAAGGAAACCAAGAAGACGTGCACGCAACCGAACGAGCAAAGGCTCAATCGCAAGAGAGTACAGGAGGCCAGAAAGAGGGCACGAATGCCTCTATTAACCGGGAAAGGGGGACATAAAATGTTGTTAACCTTTAAGAGACTAAAAGTGTTGTTATACAGTAACTGCACATGAGAGATAAAATTTTCCCCAAAACCAAACCCCCATAAAACAGAGAAAAGATAAAAATGATCAATGGTATCAAAGGCCTTTTCTTGATCTAAGAACACCAACCCGACATTCCTTTGCTCAAGAGAACAGATGTCAATTATATCACGCACAATGAAGATACTGTCATGAATTGTCCTCTTCGGGACACAGTAAGACTGATCTGGGTGTACGATCTCCTCGATTATGGCTTTAAGGCGGTTGGCAAGGGCCTTGGAAAATATTTTGTAGTCTGCACAGAGTAATGAGATGGGACGCCAGTTGTGTGGTTGCTGAAGGTCTCCTTTTTTGGGGATAAGGGCGAGGACAGCCCTCCGGCAGCTTAATGGCAGTGAGCCTGATCGTCGACCGTCGATTATAACCTCAAGTAGTTCTGGTCCGAGGAGGTCCCAAAAGGTTTTATAAAATTCCGCAGGAATTCCATCCAGGCCGGAGGCCTTACCCGAGGGTAGAGTTTGAAGAGCAGCTTGGAGTTCCTCCAAAGTTACTTCCTTGTCCATTTGTAGAACTGTATATTTTGACAAGGTAGGTAAGGAAGAAGTCAGCACTGTTACCATTTTGTTGTCGATTTTCGGAGCATGATAAAGTTCAGTAAAGTCGTGTCTGAGTGAGGCTCTGACATCTTTTTGATTGTGTGTTATTCTTCCTTCCTTTGTCCTTACTGAAGTTATCTGCTGACTTCTCTTTGTTTGAGCTGCCAGTCCAAAAAAGAACTTAGAGGAGGTGTCCAGGTAACACAAATTCTCCAGTCGGAGACGAATCAGCGCTCCTCTGGCTTGCTTTGCACAAAGTCCAGCAAGAAGAGCTTTTTTCTTCGCCAGCAAGAGGTTGGTTCTTTCATGATTTGAAGCCAAGAGGTTGGTCTGCAAATATAATATTTCTTTGGCAAGCAAGGATTGAAGGGCAGAGTCATATTTGGTGTAGTAGGCTCCATATTGTTGGCAAAAGGATCTTATTTGCACTTTGACGTTGTCCCACCATTTTCCAAGGCAGGGGAAGGAAGTTTTACATTGGAGCAAGGCTCTCCAGAACACACCAAAGGCATCGACAAACAGTTGGTCATCCAACAGGCTTGCGTTGAAGGTCCAGTAGGCAGCACCACGATTCCGAACTGGTTGGTGAATATGAAGTGCGACCATGTGATGGTCTGAGAAGCCGCTCGGAATAATGTTCATATTGCTCACAACATTTAAAAAGGTACTGTTGATGTAGAAACGGTCCAATCTTGCAAGTGATAGGTGGCCTTTTGAACACCGACTCCACGTGTATTGGCGGAGAGAAAGATTGCGGATTCTCCACACATCAACCAGAGAAAACTTGGACAAGGCTCTCAAAAAATGCGCTGCGCTTGCTGGGTGCGGCTCCTCTCCATTACGATCAATGGTGGGGTCCATCGTGCAGTTAAAATCTCCACCCAAGCAGACAAGTCCATCAAAATCAATGTGTACAAGAGAAGTTTCTAAGTGTGTGTAAAAGGCGAGTCTCTCCGTGCTATCGCTAGGTGCGTAGACATTCAGTATGGTGTGTTTAAAGCCATTATGTGTGAAGGTGAGTGAAATCAAATACCCTTTGATAATCTCATTAAAAACAACACTGGGACAACAAAAGGAAGGTTGTATATAAACAGCCACCCCAGCCCTTGGGTGTTCCAGACTACTAAAAAAACATTTTCCCCTCATTGTCCTTTGCCATTCACTTGCACAAGAGGAGCTGCATCTAGTTTCTTGCAAAAGCAAAACATCAATGTGATTGGTCTCAACAAACTGTTTAACTTCTGCTTTACGGATGGAGGAGCGTCCCCCATTAATATTTAAACTCGCTATAGAGAAGGCCATAGGCTAACATAGAGTTTGGGTGTGTCAAAAACTTAGTCTCTCTGTGTCTGCAGCTCATTCTTTGCTTTTAGGATGCATTTCCGGAGTCGATACACTTGTGATTCCGTCACACCAAGCTGTCCGGCTTTGAGGAGCAAATGCTTCGGAGAGATTATAAAGCCGGACAAGTCAGGGAAAAACTTTTTAATTTTATATATTTATATATATAGTACACAAGGAACACCCCCCAAAAAAATACATTAGAGAGAGGAGAAGAAGATGATAAGAAGGGAGAAAGCAACACAGGCTCCACAGGTACCGCCAGAGACTGAGCGACAGCCCCTTGCGTTTGCATGTGCGTGCCAAGCGAGAGAGAGAGAGAGAGAGGGAGCAAGAGCGAGAGAGAGAGACATCTCCCCTTTGTTACGAGAAAATTCAAGTTTCACATGGTGAAGTATGTTTGTACAAGCATCACAATGAATAACCAGGAAAGGAAGGGGTAACAAAGAGGTAATATTAAATTTATAAATTGATTCTTGGAGCACCACCAACCATGCTACATAAGGATTGTTTCACACACCACCGGTTTTTAAATAAAGCAGGATCTTGAGTTTCAAACTCAAAAAAAAAACACGCGACTTAACCAATGCTTTAAAAATAGTTAAGACGTCATCAGCTAAAACATCAGTGTTCTGCAATTTTCGCTTCCTCGATAAATAAATGGCAAGTTTTGCTTCAGAACACAAAAAAGTTTGCTAAAAGACATTCATTTTACATTGATACAAGACATTAAAACCAAATATAAAAACACAATGTGTAAAAGACAAACCGAGCGCCGGGATCACACGTGACATGATTCCAAAAAGCGAGGCCAACCTTGAACATTCAATGAAAATGTGAAAAATGGTTTCCGGGGTGTTGCAAAAGGGGCACAATTCCGAGTTTTCAGGACATATATGGTGGGACAGGACGTTGCAAGGCAGGATGCTGTGCGCCAGCCACCACTGCAGATCGCCCGAGCGCTTGACAATAGGTTCTCTGTACATCACCTGCCATTGTATTGTAGTGGAACGGTTAGCTTGAAGCAGCGCTCACCAATGAGCTTGTGGCTCTGCAGGTTTGTCAGGAAAAAGGGTGAGAACACATAGATTGTACGCTGAGGATTTCTCCATCCGGTTAAAGGGCATAAAACTTTGAAATAAAATTAACAGATTTGGGAAAGGACATTGGGAAAGATGGAGGACATCTTCAATGTCTGGGTCCCATTTTAACCCGGTTTGCTTAAAGGTCCATAGAATCACAGAGAAAATTCTGCCAATAACTCTGATGGACCTCACACTGGTGGCCACGGCAATGTCAGCAGCTGGCTTCCATCTATGTACAAGGGGGTTCCCTGAGGTGTTCAACTCTGGTAACGCCGACATCAATAAACTTTTGCATGAAAGATCTGTCACTACAAACCCCATTAAAAAAAGGATTTTAAAATATTGGTTCCTTTAAAAACATCTGAAGGGAGAAAGCACTGGTATCACGGCAAAAAGAAAACGCCTGCCATGCTTCCAGCATGCTTCAGTAAAAAAGCGGGACCGATGTCATATCCACGTGCTTCATGTTGAGAAGAAAGAGCTCGTCAACATAGCCAAGTTTCCCAGCTTGCTTAAGCAAGCAATGGGCAAAGGCTTTCCATGGGACGTCGGAGTATAGAAGCCTTCGTGCTGAGAGGAGGCAGAAAGCCATCACTTTGCTCGTTACCTCTATTAGCCCGTCCACCCTGTGTTGGCGGTAGGCTTAGTATTCCTGGCCAGAGCCAGTGCTTCCCCCCCCCCCCCCCAGAAAAAGTCCACAAAAAGACTTTGAAGTTTTCTTCGGATAAAAGCTGGGTCCTGCAGTGCCTTAAAAACATGCCATAGCATTGATGCCGCAAGATTATTAATGACTAGAGTACGACCCCGGTAGGAAAGCTGCTTCAATAGTCCCCTCCATTTTGTTAACCGCTGCTCAGTTTTGGTAATCAGCGATTCCCAGTTTTTTGAAATAAAAACTGGAATTCCAAGAAAGACACCGAGGTAGTGTATTCCTGCATTGGTCCATTCAAGCTGCCCTGGCAGGGTTGGAGGGGGAGTCTCATTCTGTGGACCTAAATAAAAAGCTTTGCTCTTTTCCATATTAACTTTAGTCGAGCTAGCCAGGCTAAATTCCTTGACAGACTCAACCAAAGCACAAACATCGTCATCTGAGCACACAATTGCACAGAGATCATCCAGATAAGCAATGGTTTTTATGGGATTTTCTAACGGCAGAGGATAAAACCCTTGTAGCCGCGTGCGTAAACGTTGTATTAAAGTTTCAATTGATAGGGAGTATAGAAGGCCAGACAGGGGGCACCCTTGACGGATACCTCTGGTAACAGGGAAAGGCTGACTTAAGATGTTATTTACTTTAAGCACACTAAAAATATTATTATACAATAGTTTGATATAGCAAGTAAAATTTTCCTTAAAACCAAACCCCCATAAAACAGCAAAGAGATAAGAATGATCAATTGTGTCGAAAGCTTTTTCTTGGTCTAAAAACACCAGACCAACATTTCTATTTTCAGCAATACAAATATCGATCATGTCACGGACAATAAAAATACTATCATGTATTGCCCTTTTAGGAATGCAATAAGATTGATCGGGGTGTACAATCTCCTCAATCAAAGGTTTGAGGCGGTTGGCAAGAACTTTCGAGAAAATCTTATAGTCCGTGCAGAGGAGCGAAATGGGACGCCAATTTTTAAGTTGCTGGAGGTCTCCTTTCTTAAGGCCCTGTCACACCTTGACGAATTAGCCAACATATGCCTGACGTGTGCAAAATTGGGCTAAAACGCCGGCAGACGTCGACTACGTTATGGGTAAGTTTCTATACATTAAGAGCATGCTGGCATATGTCGTAGAACGTTGGTATACATCGTAGAACGCTGGCAAACATCGTAGTTTTCCGAGCTGTTAGACAAATTTTCCATTCTTGAAATTTCCCGCCGTATGCCAGTGTATGACTCACGTTCCGCATAATGCTGGCCATAAGTTGTCGGCACGTTACGCGATCGTTGACACACGTCACTTGTAAGTTACTCATAAGTCGAAACACATCGAGGTAATATTTAGCGTACCCGAAACTTATTTCTAACCTATGGGTAACATGTTGCAGGCACGTTACGCGATCGTTGACACACGTCGCCACAGGTTACTTGTAAGGTACTCATAAGTCGAAACACGTCAATGTAATGGTTAGCGTCAGTGTTCCAGACTCCCTGTGTTTTTTTTTTTTCTTCAGTATGACGGTCATGTTGACACTTCTAATTCTAGTGCCGTTATAATATAATATAATTAATAGGCTGCCGCTCAACGATTTAAATCATAACCGTTATACCGAAGAAAAAAAAAACAGGGAGTCTGGAACACTGACGCTAACCATTACCTTGACGTGTTTCGACTTATGAGTAACGTACAAGTAACGTACAAGTAACGTATGTCGACGTGTGTCAATGATCGCGTAGCGTGCCTACAACTTATGCCAGCGTATGCGGAATGTGCGAGTCATACATCGAGTATGTCGAGAAATTTTCAACACGCTGAAAATTTCTCGACGTACTCGGCGTACAATGATGTATGCCAGCGTGCTCTTAACGTATACAAAACTTACCCATAACGTATTCGACGTGTGCCAGCTTGGTTCGGCAAATTTTTCATATGTCAGCATACGCTGGCTAAAACGTCAAGGTGTGACAGCGGCTTCACACTTCGATGTCTCGTGCGGTTTTGATTTGAATCGTCGAGCCGCAGCCTATGAATAGCCTACGCCACGTGATCGTCGGCGATACGCTGCCGCACGCTATGCATAAGTTACACTATCGTTGGGCATAGGTTGTGAACGCCGACAACACGCTCAGCATTCGTTGGTATAAGTTATCTATATGTGATTAAAACGTTCTGTGTACGTTACTAATACGTTATGCATACGTCCAACACATTATTATATGCCCAAAAATTAAAAAAAACATCAATAGTTCAGCGTACGCCAGCGTTTTACATACATTTTGATACGTTGCCATACGCTGGCTAAAAGGTCAAGGTGTGACAGCAGCTTTAGGTATGAGAGCGAGTGTGGCCCTGTGACAGCTAAGTGGTAACAAGCCTGACCGTAGGCTATCAACCAGGAGGTCAAGCAGCTCAGGTCCCAACAAATCCCAGAAGGCTTTGTAAAACTCTGCAGGGATTCCATCAAGTCCAGAAGCTTTACCTGTGGGGAAAGTTTGCAAAGCAATAGAAAGTTCGTCAAGAGTCACTTCCTTTTAAAGTTTTTGACATGCAGATTCAGACAAGGTGGGAAAAGAGGTGGTTAAGGAACGAATCATGTCTTCCTTAGTGTTTCTGGCACAGTACAAGTCAGAGAAGTATTGTTTGGTCAAGCTCCTAATATATTTTGTATCATGTATTGCTCAGCCTCCTGGTGTCTGCAGTGAAGTTATTTGCTGGTTTCTCTTTTTTTGCGCTTCTAACGCAAAAAAAAAAAACTTGGAAGGAGTATCGATAAAGCTGTAGTTCTCCATTCGCAGCCTTATTAGAGCCCCTCTGGCTTGTTTTGTACAGAGTTGAGCGAGGAGGGCTTTCTTCGTTGTTAGTAGAGAACTAGTCCTTTCAGCACTAGGAGTTTGAAAGGTTGACTGGAGAGACAATATTTCTTTAGCAATTAGAGATTGCAGCGCAGATTCATTCTTGGTACAAAAGGAGCTATATTGCTGGCAAAAGGTCCTGATGTGGGTTTTCGCATTGTCCCACCATTGTGTGAGGCAGGAGTAGGGAGGATTCCGTAGTCATAAAACTTCCAAAAAAGGCTCGGAAGGCGACAGGAAAAGCGTCATCTTGCAGAAGACTCGCATTGAAGGTCCAATAGGCAGTGCCACAATTTTGAACCGGGGAAAATATATGAAGAACAACCATGTGATGGTGATGAACAACAAAAGCCACTTGGGGTGATGCCAACATGGTCGATGACATTTAAAGAGTCATTATTGATGTAAAATCTGTCTATCCTTGCAAGAGATAGCCAGCCATTTGCACATCGGCACCACGTGTATTGTCGTGCAGATGGGTTCTGGAGTCTCCATACATCCATAAGGGAGAATTTGGACAATGCCCTCTTTAAGGGTGCCGTACTTGGTGGGTGGGACTCTTCTCCATTACGATCAAGAGTGGGATACAATGTGCAATTAAAGTCCCCACACAGACAAACAAGACCATCAAAAACAAGGTGTGTGAGGAACATTTCAAACTGTGTAAAGAAAACTCGTCTTTCTGTGCTCGTACTGGGTGAATATACATTTATTAAAGTGTGTTTATAACCATTATGAAGGAAATTAACTGAAACTAAATGCCCTAAAATAATCTCCTTGAAAGTGACATTTTCAGCACAGAAAGAAGGATTTAAATAAATAGCCACTCCAGCACTAGGACAGGTCAAGCTACTAAAGAAACATTGTTCTTTCATGATGCGAATTCATTCGCTCGAGCACGAAGAGCTACATCTTGTCTCTTGCAAAAGAACAACATCAAAATGTTTTTTCTCGACAAGCAACTTTACCTGAGCTTTGCGCAGGGGTCAACGTCCCCCATTTATATTTAAATTTACAATAGAGAAGGTCAGAGTAGGTAGGGAAGGTTTGTCAGGTAAAAGGAAGTTGGGTTGTGCTTGTAGCTCTTTTTGAGCTTTCAATACACACTTCCTCAGGCGAAATACTTGTGACTCAGTCACACCAAGTTGTTCAGCCTTGAGGAGGAGACGTCTTGAAGAGGTTATAAAGCCAGACAGGTTCGGGAAGAAGGTGATAATCTTCACGTTTTTCTTTCGAAAAGAGTCCTGAAGAAACTGGAGAATTTCCATGGGTGATAAATCATCATCACCCTCCAGTTCCTTGGCCATTGCTGGGTCGTTCCAGACCTCGCTACCAGCACTAGAGGCAAACGATGAGGCCCCATCTGAGTCGTAATCCGAATGGTTTTTATTTTTCTCTTCACACACTGAAGTCGATGCTCTCACAACGGGAAAATCGTCTTCTGCTAAAGGTGTAGCTGTTTCCACAGCGGGAGTTTTAAAGACCGTAACAGGGATTACCGTTTTTGTAACCGAGGCTTCGCACTCTCCCTCTGGGGCTGTTACTTCTTCCTCCTCCATTACCTCAGACACTTCGTCCTCAGCAGGGCGCGCGACGAGAGCAGGTTCGTGGTTCTTGATTTTAATGTCAGTGACCGGGGTGGTGACCACAACATCTTGGGGCGTTGTGCTCGGTCCTTGTTCGTGAGAGGAATGAACGGAAACGTCTCCTCCCTTTTCAGCGAACACACTGAACCTATTCTGCAGCAGAGGACCAGCTGCAGGAGCTTCTGTTTCTAGGATAGAAACATTGCGTTTGTTTGATGGCGCTATCTTTTCGAACAGCTCGCCTGTGTGTCCTCACTTCCGCTTCCGCTTTTATAATTCCTCTTGGAGGACACGGTGATAAAACCCGCGTCATCAGCCGGGGAATTATCGGTTTCCGCGCTCGAATGTGAAGGTCGATCTCCCGTTGCAGACGCCCCATTATTATTACTAATATCGACTCGAGATGTGCAGGGAGAGAGAGAGAGAGAGAGAGAGAGAGAGAGAGAGAGAGAGAGAGAGAGAGAGAGAGAGAGAGAGAGAGAGAGAGAGAGAGGTTAGAAGAGAGAGAGAGAGAGAGAGAGAGAGAGAGGGGTGGGAGAGAGAGGGATAGAAGAGAGAGAGGGGTAGAAGAGAGAGAGAGAGAGAGAGAGAGAGAGAGAGAGAGAGAGAGAGAGAGAGAGAGAGAGAGAGAGAGAGAGAGAGAGGTTAGAAGAGAGATAGAGAGGAGAGAGAGAGAGAGAGAGAGGGGTGGGAGAGAGAGAGAGGGGTGGGAGAGAGACAGGGGTGGGAGAGAGACAGGGGTGAGAGAGAGACAGGGGTGAGAGAGAGACAGGGGTGAGAGAGAGACAGGGGTGGTTTTATAACTGGGTCGGTTTATCGGTTTATAACTGGGTCAGGATTTGACCCCAGAATAGACAGGTTAGTGCGAGCATGTGTACCTCTCGGCTATCCTGCTGTGATGTGGCAAATCATTGCCCTGGAACAACTGAAAACATTTTTTACTCATCATAATCATCTAATTAATTTTGCCATCCAAACTCCGGAAATGTTCCCATGTGACCCAAGCCTCACTATCGCCATGAAAGTTTGTAGAAGTTGAAGCTTGATTGACTAATTGACTAAATCACTCAAGCAAGCACTCCAATGAAACAGGTGAATAAACTTTTAAAAACGAAAGGTTTAATTATTTATGTGTATGGTATACATGTCGAAGTGACGGGTCATATAATGAAAGAAGAATGTACAAAAAGGGGAATGTCATGCAAAATATAATTGCACATTTTCACGGAGTGAGCCACCACCCAAGGCACTGCATGAGAATGCAGGGCCAAATACAAGTGAGTAGGTTCTGAACTTTTTCAATTCGATCAATATATTCAGTGACAGTGCAAATACTTTTGCCATGTATGGCCATGGCTTGAAAACGAACAACGAGGCAGCTTGTATAGCACTCACCAATTGTTTTTAGGTCAGGCATGATAAAATTTGTGATTTGCTCAAGGTACCATGTAAACCTGTGCAAACCTGTTTCAGAGTGGAGTTGTCGGTGACTAAACCTTCTCGCCCACCAGGTTTTCTGGTGAGGAGGGAGTTTGGATATGGATACCCAGCATAATTCAAAACAAAACATGTCCAAGGGCAGAGGAGCTCATTGTAAGCCAAACGCCATTCATGTCTGATGTTCAACAGTGTCTGCAGATGTCTTCCTGCAATTTGGTTACCTTTTTCTAGGAAGTTGGTGGCAGGATTTGCACTCCGGCCACAATAAAATAGTTCGTTCTGTAAAGCAAATAAAAAAACGCAAAGAAAACTGAAAACCCACTCCGAGGGAGTACCTCCTTCACAGGACAGCTCACAAGATGACAGGGTTGGGGCAAAGCCTTTGTGATGCCCATTCTTTGATGATAGGAGAGAAAGCATGGGGTAACCTTCCTGGGTTGGATTCTGGAGGTGTGTGTCAGGGTGGTGCTTCAGTGTCGTCCACCAGAAGTCGGTCTCCACGGGTTAATCTGAGGTGGTCCCTTCGTTAGGGTGACTGGAATGTCCTATCCTCAAGAGAGGATGCTCACCTGTCTCTGCTATCATGTGAGCTGCATCGGTTGAAAATCGGAATTGCAGAACTCTGTCGGGCCCGATTTTTTTTGTTAATGCTGTGAACAAACTTTGGTCCATACTGGGTGATGAAGGTTGCAGTCAAGTTCCATCGAAATCGTGCTTGCAGTTTCTGAGAAGTTGCAAATGTTTAGGATGGACTGAGTGACTGATTAATTATGCATCATCTCATAAGCTCCCCAGAACTGTGTTCCAGGTGAGCTAAAAATTAGGAAACACGCTGTTTATCAAATCGGCGGAACTCACCATTGCAGCCAGATTTTTGTGAAGGAGAATGAGACTCGATTTTACCGTCACCAATGTTGAGCAGAAGAGTGGCAAACTGGTGTGCACGATGATCTCCTCGTAAGTGCAAGTGCATATTGGTAAAGAGGGTCATTTATTGAACATCGTGCCAATGCACTGATGATTTGAGACTCACATTGATTGATCAGCTTGAGTACCCCACCAAATTATGGGTAAAGTTTGTCTGAAATCACTGGCAACATGAACTGTCATTCCACGCATGGGTGTACTGTTTTGTCCAATATCTTGGAGAGTTTGGTCAAGTGCTTCGAATGCCTGCTTTTGTCCCACATGATTGGAATGGCACAAGGCACAACACATATATATATATATATATATATATATATATATATATATATATATATATATATATATATATATATATATATATATATACATATATATACATATATATACATATATATATATATATATATATATATATATATATATATATATATACATATATACATATATACATATATATATATATATATATATATATATATATATATACATATATATATATATATATATATATATATATACATATATATATATATATATATATATATATATATACATATATATATATATATATATATATATATATACATATATATATATATATATATATATATATATACATATATATATATATATATATATATATATATATATATATATATATATATATATACATATACATATATATATATATATATATATATATATATATATATATATATATATATATATATATATATATATATATATATATATACACGAAGTCCATCGAAAATGTAATGAGACTGACTTTACAGAAATTTTATTCCAAAAAATATGTTGAAATCACAGCTTGTCCCCTTCAAAATAGTTTCCCTCCAGTCTCACACACTTGTCCATCCTCTTCTTCCACGCTTTGATGCACCCCCAGAAGGCTTCTTCTGGAATCCTCCGGAGCTCCATTGTCACGGCCCTTTTGATAGCCTCCACATCAGGAAATCGGGTCCCCCTTGAACACACCCTTGAGCTTGGGGAATAGGAAAAAATCCCAAGGGGCTAAGTCTGGCGAATACGGGGGTTGCTCCGGAGTTGGCACGTTCCTCTCTGCCAGAAACTGTCGGATGCTCAGGGCACTGTGAGCAGGGGTGTTGTCATGGTGGAGCACCCAGGTGTAGTTCTCCCATAGATCCGTCCTCTTGTCCTGGACTGATCTCATGAGGTGCCGGAGGATCTCCTTGTACACGTATTGATTCACTGTTTGATCCTGCAGTAGAAACTCGAAGTGGAAAAGGCCCTCGATTTCAAAAAACGCGATGAGCATCACCTTGACCTTCGACTTCGATATCCTTGCTTTCTTTGGTCTTGGTGATGCCGGACTTTTCCACTGACGACTTTGCCGTTTGGTCTTGGGATCGTATTTGAATATCCCCGATTCATCGCCAGAAATGACTCTCCCAAGCAGGTCTGGATCATCCACGAGGCACTCGATAATGTCTTGGCAGACAGTGACTCTTTACTGCTTCTGGTCCTCGGACAACAGCTTGGGGACCACCTTTGCGCACACCTTGCGCATTTCGACATTTTCAATGATGATGCTCCAGACAGTGTCCATGTTGATTGAAAGTTCCTCAGCAATCATCCGCACCATGAGTCGACGATCTGCGTGCATCTGCTTCACACACTCGATGTTGTCGGCCGTTCTGATCGTTGAATATCTTCCAGACCTTGGATCATCTTTAACCTCCTCCCATCCCTCTTTGAACCTCTTGTGCCATTCAAATGCATGTGTACGTGACATCGTTTCTTCCCATGTGTACTTGCTGCAGTATTGCGAAGGATTCAGAAGGTGTTTTGCCAAGCTTGGCAAGAAACTTCAGATTGGCTCTCTGCTCACGACTCATAGCATGACGACTCAGACGAGACAACGTGCAAAGCACGACCAGTAAAAAATCAAACACTGAGCACAGTCAACCATCACCAATCATATATATTGCTGGAATGTTCCGAAAGACTGTGACGCAACCTACTCATTCAAGTTGTGTAAGTGGAGCACACAGCAGGCTCAGTCCCGTTACTTTTTAGACGGACCTCATGCATATATAGGTATATATATGTATGTATATATGTATGTATATATGTATGTATATATTTATATATATGTATATATGTGTGTATATATGTATGTATATATTTATATATATATACATATATATACATACATATACATACATACATATACATACATACATACATACACACACACACACACACACACACACACACACACACACACACACACACACACACACACACACCTTATATATTATTTCCGAGTTTGTGGTTTCGTGTCGCGCTATCTTCGACTTTGTTCTGCGCTCGAGTAACGTGATATTCGGCTTACATTATCTCAAAGACCATATGAGGTGGTACAAAAAAAGTGAAATCGTATTCCACTTACTGTATTAAAGTAAAATTACTACTGATACTCTGCATCAGTTCCTTTCTCAAGCACACCCACCCCAACATGTTGCGCAGAGCACGGGTTATGCTAGTACACTAATAAGAGGCAGTGTACATCCACACACAGCACTTGTGTTATATATATATATATATATATATATATATATATATATATATATATATATATATATATATATATATATATATATATATATATATATATATATATATATATATATATATATATATATATATATACACACACACACACACACACACACACTGCACTTGCTTCAAGGGTGGTGGTATATCTGGATCCACCTGTACTTGTGCATGTGGATACTTTTGCTGACCCGACCCACCTCGACAGACTGTATCGGGGTTTAAGGGCCAAAATGGGATGATGCCGAGTACTTCGACTGAAGACCCAGTCAGCGAGACATGTTTCTGGCTCAGGTGTGTTTTGAGCTTGGGTACAAACTGTATTGTGCTTACAACAAAGGTTGGTTGTATAAGGCCAAATAATTTTTTGGAATACCAGTTGATCATCCAGATTATTTTTTTAAAGGAAGGAGGCCCTTTTTATTTGTTTTTTTTTTGTCCTTCAATATGGCCGCTGGCTTTTAGATTCAAGATGGCCACTAGATTTTTAGTTCAAAATGGCCACTGGCATTTTAATTCATGACCCTTCCTGTTTAATGCACAGAAACATTTTAAAATGTGTCATTTTTGTCATAATGCACAGAAACACTTAAAAAAAACATGCTGTCCCCCCCCCACACACACAAAAAACCCCAAATCATGTACCCAACATGCTAGTTTTTTTACGTTCCCATCAACACCCCCTCCACCCCTCCACTCAGTCTATTAAAAATAAAATCCACAGTTCTAAACAAATATATTAAATGTATGGCAAGATACAAAAAAAAACACACTTCGTGCACATTAAAATTATTGGCCTTGCCATATTTACATAGAGATCTACAGTAAACATTTAATACACAGATTTGCATATGTGGGATGTGGACTCACTAACACCGTTTGGTATTGCTCACGTACAGCCTCTCTCTGGTCCAACTCCCCACTAGCGAAATCAGAGAAAACATCACATAGCAAGCGTTGCCCATCAATAACTATTCTCGCATACCACAGCTTCAGGACTTTAGTTCCCATCCAAATTTGCAAGCAGATGAAAACCAATTTGAAAAATGAAGCTTAAATCATGAAAATGATTTGTCGCGTTCGCACAATTTGCTTGTTTTTTAACCAGTTGTTTTTTGCATCATTTTAATCGAAAGCGTGCACTGAATTTTACTGCAGCGACTATGATGGAACTTATGCAGACATGTACACAGATCAGTATTGCTCACATATTGCGCACGGAAACAGAACGAGGCAGTACAGCTCTCGGCGCTCTGGCTCGGTATAAGCAATAAAAACTCAGCATGGATATCGGGAAAATGATTGATTCTGCAAGTCATACATGAAGATGTGGATTTTTCTCAGGTTGTTTGACAAAATAATAACGAATAAAAAGTGAGGCAGCTTCAAAAAAGGAAGCGGGTGGGGATGATCAACTAATATTTGTTTTTTATTTGGCCTAAAACCCCTAAATACATTACCTCTACAATATTTCAGCCAGTATATTCACACCTTCAATTGCTGAAATGATAAAAGCTTACATTTTATGACTTGTAAGGTCACAGGGACACATGTTATATGTTGTTATGGTTCGGCAGCAATACAAACTTTCCAAGGCATCTGTGAAATAGTAATGAGCACAAGTAGACTGAACGACTAGGCAACTGAATGGTATCATCACTGACTAGTAAGTTGTCAAGGCAGATACAGATTTCAATATAATGTGGACTGCAGAGCCAACACACGACTTTCAAAATGACGTAGGAATGTTAAATGACACACACACGCGCACATGCGCTGTGTGTGTGCGTGCTGTGCGTCTGCTCGCCAGGCACTTTTAACGTGAAATTGCTGGCACGAAATCTATGATTAAAAAATTTCAGCACTTAGATAAAAGAGTGACACCTTCAAAGTGGTTAACTATAATTGTTCTGTTCCTGAATGCAAATTGGACTCACAGAAATATAAAAATACGAGTAATATCTGTGGAAGAAAGGAGTTGGGTTCTACCGTTTCCTAATTTCTCTTGTGGGACAGGAATCAAACAGCAAATATATATTTAAAACTGCACACACAGCCCACACAACTCCCAAAGCCCCCACCTCACCCCAAACATGATTAATAGTAAATATCTTCGCTTTAAAATTACCCTGTATGTCAACAAGCCCCAGATATGACCTTCCCATCAGTATGAAGAAGCACGAAGGTAGAAGAACACTCCCGTCTATGAACCTTTGGGCCTTTCATGGGCCCATATCATTTGTATTTTTTGCAGTCTGGGGTGCAAGATGTCAACTTTTGGATGAGTTGATCAGAAAGTTCTCCAAATTTTAGTTATGCAGAGGCACATCCCTTTCTCACAGGTCTGTTTCCAAGAATTTTCGGCTTCTTTAAAAGCTTTGTGAGCTGTTTCATGCTAAAATCCTGATCTGGCACTCCTGTTATACGCCCAGGCCATCTCGATGGACGTTGTTACAAGGAGTTTCTGCATGTGTGCATCGAGCTCGGTCTGGTGTCTGGATCCTCTTCTTGTTCCGCACTCTGCTCCGTGGGCTCCATTCCGCTCGCTCCGTCAAGCGCTGTTCACTGCACTGTGACCCCAACAACGCGCAGCCAGAGAACGAAATGCAGCTAAGAATGAACCAACCCACACAGTCAAGCCTCTCACATCTGTGCGGAATGCACAGCACTTTCAATCCCTTGGTGGGGGTGAAGTTTTAGAAGCAGATCAGAACGAGCTGTTGGTGTTTTCCAGCACCCCCATTGGTGTATGGATGATTACCCCGGTGCCAACTCCACCCACGCACTGGTCCAGCTGTGAAGATGTCGTCATTATGCTCTGAGCTTCATCATGTGATAGAGATCCATAATTAACATGGAGCCAGGGTATTTGGTTGCGATCTCTGGCCATGAACACGCGTTGGACACCCAATGGGGGCTGTAATTGAGGTGTACCAGGGCTATCCATACGATGTTGAATGGAGTTCAGTGCATGCACGCACTCCGAGTTGGATGCCTGAACGTCCCGTGTCCAAGTGCTGGTTATGGTAGGCCATGCTACCCCGTTTCCTGTTGGTCCAGAAGGGAGTGGTGGTCATCGGTGGTGGTGACTGTGATTGAGGTGTTTGTAGCAGCAGCATAGTGGTGGATTATGGCGCAGTGGTTTGTGCTGGTTGAGACGTCGTTGCTCATTGTGGTTGCGGCGGCAATGGTGAATGTGAAAAAGCTTGTATTATGGTTTGATGGTGTGGTGATTATTATATAAAGGCGTTTTGGTGGTGTATTAAATGTTGTAGCGTTGGGGTATGAGTACGGTGAAGGTTGAGGTAAAGTGTCCATTGAATAATGGCACGCAATTCAAATGGGGAATGGTGCATGCATGCCAATGACTTGCCCCTGCCGCAACGGTCTGCATGCTTGCGTAAAGAAAGGCTCGTATGTGCAGCAAAGCAAAATAAGTAAAGAAGGGGCAGAAAGCCCTACCTCGAGCCCATGCAATGCATATTGACCCATAAACACATTACACATAAGGGAAGGGATATCTAAAATGAAAACGAATGAAATAACTATCTCAGGAACTGCTATATGTTGTGTGCCATTGCCTTTGGGGAGTGACGGTTTCACAGAACCGTCACAATATCAACAATTTCTTTTTTTCCTTTTTGATATCACAGTTACAAGGGGTAGCCTAGCCTGGTGTTGGCGCAGTGGTTAGGGCAGCGGCTTGGGATCCAAGAGGTCCTGAGTTCAAGCCCCGTTGGGCCACTGAATTAATACACCAGGGGGTTGACTCAGCCTGTCATCCTTCCAAGGTCGGCTAAATGAGTACCAGTATACTGGGCCGGTGTATACCCCGGTTAAAATAGGTGTACCATATCCCTGTGTCGTAAGAGGCGACCAGGGTTGCGTCAGGAAGGGCATCGGCGTAAAACATGTGCCAAATCACGATGCGGATCATACGGATGATCCGCTGTGTCGACCCCTAACGGGAGCAGCTGAAAGAAGAATAAGAAGTTACAAGGGGTAGCCTAGCTGCTAAATTAGAAAAGCATTGAAATATAATTTCTCAATCCATAGTCATGATGTATGAAGAAAGATTCTCTGAGGCATCACATTAAGTGCAGCAATCAACTTTGATAAAAATTTTGTTTTCATGCATTTGAAGTACAGGATTCCTATTTCAATTTTCACCTTTTAACTGAACATTTAACCCTATTTCGTTTATACTGTTACGGTTGAGGAAATTCGCAAACCACCATTCAGGTCCCGTAGGTGAGATATCTCTGTAAGTACATGTGTAGTTAGCCCCAAACCCGTTGTTTCGAGGGAATAAATCTGATTCATTCGGGCTGCGACACTTTAAGATAGCCGTTTTTCTGTTCTATCTTTATTGTCAACCAACCACGTCTCAACTGCCATCACACAACCACCAACCACAACGCCGCTTCACAACAACAACAACGCCAACAGCCACGACCTTTACCTTCACAACTCGCTCCCGCAAACATCGCATCACCGCCATTCCAAACGTCGTCATGGCCATGGACCACAACTTTAAACCCTCCACCACCTTCGCCTCTCCTTCTGCGGGCATTCCCGCACCGCTTGTGGGCGCCGAGCGTCGGGCTGTCCTGGCCTCGTGCGGGACGCGCACTGAACCACGGGTGCAAGGTGCGGCCTTTCCGAGGAGAATTTGGATCAGGAATGATACACGCCCACTTCTGATCCGTCCAATCAGCAAGCGCGGGGCGGTTTGGCCCCGCCTCCAGGCGCGTCGGAGTAGAATCGATATATGCAAATTTGAGGATCAGGGGAGACTCACGCCCCTTTTTCTCCGTCCAATGGGCGAGCGTGGCTCCACCCCCGAGCTCGTTCTGATCCAGAAATTTGCATATGGGTTCTCCTGCCGGCCTATAAAGTGCCGAGCGCAGGGTCGAGTCGGGCTCACTCAAGTCAGTTTTGGAGAGCAGAGTGTGGCAGCGGCAGAGTGTGGCAGCGGCAGTGAGTTTTCGGAAGAGTCAGTCTGGAGAGGTCGGAGAGCCGAATGGAGCTCGCGGTCTGTTGGGGTTCGGAGTCTGTCGGGGAGCTGCAGAGAGAGGAAGCCTGGAGCGCGGTCGAGTCGGTTTGAGCGCGGAGTCAGCCTTGGAGGAGCGCGGAGTAAGTCGGGAGGCGAGGGCGTACAGGTGGTTTGCTGCAGTCGGCTGAGGAGAATTGCGGAGGAGACCGGATAGCTCGGGTCCGATGCAAGGAAGATGGCGGTCGGCGACGAGATCGCAGTGGAGTCGCTCGTCGCGGGACCCAAGCAAGCCAGCTATCCTCTTTCCCCAGAGCATCAACAATTCCCCCTTTTTTTCCCCCCCGCGCTGAGATAGTGCGAAAAGGGGGCCCCGTTCCCACCCCACTCCAAGCAGTGCCAACGAAACCCGCGAAGGAGCGCGGAGTCGGGGCACCGCCGCATCACCACATTTGCGGCTCATCACAAAGACACGGGTAGGATCCACCCGGTCTCGCGGCCCACAGGCCCCATCTGCCCCCTTGTCTTTGAGGGTGGCCCTTTTCTTTTGCTTCTGAGTAAATGTGTTGTTGGCGCCGTCTGTAAAGTAAAACTGTGTAAGTGTTGCCGTGTGCTCGCGTAGTCGGTAGTAGATCTGCATTGTTGTGTTTCTTTTGTAGCATTTGATATATGTGCATAATTGTTGTAATTGTATATGTGTGCTCTCCGTGTGCCGTGGAATAAATGTGCATTATGTTGAACTGTTTTTCCCGTTTCGCTTCGTCTTTTCTTTAATTGAATCTCCATCTTGCTTCACGTAAAGGGTTGGTCGTGGGCTTAATACGCCCGATAATTAATCGGAACTGTCGAGGCCGACGATAACACCGCTCGGTTATCCCGATAGTACGGAACGGGTCGCTTAAGCGGCCCGTGTCCGGAGTCGACCTGCGGCGAGGTGCGATCGCCCGGTCTACCCTCCGCGTGGGTACTTAGGTAGGTCGAATTTGGTGAACAACCCTATCCCACGCGGGGGCCGATTGGCACGAACGTGGTGAGGCCGTAAGGCCCACCCGTGACTTGCTCCCGGCGTTAGTCCGAGAGGGTCACGACAGAATTGTCCGTCCGGTGGGCGACGTGCCGCGATTCGAGTTACGTGGCCGTTCGCACACCGGTGGGCGCGAATTCGCGACAATACTTTTATATTTTAGAATCATTCTCAGTGTACGTGATCACAGACTGACGGATCAACCATCATGTAATCCAGTGAGATGAGAGTTTGACCTGGGATTCCATGATTTGACATTGTATTCACATTCTCAAAAAAAAACTTTACACAACCTTGACCATGCGGCTAAATGAGCAAACCGAAAGCAGTGATTTAATATCAGCAGGTGGGGCCAAAAATAATTCAATGTGTATAAAATTCGAATTGTGAAGAGCAAAGGTTTTATGTTTCTTAAAAGAGTGATACTCTGTTTGATTCATGGTGTAGTTATTATCTTCCATTCCATATGTAATTTCATTTATTTTCTTGAAACGTTCTCCTATTTGTGATTTTTTTTTTTGGGGGGGGGGGGATTATTGTTTGTGTGAATGTGTTTTAACACCATGCTGTGAATTTGTATGAATGTGATAATTGTTTTTGTGAATGTCATGTGTTTGTGTGAAACACCATGATGTGTGTGTGTGTGTCAATTTCAGTGCAGCACCGTTCTTTACTGAAAGTTTTCAATCCGTATAATTGGCCCCCTTGGCACTGTTCGATGAAAATCAAATGTGAGAAATGCACATAGTGGCGCAAGCAGGATTTTCCTTGGGTGGGGGGATTGAGGCTAAGGTACCTGCTAAATGAGCAGTTAGTGGAGGTTCAAAAAATATTAAAGTACAAAATCAAGGCAACAATGGGTGAGAGTGCAAGACTGTCAATCACAGTCTTTACCAATATGCACCGACTGCAATGCACTGCCAGTAGTGCTCATCCAGTCGGATGATTTTCTCCCATATTCGAACCAATGAAGAGGCAAGAGCCCCATGTGCCTCCACCCAAGCCCTGGTTATGCCAATGACTACACACCATTGGTGATGTGCATTGAAATAAAATTGGTGTGGAATGTTTCCTTCCCCTCCCCCCCCCGCCCCCCCCACACACAGACACATGCATTCCTCTGTCCTGGTAAAATCTACCATATAAATGGCAATCCTTATGTCTGTCTGTCTGTCTCTTTGTTTGTAACCAATAAGCTCCTGCACCAGTGAACCAATCTTGATGAAACTTTACACACATATAGACCTAACATTCAGCTCCAGGATGCGCTGAGTGGCTTTCCATAAAAATGAAAAAAAAATTCTAAAAATAACATGAAATAAAAATGGTTTTCGAATGGTGCGCAGGCATATTAATCATAACAAAAGGCTTCATAGTTAAAAACGCTAGAGTTTTTTGAAATACAAAATGTTCGTATTCGTTGACTTTTTAAACATACACATTCTCCTCCTGTTATTTGAATTCTTGAACTGCACACGCACGGCAACAGCTAACTGCTGATAGATCTGCTCATGAACGAGCCAGGCAAGCGGAGTCGGAGAGAGGGAGAGAGAGAGAGAGAGAGAGAGAGAGAGAGAGAGAGAGAGAGAGAGAGAGAGAGAGAGAGAGAGAGAGAGAGAGAGAGAGAGAGAGAGAGAGAGAGAGAGAGAGAGAGAGAGAGAGAGAGAGAGAGAGAGAGAGAGAGAGAGAGAGAGAGAGAGAGACAGTGAGGGAGAGAGGGAGGGAGAGAGGGAGAGAGAGAGAGAGAGAGAGAGAGAGAGAGCGTCGCCTAACTGCAAATAGAGCGTCACACTGACGGGCGAGAGAAGCACAAAACTCACGTTCCAGCTTTCTCGGTCCGGGTTTTGACAGGACATCAAGGACAGTTGCCACTGTTGCTAGAAACATTGAGTGGCCCAAGGCCACCTTCAGGTATGATCTCTCTGAGGATTACGGCAGCATGAGGAATGAGGAAAGCCTTCCTTCCATAAATCTGAGGAATAAAAGAAGCCTTCCTAATTTTCTTCATACAACTAATGCCTCAGTCTAACTAGCGTGAGGAAAATAGGGCAAATTTCCCGGGTATTACCGGGTACTTCAGCTAGTACATAACATAATGTGATCTGTGTTGTCTGTTTGTGTGTTCGTATGATTGGCAGTCTCAAGTATCCGATGACCACTTCCCGCACTACGTTTGAAAAGATCCGCACGCAGGCAAAGCTCAACATTCAACCTGCAGAAGCATGACACCAAACAAGATACATTTTAAATGTATAAATACAACATGGAATCAATTAGTTAAACAGTGCGTTTCTTCTTCATTCGTATGCAGCACAAGGCTGTGGGGTAGCATAATTGGCTGGGGGCTGTACCACTGATGGAATGCCCTCTGCTGGTTAGTGCAGGAATTTGGAATTTGGCCATGGTGCTGGTGATACCATGGGATCTTTAATGTCCACCAAAAAGTGATGGCAGATGGGATTCCCATTTAGCATCCATCCGAGGGATGGCACACACACATTGATGAATCACCTTGCCTGTGAAATACTGGGATGACAGTTTATAGCTGAGTCAGGATTCAAATACAGGCTTGACAGCTTAGAGGTGAGTGTGCACACCTCCCCACCATCCTGTCAGCCCAGAATTGCATCAAGATACAACCTTAGGTTTATCATTAAGTTCAACAAACCATGTCAGCGTGAATGTTTTTGAACACAGGTTGCAGTGCAAGACGATCATTGAATTAAAGAAAAACTCCATATCGCATTGTGACCTAAAAATAACGTTTAAAAATAAACTTTAATAATAATTTGAGGTTGTGTTCACATAACATAACGTCCATTCATGGTGTCAAATCCCTTCATCTCAGTACCATCCCCCCTCGCCCCTCTGCTCCTCGCCCCCCCCCCTCCACAGATTCGAACTCGTCCAGTTGGAAATTGCTGTGCTTCCCCATTGTCTTGGGTCACTCACCTGCATTTTTTTTCATTTTTAAAATATTTTCATTTATGGATGCTTTCAATGGTTCTGTGGTTTTTCCCGGTGTATCGGCTTTGATGTACATTGGCACACATAATTTTCATGCTTCCCCATTGGTTCGGGTCACTCACCTGCATTTTTTCATTTATTTATTTTCATTTACGGATGTTTTCTGACAGTTCAGTGATTTTTCCCGGTGTATCGGCTTCGATGTCCATTGGCACACAAAACTTCAGCTTTCTCCATCACCCGGAAGGTACCGATCTTTAATATCAGTCAGTGAATCAGTCAGTGAGTGGTTAGAAAGAGCTTTATAATATATCATGAAAAGTGTGTGTATGCTGAACCTTTAACTGTAATGACATCTGTATTCAATCTGTATTCAGTAAGGATTAATGTGTGCATGCTACATTACTCTTCATTATATAATGCTGGTGTATGATTATACTTCGTGTAAGCAAAAGGGTAAAATGTTACATGCCCTCATATTCAATTAAATTGCATTTTCAAGAGAAGGCCCAATTGAAAACATTAGCCGTCTCAAGCGAAATAGCATTTTCTTTCTGTATCACATTTCTGCTATGCTTATTAGAATATTTTTGTCGCATTTCCGGACTGAAATATACAATTTCGCTGCCATAACCGAAAGTGATAGAGATGGAGGCGGGGGGGGGGGGGAGAGGGAGAGAGAGAGAGAGAGAGAGAGGGAGAGAGAGAGAGAGAGAGAGAGAGAGAGAGAGAGAGAGAGAGAGAGAGAGAGAGAGAGAGAGAGAGGGAGAGAGAGAGACACGGTGTGGGTGGGGGAGGGGAGAAAGGTGTTGGAGTCGAGAGACTGGAAAAGTAGAACATCTCACATAGTGAATGAGTTATCGATGGTGGGAGAAGTTGGGGACGTGGGATTTGGCAGGAATTGATTGAGAGACTGTAAAAGGAGTACAGTGTGCTAATATGGTTTATAATTCATAAAAGATGAACCAACAGAATGGTCAACTTACATCTTTGCAAATTATTGATTGGTAGTATATTGTTACATACATATATATATATATATATATATATATACATATATATATATATATATATTTATATATATATATATATATATATATATATATACCCAGTGTATATTCAATCATTATTATTATTATTATTATTTTTTAACATGGAAAAGGGGGGGGGGGGGTGAGGGTGTCAATAGATGGACTTTGTTTAGTAAAAAATTGTTCGAAGCAGGAAAAAAGACTATCTTTCATATGTTTTCACACTTTTGACTCACCCTGACAGCTTTGACCATGTATTCAGCTCACCCTCTCGAAGCGATATATGATATCAACACCCCCTCATTTTGGCAGACATCACTGGTTAAACCACTTGTCCTTTCCTCAGATTGTCCCAGTGGTTATGGGTTCTCTAATGATCAGACGTACAAGTATACACATATGGATGATTGCTTTATTTTAATACGAGAAACACATATAATTCCATCCCAGTATGGTGACGTGCTTGCAGAGGGAGCTGCAACATCGTGGGGAGGGGGAAGGGATTTTTATTTTGTGCCCATGGCATGACCCTGGGTACCACCAGCCCACTTACAAAATTTGATGGAGATTGGCGCAAGGGGGATCAAATTGTACAGAAATCAAAGAAAAGCATTGCAATATACACACACAACCAACTATTTTTTTTTATATAGCTCTACTAATAAATGGGTGTGTGTGTGTGTGTGTGTGTGTGTGTGTGTGTGTGTGTGTGTGTGTGTGTGTGTGTGTGTGTGTGTGTGTGTGTGTCCTCCATAACTCCAAAACCATGAAACCGAGCAACCTGAAACCTTGAGTGCACACGAAGAAAACTCCAAGGAAGTGCAGAAGTGAAAATTGGGTGTTTGGGTTTCTTAAAACACGCCTTTTGAAGTTAATTAATGGCCTTATTTAATTAAATCCTTTATCAAGCACATCCTCGGCCACCTTGCTTTTTGGGGTCTTCAGGCGTATCCGAGGTAACTTCACTGGGGTCTGAAGCCGCCATGTTTTTTGCCGACTCAACCATGCCTTGACTTGGAACAGGCCGCAACGATTTCTTCGTGATAAAGATTTATTTTCACTTTCCTCACTCACATTATCGAATGCCTGCTCATCATAGCTACAAATCGCTGTATACTTCGCTTTTATAAGTGCTGTAGTTTTCATATTTGGAGCTTGGAGCAATTTCATGGATTGTTGATGATTTTCCACAATCTACACTGACGGACTAATTATAGGATATCATCAAAATATAATTTCAGTTTTGAGGATCGGATATCGTCCAGATTAAATAACAGTCGAAATCTGGAGTAAAATCTGATAATTCTGAACTAACAAATCTTATAACTAAGCTGATACACCTATTTACTTTGAGTAAGCAAGGCTGTATCCCTCCTTCTCCATATACAGTATACACAACACAATGTGAAATTTCCAAAGCATTTAACCAATCTTTTTCAACTGTTTCGAGAATTATATTGAGTGAACAAAAAATTTAGGAACGTGCCAAAATTAATCAGCGTCATTAAGCGAAATGATTTAATGTATTCACTGCTTGATGTCATGCCCTGTTCCCCAGAGAGATTGCTGATCCATAGCATCTGCCAGATCTGTGTCTATAATTTTGGGGGGTTTGTGAGGTGTGCTACAGGGGATCAAAACTAATCTGGTGAAGAACGGAATTGTAAAATAAAGTTAAAACATTTGCGTGGACAACGAACTATGCACCACTTGACGCATGCACAGAGAAGCAGGCAACATGGCGGATTATCTGCATTGTTTATTTCATGGGTGATTAAACTTTGTGATGTCTCCAGGGTTGTACTCCATGAAACAAGAACTCTTTTGTGGATAAAGTCATTATTTGAACGTATTCATTTTATTTCTTTAACTGCTGCAGTGCCCTTTAGAACAAAAGGGATCCTATATGGTTTGCAGCCACAGCCTGGCCAGCCATTCCGTGTCAAACATTTAATTGGAGGGCTTGCTTGAGTGCTTAACTCACATGCCGAGCGCCCCTGTAGTCAATAGCGGTACCGCGCTACGTCATTCTGAGCAAATTGTTCACTCATTGCGGACGCTTTTGTCGTACCACGTCATTAAGAGCGAGTGGTTTGTGCTCCGTCATCCTGAGCGAGTGGATCGTGCTCCGTCATCCTGAACGAGTGGATCGTGCTCCGTCATCCTGAGCGAGTGGATCGTGCTCCGTCATCCTGAGCGAGTGGATCGTGCTCCGTCATCCTGAGCGAGTGGATCGTGCTCCGTCATCCTGAGCGAGTGGATTGTGCTCCGTCATCCTGAGCGAGTGGATCGTGCTCCGTCATCCTGAGCGAGTGGATCGTGCTCCGTCATCCTGAGCGAGTGGATCGTGCTCCGTCATCCTGAGCGAGTGGATCGTGCTCCGTCATCCTGAGCGAGTGGATCGTGCTCCGTCATCCTGAGCGAGTGGATCGTGCTCCGTCATCCTGAGCGAGTGGATCGTGCTCCGTCATCCTGAGCGAGTGGATCGTGCTCCGTCATCCTGAGCGAGTGGATCATGCTCCGTCATCCTGAGCGAGTGGATCGTGCTCCGTCATCCTGAGGGAGTTGTCAAATAACACCCGATTTCCAAGCCATTTGCCATATTAACGTGTTTTCTAAATTACCGAGCCAAATTTTTTTTTCCACCCATCACATGCAGCTGTTTATAAAATTAATGTTTGTGTACATATCCCTGAAACGTCTATAAAAATGAAACGTTGTTTTATGATGAAAGCTACTCAAGGTTTTTCGGTTATATACAATACGTACTGTAGTCGGTAATCACACTGACTCCAACCTGCCAATTCCCGAAAAAATTCCCAAGCACTAGTGTGTGTGTGTGTGTGTGTGTGTGTGTGTGTGTGTGTGTGTGTGTGTGTGTGTGTGTGTGTGTGTGTGTGTGTGTGTGTGTGTGTGTGTGTGTATGTCTTTTTCCCATTGTTGCTCTACCCCCTCCCAATACAGTGCAGCACCCTCATCCCACACATCTCTTCCCCCCCTTCTCTCTGTCTCTGGACACATCTGGACGGTGATTATGTCTGGACGTGTCCTGATGGTATTTATCTCTGGACATGTCCAGGCGGTGTTTGTTTCTGGATGTGTCCGGGCAGTGTTTCTCTCCAGGTGCATCCAGGCGTTATACGTCTCGACGGGAGTTTGTCTCTGGACGGTAATTTGCCTCCGGATGTGTCCGAGCAGTGTTTATGTCTGGACAGCTTGGATGCAGATGCATCCGACAGGTTTTATCTCCAGACGTGTCCGGGCGGTGTTTGTCTCCAGGTCATGTTTATAGTATGACCAGTCCAAAATGTATTTCAGATATGATTTTGTTTCCATCTTCACTGCTATTTTATGCAGAATCATTTGATGAGACAGTATGAATCGTAATTAATGCTCCGCCGCATCTCTGCCTTCCCTTCCTCTCATCTCTCCCTCTCTCCTCAATCCCCCACCACTCCTCACTCTCTCCCTCCTCGCTCCCCCACCCCTCCTCACTCTCTCTCCCTCCTCGCTCCCCCACCCCTCCTCACTCTCTCTCCCTCCTCGCTCCCCCACCCCTCCTCACTCTCTCTCCCTCCTCGCTCCCCCACCTCTCATCGCTCTTTCGCCCTTAACCTCATCACTTACTCCCCTCTATCTCTCCTCCCTTTCTCTCTTGTCTCTCCTTTTTTCTCCTCTCTCAGTATTCCCATCAGCCAAGTGTGTTATTTGTGAGTGAGATATATTTGGGTGTTCCAAAAAGGCACGGACAACTTTGATTGTTAATATATTTGGAACCACAAATGATGCAACGCTACCCTTTGGTTTATATGATACAGAAACTCATATAGTTTTGTGCACAGCATCAATACACTTCAATGCGAGCTCCGTTTTTCATGCGCAGGACATCAAGGTGGGACACGAGTTCTTGTCATGTTCGACTCAGCATGTTTGCATCCACCAGTGCGCATGCAGCTATGATCCGAAAACGAAGATCCTCCAGGTTTGCCACTTTGGTGTTGTCGACAACATCTTTGACAAACCCCCACAAGTGATCATGGGAATTATAAGGTTAGTCCATCTTGGCCAATTCAGCGACCTGGAAAATTTTCATTCAGGACAGCTCGAATGACTAAGGCCCAAAGAGGCTCCATCATATTGAAAAATTATATCGGGTTGCAGGTCTTCAAACTGTGGGAAGGCAAATCCTTCCAACATGTTCATGTAAATTGTTGAGGACATTGCATTCTCCGTAAAGAAAAATGGACCCACCGAACGGTCATGGAGAAGGCCACGCCACACATTGACCTTTGGACTGTCGAGTATGTGTTCAATGACCAGGTGGGGGTTTACAGAGCCCCAGATCCTAACATTGTGCCGGTTGCCCTTCCCTGATACATGAAAGCAAGCTTTGTCTGTGAACATGGCCTTTTTCAGGTAATCTTAGTTATCTTCTATATGACTGAGTATTTCCAAGTCAAACACCTTGCGTTTGGGTCCACCATTTGGTTTGAGTTCCTGCAGAATCTGCACCTTATTGGCATAAAGCTTCAGTCTTTTATGCAAAATCCTGTGTATAGTGGTGCTTGGTAGTCCCAGTTCTCTCAATGGGTGTCAAATAGTTTTTCTGAGACTTTGTTGAAATGTTTCACGCACTCATTCAATGGATGCTGCACTTGTGCTTGGTCAACCGGTCCTTTTCTGTTTCTGACAACTTCCAGTCTCTCTTAACCTCTTGTACCAATCTCTCATACTTGTTTTCAATAGCAGATTCCTTCCATACCTTGTAAGGAAATTACGCTGAACTTTACGTCGGATCTCATCTCGATGATCCATTCAAAGCACTGAGCTTTCTCCTGTGGAGTCGACATTTTGTTTTTCATTAAACCAGCAGACCTGAAAATAAACAACCTTATGAATTTTTGTATCATATCAAATAAAGTGTATCGTTGTATTATTTGTCCTGCTAAATATATTAACAACCAAAGTTGTCCAGGTCTTTTTGGAACACACTGTATGTAAAGCAAAGCGGTGCATCCTGTATTGACTTTATATATTGTGCCAACATGGATGTGCCAGCTTGGAAGTAACTTCTGGTATATGATATCATATTGGGCCAAACGACTTAAACAAATGAACAGTAAGATGAGATCCCAATGGTGTTTTGTTAAGTATTAGTAGGCCTGGAGTACTTGAGCTTGATACTTCGATTTAAGTCATATTCTTTGTGATTCAATTCAAATACATACAAGGTTGTACACGATGGCTTTACAGACTCGAACCTTTAGTCATGCCTTTAAACCTGTGACTCAATCGAGGCAGTTTTGACTCGTTGGAAATGTAATTGTACACATTATATGACGTCTCACTAAAAAGAAAGTATTCAATTAAACAGAGCATTAACGATGGCACGAGGGTCGGTTGACGAACATCAGTGTCAGGTTGGCATGTTGGAGTTATTTGTGTGACTTGAGACCAGTCTCCAGAGACTGATTTAACATACAACTCATGAGACTGAATAAACTCCAGATCTGAATGAAGAAAGAGGGGGAGGCAATAAAGAGAGAGCCGAAATCTAATGTTCAGGCAAAGGGTAGGGGGGTGGGGGATAAGGGAGGAAAGGGATTAATACGTGACTTTCAAACTGATGTAATAGACTAATGTAATTAAATAGACTAATTCAAACTAATGTAAGAGATGGCAAAAACACCACCATAGAATGCTCAGGCAGGGAATGTATATTGTGTATGCCAGATAACAAATGTTATCTAAAATGGCTCATAAAGCTTCTAAAAGAGGTCAAAATACTTGTGAAAGTACCTGAGAGAAAGGGGTCTGCCTCGACACAACAAAAGCTTTGTAGAACTTTCTGATCAACTTGCCAAAAACTTGATATCTTGCAGCCCGTACTGCAAAAGCTCCCGGCGATGTGGTGCTGTGCAAGGCTTGTAGATGGATTGTGGACGGGCGCATCCCACCCGACCTCCCCAACCATCTCAGTCAGTGATTTGACTTTGAACCTTGCGGGATTACCTCGTGTGAGCATGGCAGGCTTGGTGATTTATTAAATGGACGTCCACAATTGGAAAGAGGATGCAGTCATTACCAACATTCCGGTATACTTCCCAGAAGGAGACACTGTATCTGGTCTGGATACTTCTTAACACCGATGGGAAGGTCATATCTGGGGACTATCAATGGACAGGGTAAGTTGAAATGATATTTACGAGTAATCATGTTTGGGCTGTGAGGGCGTTATAAATATATGTTCTCGCGGGGGTGGCCAGCCCAGGTTAACCCTCCTGACCCAAATTGTGGTGACGGGCGGTTAACACCGCCAACCCCCCAGGATGGCCAAGCGGTCTCTTATTAAATGGAGGTGGACACATTGATCGACGGACATTTCAACACATGCTCGAAGGGCATGGTGGAGGGCAATTGCGGACAGGCAGAGGAGCATGGAGAATGGAACTGATACACAGGGGGTTTATCCGCAAACCCACGACAAATGGACGAATACAATTTCTTCAAAATAAACACATTTAATCAACATACGCAAATATTTAAAAAGGCAATAATTCAACAGATAATAATAGTAATAATAAATAAGTAAATCCTACCATTGAGGCCTCACACACAGACGCAAATACAGACAAAGGGTGACACAAAATGAAAAGAACCCCCCCCCCCTATATAGGTATACTGGTACTCAGCTTGGCTCAAAGCTGGTCCTTGTCGAACTTGGAATGGGAAGCGCTTCCACCAGCATGTGCACATGCTCACAAAATGGCACCGTCACTCGTAGCCAGGCAGACGTACACCAGGCAATTCACAAGCAGCTTTCCACACGAAGGCTCAAAATGTGGCAGCCTTCCTATTTCCAAAGGTACCACCTGCTTCGTGCATTCCTCACACTAACCTCGTGTGTGTGCTCTGCTGATCTCCCGTTATATCCAGATGGAAGCCTTCCACAATCCACACGTGTGCAAACCTGCCTGCCCTCGACCTCAATCACACTGATCTCCCGTCCTATCAGTAGGAACCTTCCACGCCCTCTTCCCTGTGTGCTCTATATCCTCTGCATCCAGGGCATGACCTGCTCGCCCCCAAATCCGGGAAAGCGGGGCTTCTCCTGTATGTTGTGGTTTCAGGGACGCGTTTCCCAGCTTCACTGCCTGGCTTGATATTAAAAAAAACATAGGGAAAAATCACAGAGGGCAATCACATACTGGGAAACTTATTCTTACTCCCTAAGGTAATTAACACCCCACCACCTCTTGTGTGGTGACACGTAACATTTAAGCTCATAGATTCCCTAAATTAGCTTCATTGAGATGCTTTCTACTCGTCCACGGAGCAAGCAACTCCGCATAATGCTAAATTCCCTATTAAATCCTTCCATCTACCCCGACAACCGAAACAATTTTTTTTTTTTTTGGTTCCAGGGCCGCAAGATGAATTATACTCAATTTTTGTATCTAATGGTAAAAGGAGAAGCATCCACCTTGCCATGTGTGTGTGTATATGCACGTTATATCCACCGTCACTGCCAGCTTGTACCAACAGGAAATGGTACAAACCCGAAACCCCTCATCCACGAATATTTCTCATATTTTCTCTATTTCTGTGAGTCCGATTTGCATTCAGGAACAGAACAATCATGGTTAACCTTTTCGAAATTGCCACTCTTTCATCTAAAGTCTGAATGTTATGTTAAAAGACGATTGGAATGACAGAGTCCGTGGTGGCAAGGCAGGTTAAAGTGCCTGTCGAGCAGAAGTGAACCAATGAAAACACACACGGCGCATGCACAAAAGGCCTTGTGAGCATTCGTATGTCATTTCGAAGTCCCGCATTTGTTCATGAAGAAATGTTGCACCAAGTCATTTGGGAAAAGGGACTGAGGAGTAATTATGGAAACAAATTTGAAAACATGCAGCTCAATAGCAGGCTGCGAAAAGTAAGGGCAATGTCGATTCAGATGTGGGATGTGTGTATGTATATCTTGGTGGCCCTTGGTAACCAAAGAAAGAGCTTAACACAAAAGATGTGAACCACCTGGTCAGTTTGTTCAGAGTGTAGAAGCAGCTGCCTGATAAAAACCACGCACTAAAATATCAAGCAGTGTAACCTGTGCCAAAGATCCTCCAAGACGACCAGACCACTTGCTACCCACAAGCGAGGCAGGTGTTTGTAATTTGTTCAGTGTCGGCGATAACTCATCTACTCTTTGTGAAGGACACCGTGAGATCATAAACATCCAATAACGCTGGCAGAGGGAACACCTATTCAATATCCATCCGATGAACGGCACACACAATGTTGCATCACATCACCATGCCTGAAAAAAAAAATCAAGGTGACAGCTTATAGCTGGGTCGAGATTGGACCCCACGCTAGACCACTTAGAGGTGAGTGTGGCATACCTTTAGGCCATCCTGCCAGTCAATTGCATCTTTTAATCACTCAATTCTTCATCTTTTGATATAAAGTATCTCACTCTAGAGTCACCCAATAACAACAGGCTTGCAATGCAGTGGAAAACATCTGCTCAGCACCCTGGGCTCCCCTGCAAATGGAATTTGTCAGAGAGTTATGGTGGACTTGGCAATGGTTGTACGTTGAATCTATTGCTCGGGAGAAATCCTCCCGGGAAGAGGTTAAGCTGAAAATGTATCGTTACAGTGAAGCAGGTAGAAGCGCATGCTCCTTTCCTCTAGATCTCTTTCATCTCCATTTTTCTGACAATCTGATCCAACAACTGGGCAGTCTCATTGGTAATTTCAATTGATGATTTTGAAGTACAGCTTAGAGGGTTATTTTGAGGTTCAGTATGTGCTTCCGTTTACCTTTTACCATGACTACAGTCACTATATGAATGGTGATTTATTAAGATAGGTCAAATGAGAATCGATCCTTTCATTGAACGATGAAAGTTTGGTTTTTGACTTCCATTTTGAAATCTTCCTGGGATGCTTTGGGACATTCACATAAGCTTTGCAGCCAAATCAGCTTGCTCATACGTGCCGACTTTGAAATGAAAACCAATTGAGGACAACAGTTGTTCTTTAACGAATTATTTAATTATAATACAACAAAATCGAATTCCTTTTCACCTCATCAAGTCTCTCGTGCAAAGAAAAAACATTTTAAAATAGAAATTGCTTGCTCAGCCTACATTGCTTTGTGTCTACCGAGCGGCGAGTGCAAGCATGCATCTCTGCAGTTCGGTGTAAAAGCCAAGCCTTTCTGCTGGGCCATTACTATCGGGGTCACCCATTGCTGGCACATCGGTGGGAGATATACTGGGTGTGTCCTCTGGGCGAGATTTGTGTCTTTGGTGAAAGCTCATTTCCAACGCTCCAGAACCTGTTTCTTCAGATTGCTTGGAAACATCAGCCCAAAGCATGAAACGTCCGTCTCTCCAGGTCATCTTGCAATCACCTTCAGCGAGGTGAAGAAAATGGAGTAACCTTATGGAATATTAATATCCCCTTTTGAGGAAGCTTATTGTGTTGGCAGGATGGCCGAGAGGTACTCGTCTCAAAGCTGTCTAGCCTGAGCTTGAATCCCGACCCAGGTATATAAACTGTCATCCTGGTGTTTCACAGACAGGGTGATTCATCAATGTTTGTGCCGTCCCTCGGATGGACATTAAACTGGTATTCCGTCTGGTGGTATTATTTGGTAGATGGTAAAGACTCCACGGTGTCCTTCGCGAAGAGCTATCGCCCCCACCATGGAACAAATTCCAAATTCCTGTCGTAGCATGCAGAGGGCATTGCATCAATGGCATAGCCATGCTCCCAGTCAATAACGCTACCCAGCAACCTTGTGCTGCATATGAAAGAAGAAGAAATGCAATATCAGCTGTTCATTGGGGAAGGTGTTCTTGTTGTGCATTAAAACAATGAGTATGATTAAAGTAGCTTCCACCTCCTTTAATGAAATCAAATAATTATTTTTTTAGTGACCTATCATGATGCAATTCACCCCAAAAGCATGGGAGGCTGTTTGTTTGTTTTAATTTACACCTGTAGTTTCTTCATATTTTGGTTTCAGCTTGAATTGACCCGTTTTAAGTTGAAATGCATGGACAATGCATGATGGTGGAAATCATCACAACCTTTTATCTCCTGGGACTGCTTCCACATGAGGAGACAATGGAATATTTATTCCAACAGGATTGTGTCGATGTAGTGCACTTACCTTTGAATCGTCTCATCTGGGTTAAAATCTGACCAGACTGTAAACTCTTATCCTGGTAACTCACAGGCAGGGCCATTGATGTATCAATGAGTGCACTCCCATTTAGAGGAAATGTGAAGCTTGGAACCCACGTGCCAGAATTGGTTGCTGATTGTCTAAAATACACCATGGGATCGAATGTCAAAGAGTAGGTGACTATCACCAGCATCCTACCATGCAAGTTCCATGCAATAAAACTTCTTTCATTCCTGACTTCCTCTTGTTCAGTGTCAATTCATGGTGTTGTCGGTACCATTGCAAGAAACATTTCTGAAAGATAAAGGGCTTACATGAGGGTGATCTCATAAATAAAATCACAGGGACTCAGGTGAGCCAGAAAATATCAAGAGGATACAGAGGGAGAACACTTGCCTTTCAGCTGTCGAATCTCGGTTTGATTCAAAATTGGACTATACATCGTCATGTCAGATTCATGCTTCACGGCAGGAGTTGCCTCACAAAGTGCACCATCCTTTGGATGGATGTTAAGCTGGATGTCCCATCTGCTAGTATTAGTTGGTGGATGTTAACTATCGCATGGTGCCTTTTACAAAGAGTAGGTGAACTTTCTCACGTGTCCTGACCATATTCAAAAATCCTGCCACCTTCAGCGAATCATCAAGCCTGGCCAGCCGGTTTGTGAAAGACTTGGTCCAAAAACATTCACGGGGATAAGATAAGAGGGTGGGAATGATTGGGGTTGTTAAAGTAGTACTAGTAGTCTTAGTAGTAGTAGTGCCACGCTCCATGCCCCAATGCACAAGAAGCAAATGCCACACTCCAAAATTCTACAAAGCAGCAGTCAGGTAATGCACATGAATGAAAAATTTGAGGATTTTTAAATTATATCAGGAAGGTGGAATTTTTCAAATCAATGACTACTATCTCGCTCACCCTTCTTGTTAATTCTTTCTCCTACATGATCCTTGTGACCGATGACTGCAAAAAACGAGTCTTCAATTTCACGGGGAGAATGTTTCATGAATGAATGAATTGAGCTTACGAGTCGATTTTGGCTTATTTACAGTCAACCCAAGAATGATTGAAAGACGATAATTAATAAAAGAATAAACTTAAATCATTCACCTCCAACTTTAACTCTCACTGACGTTGCAGATGTTACATGAAAGAAAGCCAGAGGCCCCTGATGAATCAATGGGTTTGTTTGCTACTCCCAGCTGAAGATATAGAGGTTCATTGAAAAGTTTGGAAATTTTTTTAAAAATGCAATTCACGAAAAAGTACAATAGTGGGGCAACTTAGCTAAATATAGCATAACAATTGTGCATTTTGTGAGGAAAGCACCAAATTTGGCACACTAGTAGCCTATCATATTATGAACAGATTTGGATATTGGGCCATCTCGAATTCAGCCGCTGATGGCTGTGGCAGCCATTTTCCACTGCCATCAAAAATTTTGAGATGGCCCAATATCCAAATCTGTTCATAATATGATAGACTACTAGTGTGCCAAATTTGGTGCTTTTCTCACAAAATGCACAATTGTTGTGCTAAGTTGCCCCACTACAATGATATCTCTTAATTTTCTTGTCACACGGGTATTATATGCACAACCAAGTCCACTGTATGTGCATGAGATCACCATTGAAAAAATACGCTGTATATGGCAAAGCTTACATTCCTGATTTGCATGCCTAATAATTTTAAGCTGACATTAGAAATCTTAATTACTATACAGACATGTCATGTTTAGCTAAACATGGTTGATCAAAAATTTTGAAGATTAAACGTTTTTAACCATTACTTTCTCATTCCAACAAGAAAATAAATGACATCACTAGTAACATTCATGCATTTTTTTTAAAAAGCAGAATAAGTCATATCCACGTCACATCCACATATCCACTTCTAAAACTTCTTTCATTCCTGACTTCCTCTTGTTCAGTGTAAATTCATGGTGTTGTCGGTACCATAGCAAGAAACATTTCTGAAAGATAAAGGGCTTGCATGAGGGTGATCTCATAAATAAAATCACAGGGACTCAGGTGAGCCAGAAAATATCACCTGGCAAAGTTTAAGACCAATAAAAATATCACTTGGCCAGTGGCATCACTTGGGTTGATGTCACCCAGTGCAGTAACTCATGGTGTCACCACCCCCCCCACCACCCCCATGGACCTCCTCCCATACCAGACCATACAGAATACCTTGGTAATGTTTTTTGTACTAATGTTACTCCTAAATCGTAATTCCCATATCTCACTGAATGTAATGGTGATCGTCGTGACATAAACAACTAGCAAAATTAAAATTACCCCTTTAAATTAAAATATCATACGCACAGCCTAAATGTATTTACATAGTTTCATGTGGTTAAAGTGAAAATTCGGAAAGAAAACAATATAATTCGAAGTAAAAACGTTTAACAACGATATCAAAATTATGTTGATTTTAACGTTAAACCTTATTGTTACATGAGATACATTAATGGATTAGGTTTGCATAATCAATAACGGCCCAAAAAATAATCTCCTTCTTTTCCTTTGATTACCACTTCATTATCAAAAAAGTTATTGATATGGGTTCACAAATACTAATTACCACAATATTGCAGTTAAAATAACATAAAATTTAATAAAAGCAGCGACGATAAAAACACCAGCGGCAACGAAAACAACAGCGCGTGCTTGGAGCGCGTACAGACGAAACCACGTGATTCGAAGCGTCATTGGAATAATGACGTCATAATAATTATGGGTAATAAAGACAGCTGTGACCAGAGTGCATTTGAAGGTTCAAAAAGTAAATTAGCATGGAGTTTTAGCCTTCTAGGTATATTGATACATGGAAGCTGGGCTTATGAAAAATGTTTTTGTTGTTATAGCTAACTGCAGGGATATTTTCATCAAAAATAATAAATTTCTGCTGAAACACTGCACAAAATTTTTATAGACAGTCATTTTGGTGTCACCCCCTCCGATAGCATCACCCAGTGTGGTCCCGCACCCCCCATCCACCTCCCCCCCCCCACAATGATGCCAGTGCACTTGGCAAACCTTAAGACCAATCCTTAACATCATTCCATCAAATACCTTTTGCAAATGAGGCACCCACTGGAAAACAAGAACGACTGGTGGATAAGTTCATACCTGGGAATGTTCAAGGGGTGAGCCAAGTGGGACCATCATGCAGCATCCACCATACTGCTACTTTCCTGCAGGCTTTGTGAGTTGAATGGAGCTGTTTTGAGAGAAGTTATACATCAAAGTAAGCAACTACTTCATTCTTGGATGAGGAAGTTCTTCAAGACAGCTGTTTAGGCCTGTCACATTTGACGAAGCGGCCGTAGGGTCCACAAAATCTACGGCCACTAGCAATTATAGGGCGGCCGCAGTATTTCCACGGTCACACAATGTAGCAGTCACATGTTTTTATTTTTCAGGGAGCCGCACGGGGGTATTTAGGCCTAAGTCACATTTGCTCTATGGCGAGGATACGGCGCCCGTACGCCCTCTGAATTGACAGAAACGGGCGGCGGCCGCAGAGTTTCTGCGGTAGCCTCAGGGTGGCCCTACGCCATTTGGCTATATTTTACAGGCCGTAGGGGTCACCGTGGAATTATAGCACGGAGTTATAACTTTTTTCATTTCTACATTCGCCGTAGCAATTCGACAAGCCGAAACAAAAGAACTGGTAAAAAAAAAATAAAACCAATGTCACCCGCAGGATGACCCGTATCTTGCCAAAAGGTGACCATGTGTGACTTCTTTAAGGTCACACTGAGGTGAACAGAGCTGCTATCCACCATGAGCGACTCCTTGAGGAATATCTGCCGACAAGAGATTCCGATGAAAATCGTTCTACAGAGTAACCATGAAAAATATGCGTTTGCCTCATAACGTCACCAAATGATGTCATAATGTCTCAAGCTTGACATATCTAGAAAGCACTCATCGAGGTGTTCAATTTGAGGTATTACACGATATGGTACCGAAGATTTCAAAATTTGACCTTGGGGTCAAAATATTTCGACCTTCGGCGCTAACCAAGAAGGTCAAGGCCAATCACCACCTAAAACTAATCAGCTGAGCGCCAGACTATATACTACATTCGCATAAAGTTTGGAGATGATTCGATTAAAATTACTCAAAAAATAAGGGTTTCGTCGACCTCCATGATTTACCGCAAAGTGACCTTGACCTTTGACCTTGACCTTTATGTGTGCTGAAGGGTATTGCAATAATACTACGATATGTGTACCCACAAGAGTTTTCGATGAGAATTGTGCTCTACAGAGTGATATAAAGGTGAAAAATCCAATGATTACAGACAAACAAACAAATAAAATTTTCATGAAAAATCCGTTTTTTCGTCATGACGTCATCAAATGACATCATAGCGCCAAACTTTTGACAGATCTGGAAAGCACTTATCAAGTGCTTTCATATGAGGTATGACTCGATATGGTATCTAAGATTTCAAAATTTGACCTTGGGGTCAAAAACTTTCGACCTCCAGCGCTAATCATGAAGGTCAAGGCCGATCGCCACCAAAAATGAATCAGCTGAGCGCCAGACCATGAACTATATTCCCATGAAGTTTGAAGACAATCCGATCAATATTACTCAAAAAATAAGGGTTTCATCGACTCCCCTGATTTGCGACAAAGTGACCTTGACCTTTGACCTTGACCTTGAAAATTTTATGCACTGAAAGGGACCTCTATAGGACTCTGATATGCGAAGTTACAAAAATTTCCAATGATAACTGTGCTCTGCAGAGTGATCGATACGTGATTACAGACAAACAAAAAAACAAACAAAAAAAAAAACATACAAGCTGACGAACATATTGTTGTGGTTACCAAATTCTCAAACCACCATTCAGGTCCCTTAGGTGAGGTATCTCGGTAAGTGCATGTGTAGTTAGGCCCAAACCCGTTGTCTAGTGGGAATACATGTCATTTATGCGTGCTGCGACTCTTCAGGATAGCCGTTTTTCTTTTACTATCTTTATTTTGGACCAACCGCCATGATTACCACCACAACCACAACATCAACCACCAACCACAACGCCGCTTCACCACAACCGCCACGACCTTCACATCACACCTCGCAACCGTAGCATCGCCACCGTTCTTGCCCCGCTGTGGGTACCGGTGTTGGACTCGTGCAGGGCGCGCGTCGAACAGCGTGTACAAAATCACGGATTTTATGCTTCAAAAACGGATCAAAAACGACACACGCCCACTTTTTGCCGTCCAATCGGTGAGCGAGGGGCGATTTGGCCCCGCCTCCAGGACGATCGATATATGCAAATTTGTGGATCAAAAAGCCTTCACGCCCACTTTTTCTCGGGCCAATGGGGGGCGAGGTGAAAGGTCAAAGGGAGGGGGTCAAAGGCGAAGCAACGGGGGGATAAAAGGACCGTGTTCGTCAGTCAGGAGAGTCGGTCGGAGAATCCAAAGAAGAGTCGAGAGTCGGAGAGTCCAGAGGCGGAGAGTGAGGAGAGAGGAGAGTCGGAGAGTCCAAAGAAGAGTCCAGAGTCGGAGAGTCCAGAGGCGGAGAGTAGGAGAGTCGGAAGCAGAGGGTCAAGACTTCGCGGGCGGTGGAGCTGCTCGTCGTGTGCGTTGGAGTCGGAACGGAGGGGACGAGCTGTGGAAAGGCGGCGACACCAGACGAGGGGGTGCTCGCGTCGTGCAGGGAGCTGCACCGAGGGAGGGCCGACAGCGCGACCTGGCCGAGGTGGAGACGCACACCAGGGATAATAAAGATCCTCTATACCCCGAGCATCAACAACCCCCTCCTGTTTCCCCCCGCGCTGAGATAGTGCGACCAAGGGGGCCCCTTTCCCACCCCCTGCCAGACACTGTCCGCGAGGTCCGCGGAGTCGGGGCGCCATCGCCGCTCCGCGTCTCATCACCAGACGGGTAGGCGCGACCCGGTCTCGGCCTCAGGCCCGCCTCATTCTTGGGGATATTCTTTTCCTTGGTTTTGGGTATGTGTTGTCGGCGCCGTCTGTGAGGTAGAATTGTATAAGTGTTGCCGTGTGCTCGGTAGTCGGTATTAGCTCTGCATTGTTTTCGCTTTTATATTTGCTTTTTGTGTAAATGGAATTGTGTTTTTTCTGTGTGCTTTTGGTGGAATTGAATGTGTGCTTCCCGTGTGCCGCGAATAAATGTGCTTTTGTGTTGAACTGTTTCCCGCTTCGCTTCGTCATTTCTCCCATTGAATCCTCATCTTGCTTCACGTAAAGGGTTGGTAGTGGGCTGAATACGCCCGATAATTAATCGAACCGTCGAGGTCGACGATAACACCGCCGGTTATTCTGATAGTACGGAACGGGTCGCTAAGTGGCCCGTGTCCGAAGTCGACCTGCGGCGAGGTGCGACGCCCGGTCTACCCTCCGCGTGGGTACTTAGGTAGGTCGAATTTGGCGAGCAACCCTATCCCACGCGGGGCTGATTGGCTCGACCGCGGTGAGACCGGGAAAGGTCCACCCGTGACTGGTTCCCCGGCGTTAGTCCGAGAGGGTCACGACTGGATTGTCCGTCCGGTGGGCGAAGTGCCGCGATTCGAGTTACGTGGCCGTCGCACGCCGGCGGGCGCGAATCCGCAACACTGGTGTCAGGTCGTGCGATACAAACTCATCGCCCTCCTCGCGGCACTGGTATCGGAGAACAGGAAAACGGGCTCTCCTGTCTCCGGCTAAATTTACGGGAATCGGTCCAGGGGTGAGAGAAGCGACCCCCGATTCCCTCCAAATTACGAGCGAGCAAATTAACCCTTCACGAGAAGCAAGATGGCGTCTCAAGGCGAGCGGGAGCCGGGGGTATTAGAAATGGATGTAGAATGTGTAGGATCCATGGTCCAGGATGGAATCCCCGAGCAGGAAATGTTGATTGTGCAGGAACACGGACTCGCCCAACTGAACCCAGAGCCCGAAATGGGAGCGGCAGCGGCCGCAGTGTATGACACCTCCCCCCCCCTCTCCACCAAAACCCTTCCCCAACCCTCGCCGAAACGGCTCAGCTGAGTGCATCCAACATGGCCCAGCGACAGCCATGCTGGCGGCAATGACAGAAAAGATGGATACAAATACAAATTAAATGAAAGACATGAACAAGCAAATGAATGAAGTGAAAACGACGATGGATACAAATACAAACGAAATGAAAGGCATGAACGAAAAGATGGATACAAATACAAATGAAATGAAAAACGAAATGAACAAGCAAATAAACGGAATGGAAGCAAACATGAAGGAAGAAATGAAAAAGTTCCGGGGTGAGACGCAGAACATGGGCCGATGCCTGCAGGCGGGCATGAAGGCCGTGACAAAGGAAATAATAGTTGAGACAAGGGAGGTAAAGGGTGAAGAGTTGGCAGCGACACGGGAGATAGAAAAAATAGAGGAAAGAATGCACGGTGAGGACGGGGTAAGTGACGCACACACACACACGGAGGTAGTGGAGGATAATGGGGGTGAGCTGGCGGACTGGGTGGAGACCCAGTGCGAGCACCTGGATGACCTCCTCCAGGAACGAGGGGAGGGAGTATGCCCCCTTGAGGCGAGTCACGCCCAGGTGAGTTCGGTCGTGCTTTGCGAGGTTGAGAGGAGGAGTGCTGTGGACAGGTGCACGGAGAGCTTGGGGGGTGTAGAGGCCCCGGAGACCCTTGCGGGGACACAAATCCCCAGTGTGGTTGTCCCTGTGTGTGTGGTGCAAGGTGTGAGTGCGGCACCGTGTGTGGAAGCGACCCCGTGTGTGAGTGGTGTGGTGGCGATGGTGCCAGAGTGCGTGCTTCCCAGCACGCCGGGTGTGGATGGGGCACCGTGTGTGAGTGAGGCCGTGTGTGTGAGTGAAACGGCCAGTATGAGTGAGGCACCACGTGTGAGTGGTGTGGTGGCGATGGTGCCGGAGTACGTGCTTCCCAGCACGCCGTGTGTGGATGAGGCACGGAGTGTGAGTGAGGCACCGCGGGTTAGTGCCCCCGCGTGTGTGGGTGAGGCACCGTGTGTGGAAGAGACTGCGTGTGTGAGTGTCGCCGTGTGTATGAGTGAGGCACGGTGTGTGGATGAGGAACCGCGGGTGAGTGCCCCCGCGTGTGTGAGTGAGGGACGGTGTGTGGATGAGGCACCGCGGGTGAGTGCCCCCGCGTGTGTGGGTGAGGCACCGTGTGTGAGTGAGGCCGTGTGTGTGGATGAAACGGCCAGTATGAGTGAGGCACCGCGGGTAAGTGCCCCCGCGTGTGTGAGTGAGGCACGGAGTGTGGATGAGGCACCGCGGGTGAGTGCCCCCGCGTGTGTAAGTAGTATGGTTTGTGTGAGTAGTGAGGCACGCGTGAGTGAACGGCCGTGTGCAAGGTCGCTGTGTGCAAGGGAGACCGTGTGTGTGAGAGAGCGGTATGTGAGGGAGATGTCGGTTGGCATGCGGGAGCACGCAGCCGCATCTCCCGGTGTGAATGTGATGGTGTGGACTGTGTGCGTCGTAACACGCAGGTGTGCGTGGGTGGAATGGAGACGGAGACGGCGACATGGGAGAAACGAAAGCCGAGTAGCGGCTGTAGTTGTTTCGAGGACCGTGCCGGGTTCACCCAGCAGTGAGCACGCGGTTCGTGCTGTGCAACGCACGAGACCACCACGTGCTCGCTTGCGAGAGTGAAGTCCCGGTCCGGAAACGCACGCGGTGGATTTGCCGATCCCGCGGACGGACAAAGTTTAGGCAGGTAAACGGATTTGGACCGGACGGGTTCTCCACGCGATCGTGCGTGTTAAGCTCCAACGGGCAAAGCACATGTGTTCGCGTGGGGAACCCCTCGAGACGTGGGGCTTGTTTTTTTTTATGCGCACGGTGACGTCATGGCTGCACGTGGGGTTGGAATCCGGCAGGAGGGGTATCTCTGTCGGATGGTCCCGTCCAAGGAGGGACGAGGAACACGTGCAGCTGCATGACGTCACGGGCAGGTGTAAAGTGCGCGAGCTCTGAGTTGCCGCGCAGGTGCTGCGCATGAAAAAAAAGAAAAGCAAGCCTCACTTTCGGGTGTACAGGATTCCTGGGCAAGGGGTGGAAGACCCCCTTGGCCCTGGGCACAGGATGGAAACTAGTTAGGGGGAAGGGTTAGCTTAGCTAGACCGACTTCATGGGGCAGGGGTAAGTCCTCATGGAGTCCGTGGAATGGATTAGTTAGAGGGATTGTAGCCAGATTTAGGTTGGAAAATAAAATGATTTATTTGAAGACAGTGACAGACTGGTGGTATGTGTAGTGGGGACGTAGTTTAGCTACGTAGGTTAAAAGGAACGTGCTATAGTATAAGGGACGACGTGGGAGCACGAGTTAGTTAGGGGATGTAGTTAAAAGGATGGCAGAGTTCAGCGGTGTGTGTGTTGAAGAGTTGGTGAGTTGTGAGGTGGAGACATGAGTGAGTGAGGCCAGCGGGTCTGTGTGAGTGGAGCGAATGGGGAATGCATGGTGCGATGAGTGATTGGGGGGAGGAGTGACTCCCGCCCAAGGGACCCCGGGGTCAGAGTAAAGTGAGTTAGCTGGGTTAGTCAAATTGAAAAATGGAGGTCGTTTTGTTGTTGGTGGGAAAGTAGGCTCGAGACCCATTTGGAGGGGTGCAGGAGCCCTGTTGACGGGCTTGGGAGCGTGGCTGCGAAAGGTGAGTATCGCTGAGTGGGTACCCCGGGCACCAGGCTAGTCGGCCGCGGTAGGCTGCGGCCCATGGGGGCCGGGATAGCGTAGTGGCACGGGGTGCGCCTCTGCTTGGTGCGGGGCCCGGGCGCCATTAGCCGCGTGGGCAGTGTTGTGGGCACGGGTGACCCTCGGAAAGGGGCCCGGGAGGCCGGCCTGCCACGTGTGCGTTTCAGGGAGGTGCCAGGGGGCACTCCCCGGTGTTAGGGAGCTGGTAGGCTCGGAGGCAGTGTAGTGCCCGGGGTGCCATAGCGGGAGAATCGGCAGAGGGTCGTGCCTGCCAAAGGGAGCCACGTTTCCCAGCCAGGAGACCGTGTGAGGGCACGGAGAGAAATTGGGGGCGAGGCCCGAAATTGTGAGGACACCAACACAGGCGACGGGAATCTGGGTTGTTAGAACCAATAGTTTAAGCGAGAGGCGCTTGTTGAAAGCCCCGGGGTAGTTTAACTGTTAAATGGATAGGGTAGATTAGGAGATGTACCCTCCGCACCATCCATCCCCTCGCTTCCGTTGTGGGCCGCTGGACCCACTTTGGGTTAGATCGCCGAACTCTGGGAGGCCATTCTGAGGCTTCGTTGGGCCTCGACACGGATGTTAGTTTCTCCTTGTTCCCCTCTGGGAAGGGAACGTAGGGGTTGGGAGTAGGCTAGGTGACAGAATAGGTTAGCCGAACAAGGACGATAAAGGGGGTTAGGGGACGATTTATAGTGGGGAAGTAAAAATAAAAACAATAAAAAAATAAGTTGGGGCTAAATTGGGGTTTGACAAATTAAGGGAGTGGGTATGTACAGTGACAGGCAAAGGCGATAGGTTGGGAGGGAGACAGGTAGGTAGGTCCGAGCCCGCCTTCCAAGTGGCCAGCACCACCGCACTCCCTCCACCAACCTCCACTGAACGGCAAAGGCTGGCCAGCTTCATCTGCTGGCTGTGTTACTTCAAGGCCTGTGCCGGCCCACTTGATCGGCAGCTGTTGTGTTGCTGCAAGACCTGTGCCGGCCGGATCATCTGCAGCTGTGGTACTTCAAGGCCTGTGCCGGCCATTTCATCTGCCGGCTGTGTTTGCCTGCAGCGGCCTTCTTCTGCGGGCTGTGTTGCCTGCACCTTTGCCATGCCATGCCCACTGCCCACGTTCACCAGCCCCCGTTCAATTTTTGCTTTGCCCCCCCCCCCCCCCCCGTTCATTGCCATGTGCGCCAGGATCGTAAAAGCAACAGTTTGCAAGCTGCGAGAACTGCCCTGTTGGCAGCTACAACACGGGCCTGCAGTGGCGGCCCGTGCACCGTGTTTGCGTCCATCCATTCACCCATCCATTCGTTGTGCTCATTGCGTGTGCCACTTGAGCTGGCACGGAGACTGCGTTTGTGCCGCCCATGCACTGCTGTGGTTCACTGCGCTCAGTTCAAAGGGAAGGCCTTGGACTGCGTGTGAGCAGCCAGCCACGTTCCCTGTCACCTGCATTGTTTGAGCCAGAGACTGCATGCGGGCAGCCTGGCTCCCTGCTAACTGCTTTCTTTTTGCAGAGTTCAGTGATCCTGGGCCATGGTTTAGTGTAAAATTTGTAAGTTAAGGTTAAGATGTACTGTAAATATGAGTGCGCCCCGGCATGTTTGTCTAGCGCCGGGCAATTTTATTTAAGTCGTCCGTGTGAGTGAGTTTGTTTAGATAGTTACGCAGCCCTCAGGTTATTTATTTTGGGGACACGAATACTCATGAATGTCGCACTCAGGGATCCGTAGGTAAAATGTACTAGGGGAAAACTACACATGATGGCACACAAAAATTTGACGACTCGGGACGAGTCTGTAAAAAGGGAAGGGGGTAGTGTTGTGGTTACCAAATTCACAAACCACCATTCAGGTCCCTTAGGTGAGGTATCTCGGTAAGTGCATGTGTAGTTAGGCCCAAACCCGTTGTCTAGTGGGAATACATGTCATTTATGCGTGCTGCGACTCTTCAGGATAGCCGTTTTTCTTTTACTATCTTTATGTTGGACCAACCGCCATGATTACCACCACAACCACAACATCAACCACCAACCACAACGCCGCTTCACCACAACCGCCACGACCTTCACATCACACCTCGCAACCGTAGCATCGCCACCGTTCTTACCCCGCTGTGGGTACCGGTGTTGGACTCGTGCAGGGCGCGCGTCGAACAGCGTGTACAAAATCACGGATTTTGTGCTTCAAAAACGGATCAAAAACGACACACGCCCACTTTTTGCCGTCCAATCGGTGAGCGAGGGGCGATTTGGCCCCGCTTCCAGGACGATCGATATATGCAAATTTGTGGATCAAAAAGCCTTCACGCCCACTTTTTCTCGGGCCAATGGGGGGCGAGGTGAAAGGTCAAAGGGAGGGGGTCAAAGGCGAAGCTACGGGGGGATAAAAGGACCGTGTTCGTCAGTCAGGAGAGTCGGTCGGAGAGTCCAAAGAAGAGTCGAGAGTCGGAGAGTCCAGAGGCGGAGAGTGAGGAGAGAGGAGAGTCGGAGAGTCCAAAGAAGAGTCCAGAGTCGGAGAGTCCAGAGGCGGAGAGTAGGAGAGTCGGAAGCAGAGGGTCAAGACTTCGCGGGCGGTGGAGCTGCTCGTCGTGTGCGTTGGAGTCGGAACGGAGGGGACGAGCTGTGGAAAGGCGGCGACACCAGACGAGGGGGTGCTCGCGTCGTGCAGGGAGCTGCACCCGAGGGAGGCCGACAGCGCGACCTGGCCGAGGTGGAGACGCACACCAGGGATAATAAAGATCCTCTATACCCCGAGCATCAACAACCCCCTCCTGTTTCCCCCTCGCGCTGAGATAGTGCGACCAAGGGGGCCCCTTTCCCACCCCCTGCCAGACACTGTCCGCGAGGTCCGCGGGAGTCGGGCGCCATCGCGCTCCGCGTCTCATCACCAGACGGGTAGGCGCGACCCGGTCTCGGCCTCAGCCCCGCCTCATTCTTGGGGTTATTCTTTTCCTTGGTTTTGGGTATGTGTTGTCGGCGCCGTCTGTGAGGTAGAATTGTATAAGTGTTGCCGTGTGCTCGGTAGTCGGTATTAGCTCTGCATTGTTTTCGCTTTTATATTTGCTTTTTGTGTAAATGGAATTGTGTTTTTCTGTGTGCTTTTGGTGGAATTGAATGTGTGCTTCCCGTGTGCCGCGAATAAATGTGCTTTTGTGTTGAACTGTTTCCCGCCCGCTTCGTCATTTCTCCCATTGAATCCTCATCTTGCTTCACGTAAAGGGCTGGTAGTGGGCTGAATACGCCGATAATTAATCGAACCGTCGAGGTCGACGATAACACCGCTCGGTTATTCTGATAGTACGGAACGGGTCGCTTAAGTGGCCCGTGTCCGAAGTCGACCTGCGGCGAGGTGCGATCGCCCGGTCTACCCTCCGCGTGGGTACTTAGGTAGGTCGAATTTGGCGAGCAACCCTATCCCACGCGGGGGCTGATTGGCTCGATCGCGGTGAGACCGAAAGGTCCACCCGTGACTGGTTCCCGGCGTTAGTCCGAGAGGGTCACGACTGGATTGTCCGTCCGGTGGGCGACGTGCCGCGATTCGAGTTACGTGGCCGTCGCACGCCGGCGGGCGCGAATCCGCAACAATATCTTGCAAAAACTTCGTTTTGGCAAGATAATAACAAAAAAAATGAACTCACTCGTTACCGTCCGTCTGGTCGCATGTTCACCTTAGGGCCCCCCTGAGGTCGCCTTGTGGGCACCTTGCGTCTGCCTTGAAAATTCTATGGCCGCCGCAGGAACGCCCTAATGTCAACGTGCGACATCAAATCAAAGACCGTACGGCAACCCCACGTTTTCGGTCTCCACAGTTTATAAATACGCCGTGCGGCTCCCCGAAAAATAAAAACATATGTGACTGCTACATTGTGTGACCGTGGAAATACTGCGGCAGCCCTATAATTGCTAGTGGCCGTAGATTTTGCAGACCCCACAGCCGCCGTGGCAAATGTAACTTAGGCCTTAGAAATTGTGGAGATCAAAAAGGTGGGGGTGCGGTACGGTCTTTGATTTGATGTCGCACGGTGAGCTTAGGGCGTCCTTGCGGCGGCCATTGAATTTTCAAGGCAGACGCAAGGTAGCCTCAAGGTGCCCGCAAGGCGACACACACAGCACGTTTAGGCCTAAGTCACATTTGCCACGGCGGCCGTGGGGTCTCCAAAATCTATGGCCACTAGCAATTATAGGGTGGCTGCAGTATTTCCACGGTCACACAATGTAGCAGTCACATATGTTTTTATTTTTCGGGGAGCCGCACGGCGTATTTATAAATTGTGGAGACCGAAAACGTGGGGTTGCCGTACGGTCTTTGATTTGATGTCGCACGGTGACATTAGGGCGTTCCTGCGGCAGCCATAGAATTTTCAAGGCAGACGCAAGGTGCCTGCAAGGCGACCGCAGGGGGGCCCTAAGGCGAACGTGCGGCCAGACGGATGGTAACGAGTGGGTTAATTTTTTTATTGTTTTTCGGCTTGTCGAATTGCTACGGCGAACGTAGAAATGAAAAAAGTTATAACTCCCCGTTATAATTCCACGGCGAACCCTACGGCCTGTAAAATATAGCCCAACGGCGTAGGGCCACCCTGAGGCCACCGCAGAAACTCTGCGGCTGCCGCACATTTCTGTCAATTCAGAGGGCGTACAGCCGCCGTATCCTCGCCGTAGAGCAAATGTGACTTAGGCCTTAACCGGACGGAGTCTAACATGCATTGGGAGGTTAATGGGATGGGTCAAGGACACAATGTGAATCCAACAAACAAATTAATGTCCATTTCTTAGCGAATGAGCAACGGGAATAGGTCCGCGGAACACTGCGCACACAAACAGGAAGGCACCGTTAATTAAACAAGGACAAATGTGTCCACGAGCAGCGTCCTCAAGATTTTGTCGGCTAAGAAAAAAAAAAAATTAAAATTTATTTTAAAAAACAACAACTTCCGATATTTCGTCACGTGCCTTGATTAAGCCAATAGCGAAACGCGTCATAATGTATTTACATATTTACGATATATCGTGTATTTACGAAATAAATAATGTATTTACGAAATTACAATACGATAAATGGAATGATCTTTAAATAGCAACATGAACTTTTCGAAACTTTAAAGCAAATGTCCGGATATATGTAAAAGTTCATGATAGACGCTCTCAAAAGGCACCGTCTATGTGAGGATGTGTACATGTGCTCAGTATTTAAGGAGATCCGGATCTTGTATATACAAGAGCCGAGTCCTAGAGATTAAGGTTTTGTCTTCACAAGAAGAAGAAGAAGAAGAAGAAGAAGAAGAAGAAGAAGAAGAAGAAGAAGAAGAAGAAGAGGAAGAAGAAGAAAGACGAACAATGCCGAGCTCTCTATGAGCAGCCACTCATGCCAAAAATGAGTTGCACGACCTTACAAACACACCAAGAACATGCGACCCGGAAAAGGCGAAATGCGACCCGGAAACTAGAAAAATGTTAGCGGACAAAAACTTAACGGACATTATTGGACTAAAAATTCGAGTTATCGGAAGTTAACTGTTCCGATAACGATAAATGGTGGTTAACTTCCGATAAAAAAAGTAAACTTCGTTAATTATCTGTTATCGGATTATCGCTTTTGTGCCCGACACTGGTGGCAAACACCTATACTCTGATCTCTAGCGGTAGCGCACGGTCGACGCAGACTGCCATGGCAGCCGCACGTAGGACACACGGCGGGCGTAGGGGAACTGTGCGTCGACCCTGCGTTGCCCGCAGGTAGTCACACAGACTGCAAGGCCACCGTACGGCGACCGTGGAAATAGTGCGGCCGCCGTAATTTTTTGGGGTTGGCAAAATTCATTTTTCATTGATAAGAGCCTACGGCAGCCGTACGAATAACGCAAGCCCACCGTACGCCCTACGTACGGTCGACATGGAACACATCTATGTCACGGCTATGGCTTGTCGAATTGCTATGGGGAGCGTATAAATGAAAAAAGTTATAACTCCGCGCTATAATTCCACGGCAACCCCTACGGCCTGTAAAAGATAGCCATTAGGCGCAGGTAAGAGATATTGGGCGTTTTACCTCAGGGTAAGAGATACCCTGAGGCCACCTGAGAAACTCTGTGGCCGCCGCACGTTTCTGTCAATTCAAGGGGGGGGGTACGGCCGCCGTTTCCTAGCCGTAGAGCAAATGTGACTTAGGCCTTACCACCATCTCAGATCATTCCCCATCCAAAACCATGATCTTTTCTATCCCTGTCAACCATCCCGAAGCCCACCTTATTCCAAGTTTCCAGTTTTTTCTTCCTGAGAGTTTGCTTCTATATACATCTTGTCTGCATGGTCCATCCTCTCCTCATCCTCATTTTCACCACATCCCTTATTTCTCCAAGTCTCCTCTATTTTGTCCCTCAACCCTGCTTTTGGTGCATCCCCACCCCTCTTTTTCTGCTGTTCCTTTTGTTTTATTACATCTTGATCCACTCTGTGTTCTCGCTCCTCCATGAGTGTCGACTTTGTGTAAATATAAAATAAAAATAAAAAAGACTCCATCACATCTCCTCCTTCAAAGTCCTGGTGACACCTTCATAAGTCAGTCTCTGGCGTGCATGTGCTCTCCCATCCCATCCCATCCCATCCCTCACCTCAAAAGGCATTACAGCTGACTCGACTTGAGACAAGGTAGAAGGTCTTAACTCATTGTTTTTTACGTCCAAAACTCTTGTACCCATCCCATCCCTCTGTCCTACCTTATCCAGGGCCGGATTAACTTTTCGTAGGCTTGGTGCCAAACAACCAGGCGTAGTGGCGTGCGTCTGTAATCCGGGTACTCCGAGGCTTGGGTTGGAGGATCGCTTGAAGACAGGAGCTCTGCGCTGGGCCACGCTATGAGAGGGTGTAGGGCAGCCCGGAATCATGGCGAAACCCAATCCTTATCCCTGTGTCATAAGAGGTGACCAGGGTTGCGTCAGTAAGGGCATCCGGCGTAAAACCTGTGCCAAATCCGTATGCGGATCATAACGGATGATCCGCTGTGGCGACAAGAAGAAGAAGAAGAAGAAGAAGAAGAAGAAGAAGGCCTGGTCCCAAACAAATTTGTGGGCCCTGATTTGGAGAACCATTGCAAAAGACAGATTGATACAAAAGTAAACTTTAACAAAGAACACAGCTGTATATAAGTTTTTTTTAAACAATATTTAGAAGTTTAAATTTCAGGTGGAGGTGGCTGCCATTAGGGTACCAGCAATGGTAGCCCTAGGGCAGAAGGATATCGGAGTATCAATTGCAAACTCATTGCTGGAGCCGAAGGCACAGTTACTTCATTTGAAGCAGAAACACTGTAACCGAAGTAGCTGTTGATATGAGGCAGTTTTGCTTCATTTTTATCCTTATCTGCTTTACGCCTGTGTTTCTTCCTTCCTTCCATCTAAGTGCTGCTTCATCAGGCTGAAGATTACCACACTGCGGTCCGAGCAACGCTCAAATATTTTTTCATCATTTGTGTTAATAATTATCCAGTTGTCCACTAAACTAACTATAACTCTCCCACTCTGCGTTTGTGGTATTCAAACTGGAACGTCCTCCATTAACAGTGCGGACTGTGGTGGCGTCACTTGCCAGGAAATGGTAGTATGTTTTTTTTTAATTCAAGTACGTGCTATGTTTTTCAAAAGTAGCATTAAATTATATACATTTTCTTTCTTGAAATGTATCGCGATGCTTACACACACAAATAAATGTGTACATATATATATATATATATATATATATATATATATATATATATATATATATATATTGCTATGGGTCATTCAGAGCATGGGCCTACCACCAAGGAGCCATTGGCGCCATTGTAATCCCGGCACTGACCTTATCTCTTCATGCACTGATTTTTTTTTCACCTGAGTAGGTCATCTCCCATCTGCTTGGAAGATAGCCATCACTCCAAAACACAAGAAGAATGCAAAACAGATCTTCTCAATGACAGACCAGTTGGCTTACCTTCATGTGCAAGTGAAATCATGGAATCCATCATCACAGGTGACATCATCTTTCCTTTTACTAAACGGCCTGATCTCTTCCTGTCAGTTTGGATTCTGTATGGGCACTCTTCTTTTCATATGCTACGACTTCTTTCAAAAATGAATGGAGGACCTGAATATCAAGCAAGGGCTCTCAAACAAATGACTTCATATACAACTGGGCGGAGTGCTGCTGTTTCTTTTAGGCTAACATCACGGCACACAAACACCTTTCACATGCTTATGCGGTGGAGACAAAGATCCTCAAAATAATTGAAATCTCTCGTGATGAAACTATCTATCTGAGCTTGGTACTCGCTCATTACAGACAGGTTGCTAGCCTTTGTCTTCTACTGCCTCTTGTCTGGCTTTGCAACCTCTGCCCTTTACATCTTCTGTCTCCCTCTCGGCCCCTGCCCCCTCCCTTCTCTCCAAGATTTGTCCAGAGTGCGCCAGTAACACACTTGTGGTGAAACTACCAATATCCAGGCTCACCTTTCACCTCACTCATTTGTTCACTTTTCTCTCGTTTTCCTCAGTCTGTTCAACCCCATGATCTCATTCAGGGCCTAAAATTGTCGCTAGTCATCCATACTAATGCTCTTTTCTACCCTCAATCACCCTCCTAAAGTCCACTCCTTCCTTTCCAGGTTATTGTGTTTTCTTCCCTCTCCCTCTACCGATAGTACCCCTGTAGTCGTCCCTTTACCTTCCCTCTCCAACTCCTCAGTACCCCCAAGTTGAAGGAAACCTCCTTGTGAAACCACCATAAATCCATGAGTCTCACTGCTCACTTCCTCTCATTTTACAGTTGTTGAACTTCTTTCCTGTCCATTCAGTACTATTCTCTCCTTCATGGTGGATGTACAGGATCACATCAGATAATCATCCTTCACTATATCACTGATATTTTCTATCTTCATTAACCATCAGCATCTATTTAGAGACTGTGATGTTCCCTTCCCTCTTCCCACTACTCTTCATAGATATTAATTCCCTTGTTGCATCCACTTATTGTCACATTGCCACACCGTCAGTGCATTGCCTTCTATCTGCTGTTAATTAGTTAATCAATGAGCCGATGATTCGTACACAAAACAAATGTTTGGGGCGCAGTTTGATTTGGAAGAAAGTGACTGGTTCGCAGTCGGAATGTCTCCTCATTACTTTGATTACTTTGATCTGTTTGATTACTTTGATGTTTGATCCTCATTACTCATTACATTACATTATCTCAAATGAATATCTTTTTTCACATCATTCACTCTAATGGACGAGCAATGAATATATCTAAACAGGTCATCATATGAACGAACTACAAACATTGATTTTTGGACACCACAATCTCTTTGAGAAGCTCATTGGTGGAGTAGGTAAAGCCGAATTGCCTTGCTTGCAAATGATGCAAGTTCGATTCCCATGGCTACTGAGCTGAAATGTCCACATCCTACAGAAGTAGTTAGGACCCGTCTATGATTGGTTATTAACCATGGAGTCACGGATGAAATCAAAAGGATGTTGATTTGAGTATGCTAATTATCATAGGAAGCAAGCTTGGTGTTGGGTAAATGGTTAAGGTGGCTGGCTTAAGATCTTTGGATCTTAAGTTCTTAAGTTCAATTAACACCAGGTGGGTTGACTCAGCCTGTCATCCTTCTGAGGTTGGCAAAATGAGTACCAGCTTACTGGTGATGGGCCATCAGTGACACAGCTGTGCTCCCAGAAAATGATGCAACCAAGTTGCCACAGGCTACATACAAATAAACAAAACCATAGGAAGTCAGGAGATGCTAATGTTTCAGACGTTCACCCTTTGTCCTCGCTTGCTCTGATGAAGAGTTAACTTCTGAAACGTCAACTTATCCCTGCTTCCCACGGCAGTTAACATACCTCAATCAGAGTCCTGTTCATTTAATCGATTGTTTTACCTGGTCACTGTTGCAGATCGACACGAGTCTTCACCAGCAACGCTAGTTCTTCGTTTTATATTTACCATAGAATCGTCGATGATTCGTCATGAATGGCCCCATGCTCTGTCAAGAGCATGGGCCTCCACCTCTACCACCACCTCAAGCTCTCGGCATCAAGCCCATTAATCATCTTTTTCTAATTAAAATATGAATGAAATAACACATGGTCCACCACAACAAACATTCCCATGTTTGGATTTGATATTTCATGAGAAGTGGAGGAGATCAAAATACAGAATTTGTCATCCAAAATGTTGTCGAGTTGATGCCATTCCATGTTCAGACCGTGGCACCCAGAATGTTATATTTGAGGCGGAGATGGGTTATAACTTTTGAGCCATGAGTAAAGTAAATCAGGAATGTATTCTGTCCAAAAAGAACAGAAAACATTTTTCTCACCATGTTTTTTTTTTTCAACTAGAGTTTATTTGACAAGCTCCGAGTTGAGTTGCTTGAATGGCATTCCGTACGACCAATGAATAATTTTAACCTGGTTCTGACGTGGAACGTTTCATCAGCACGGGAACATTTTACACACAACTCACAGTTTGTCGAATAAACTGCAGTTGAAAAAAAAAAAAGATCATACAACGTCATAAAATGACAGACCTCAACGGATGCGGGCATGAATTTAACGCCTGGATTTTTGAATTTCATGAAAGAGAGGGAGCTATCCAGACAAGAGATGGATTAGAAGATGCAGAAGATTGATAAAGAGGAAAAATTCTCTTTTTTACCTTACTAGATGGAGAGTGAAGTACACGCACACGTTTGGATACTACAGAGAAAGTGCACTTATCTTTGAGCTGTGTAGGCTGGGTACGATTGCGGACCTGACGATAAACTGTCAGATTGGTGTTTTATCGGCATCATAAAATACGCCATCCTCGGACTGAATGTTAAGCCGGATATCCCATCTGCTAGCATTATCTGGTGGACGGTAAAGATCGCACAGTGACTTTCACAAAGAGTAGGCGAGTTATCGAAGTTTCCTTGAACAAATTCCAAATTCCTGCCCAAATTCCTTTCCATTCAATGTGAGGCCCTGCTAGCTGGTTCTGAAAGATTTCATCAAGACCTTCCCGAGCCAACCGCACAAGTCTGTGTATGTATGTATGCATGTATGTATATATGTATATATATATATATATATATATATATATATATATATATATATATATATATATATATATATACCATAGACTCCTATAGAGAAGGAATGGAACCTCACGATCTCGGGGTTTGTAACTTGCGACTGAAGGATTAACTTGAGTCCTGGGCTAAAATGACTTCTAGAAGGGCTAGAGACATGATCTCGGGATCCATATCGGGGTTTTTGGGGACGGCGAGTTCAATAGTGTCATTTTCAACACCACCTGAGGTCATCTTCAAGGTCAAAAGGTCATATTTCAAGGTAAATTACTGAATTTTGGTATTTTTTGCCTGTTTTTGTGTATAACTCAGAGAGGAAAACTTTAGTAAAGTCTATGACAAAACATGACATTGTGCACCTACTGCACCTACTTGCTGATTTCTATCATCGTTAACTAATGTATGTTTTGTTTGTTTCTTTCAGAAACTGTCCAGCTGGTGATCTCACAGGATCTTTGTGTTGTTTCCTGCTTTGGTGACAATATGCCACGTTGTTGCAGCTGCTTTGGTTGTCGAGGAAACTATGATGGGACACCTTATGTAAAGGCCATATCCTTCCCAAAAATTCTGAGGAGAGAGAGAGAGATGGATATTGGCAATGCCAAATGAGAAAGAAAGCTTGATGTGCTTAAAGGAGATATATATTTGTGAGACATTTCAGTTGTGATTGGGTGTCAGTTAGGGGTGGCAAACGACCCAAAGAACCTCCATCAATATTTCCTGGAGTACCGAAATCAGCTTTGAAGCAGGTGACCCCAGCCCCACGCCTAACATCATCTTTTACGTCAGAATCAAGAGCTAAGAATATGCAGGCAGCTGATGAGGCTGCAGACAATATCCAAGATTTCGACCACTTCTGTGATAAAATCAGCTCCTATTTTCCTGGCATTAACGTCATAAAAGACCAGGAAAACCTTTACCTATCAAGAACTGATGCTACTGGACAAACTGTCAAGCAGTTCTTTCATTTCCAACAAGTTCACTCACCTTTTGGATTTCTATTCTTGAATAAAGTTGAGAAAGATGGCATTGAGGTGCCCAAACGACTTTTTCCTTTGCAGAAGAACAGCCTGCTCTCAAAATGGTCCCAGATTAGATCCATAACTGACCAGGTAAACATCTATGAATGCACAAGCAAGGAAATTCTTCAGCTTGTAATAAGCCAGCTCTGTTGGATGACTGAGGCACATGAGCTTCCTCATTTCACCTTCCTTCTGTCGCAGCTGCGTCTTCTGGCAGAGAAAGACTTTGACTACGTTCTTCCTGCTATATTTGCAGATGATGCAAATTTGCAGATTTGGGATTGAATTCCCAAATTCGTAACAATATATATATATATATATATATATATATATATATATATATATATATATATATATATATATATATATATATATATATATATATATATATATATGGAATGGAAGCCTTGGAAAAGTTTTTCGCCCAAGCCAGGCAAAGAAGCTGTGGAAACTTCTACATTGATGTAGTTGACATTATGGCTGCAGCTAAAATTGTAAATTTTCAAACACTCATTAAGCATGACATTATGCCCGAATCTAGTTCTTGTGTGATTGATTGCGACAAGAACTGTACAACTTCCATAAATCCAGATGAGCGAAGTGAACTCATTGACGAGATTACTTCTCAAGACACTCAGGATCTCTTGGGGTCTGACGATGCCCTTAAGCATAAAGTAGTTTATTTGGCCGGACACCTTGTTCATAAATATGGCGATAGCACTAGTATGGAGGAGATCATTGATGATGAAGATGGTAATGAGGTGTCATCTGAGTTTCTAGATAATTTGAATAGAGGTGGATTGAGTGTGCCGACTATGTCAACCGTTTTTTTGTACATAATACCTATAATTTGTATGACAAGACTAAAATGCGTTGCCGATTTCATTTTGCTGAGCTGTTATCCTCTGGAGATGCACCTTTAGCTTGTAGTAATGCTGCATGTACTACTTTAGCTAACATTCTATTGAAAGCTCATGTCCTCAATGTAAGTGACAAAGAAAAAGCTTTAGGATGCCTCAGGAGGCAAGAAAAGCTCTCCAACTCGTGATAGACATAGACGTAGTTGTAATAGGCATAGTTTTGTGACATGAATATAATGTTTATGTTATACAATATATGACAATAAATATCAAACTTTGACAGCTCCACACACTTGCATCTTATTACAATCAGCCATCTCTCACCGTTTATGAGTTAGACACAAAAACGGGTAAAAAATACCAAAATTCAGTAATTTGACCTTGATATATGACCTTTTGACCTTGAAGATGACCTCAGGTGGTGTTGAAAATGACAATATTGGACTCGCGTCCTCAAAAACCCCTATATGGATCCTGAGATCGTGTCTCCAGCCCTTCTCGAAGTCATTTTAGCCCCGGACTCAAGTTAATCCTTCAGACTCAAGTTACAAACTCCGAGCATAGGAGGTTCCAGTCCTTCTCTATAGGAGTCTATGATATATACACGCACATATCCATCCATCCATCCATTACAACCACTCTGTGCAGAGCGTTGGTGCTGCCGAAGCAGTCCCCTTGGCTATTGGACACAATCCTGGACGGGTTTCCACTCCGACGCAGGATACCAGCAAGCTGGCACTCATTTTTGCTGACCTCGGAAGAATGACAGGCAGAGTCAACCCCAGCTGGTATTAATTCAACAGAACTGGGATTTGAACTCAGGATCCTTGGATCGCAAGCCCACCACATTAACCATTAAGCCAACATCAGGCAGACACATGTACATAAATACGTAAATATATATATATATATATATATATATATATATATATATATATATATATATATATATATATATATATATATATATATATATACATACATTTGTGTGGATGAAGATGTACATATGTGGAGATATATACATGTTTGTATCTCCACATGTATGCCTCTACATCTATATATTGTGACTGTCCGGGTGCCTCAGCCACGAACTGACCGCTCTGACGGAGCTGCAAGTCGAGTCGGCTCGACCGATCGCCCGGAATATAGATCGCCACCCGGATAACTCCGAAGCCGACGAGTCCTTGTGCAAGAACCGAAATACGCCAATGGGCAGATCACGTGGGGTAGGGTCGATTGCCAATCTTCAATTTAACTAAATACCCACGTGATCCAACCACCGGGGTATTCCACCATCGACGGAACTCGTACGGAACAAGCTGCTTAAGCGAGCCTGTCCCGTGCACGATTACAAGCAGCTTAATTGCCGAGAACCGTCGGTCCGAATGTCCCCCCTTTTACGGCAAACCAACGGCTTTCTAACTACCAACACACGAAATGTTCAGTCAATGAAAGAATCGACGCGACGAGCTGAAAACATTTAACAATTGGGGTATTTATTAATAATAATGGGGAACTAGGGAAGCACGTAAGAGCAGACCTATAACGACTCTACGAAATGCAATGCAAAGATATACAGCAGACAAAGCACTTAACTGTGTCCTACTTATTAGACGGGCCCACGGACACACGTACGCACACACACATGCACGCACACCCAAGAAATGGTGGCTGAGGCCTTGAATAACGGACTCCAGCTCGGATGGACAGGTGAGCTGAAACCCAGAACCTATCTCGAACCTCTCCACCTCGTGTGGTCTTCAAGCTGTTTGGACCCAGGCTCCAGCGAGAGCGAGCTGGATCCAATCACCGTGAGCTGCGATCCTTCCCGAGCTCCAGCGAATCCTCTCGCTTCCGTACATGTGCTGGTGAGACGAGGCGCCGATCCTTCCCGTCGATGCGTCGCTGTCTCGAAGAACCACCTCCAAGATGAGGCCAATGAGTAGCACCAAGACAGAAACCAAGCGGAGAACAAAGAGCTCCACGAACCAAGAAGAGCCAGCTGAGCAACCAGCTCAACTCTCTTCCGATGAACAAAGCCTCTCTCAACACGAACCAAGAACTCCGAGCCGAGCAGAACCCGAAGATCTGCTGAAAAACCAAGCCGAAGCAAAAAGCTCTCCAAAAAGCCTCCACCTCGCCAAGCAGAACCGAAGCTCACTGAACCAAGTCTCAACCTTCGCCGAGCAGAACCCAAAGGTCTGCTAAAAGCCAAGCCAAAGCAGCAAGCCTTCAAATAGCCTCCTCCCTAACCAAGCAGAACCCGAAGGTCTACTACTGAAAAAGCCCACCCGAACAAAGCAGAGGATCTCTTCTTTATTCTTCTCCGCCCCCTCCCCCACTCCCGGCGTGACTCATGCCCTCGTGCTCCAACCCCCGCTCAACAACGGGTGGGAGGGAGTTGTTGACGTCATGAATCACGGGACAGGATGGCTCTTCTTCCTCTTCGCAGAGAGGGGGAGGGCGTCTCCATTGTGTTATGATCGCTCCCGAACTATTAAATTGAATCTTGCAGCGCACTTAATCGATTTCTTCCCATTAAACAATGGAAGGTGAACTATCCAGGGAACAAGCACTTATCGACATAACTGACTAAAGGAACATGAATGTTGTGTGTGATTGAATTCCCAAATTCGTAACTATATATATATATATATATATATATATATATATATATATATATATATATATATATATATATATATATATATATATATATTGTTATGGCTGTGGAAATTCGCAATACACCATAAAGGGTCCTTAGATCAGTTATGACGCCAAGTTAAAGTTTAAATAGGTCCCCACCGTTGTTAAAGGGAATTTCTTCGTGTTCACCGGGCTGCGACTCTTTGAGATAGCCGTTTTTCTATATCTATCGTTATTTTGAGCCACCATTGCAACAAACCTCCACACAAACAACCGCCACCACCAACTACGCCACAACGCCAACCATGCTCACACCATCCCCACAACAATCACCACCATCTTCGCCACTACGCCCGCGTACGAACACCATCCTTCACGGACCACGGTAGGACGGTTTCTGCGTTGGAAACCGTCCGAGAAGGATTGGCAGGACAAAAGCTCCTGCGAGCCTGTGGGGTTTTTTCTCGCCTATTTCCCCGCACTTGGTGTGAATGGAAGGGGGCAGGGCAGCTCGCTGCCGATTGGTGGATGCACGGCATGAGGAGGTCGGAGTGAGGGAACGCCCCTTTTCGGGAATCTTCTCGAAGGGAGGCGGAGCCGAAAACGGGGTGGGGCGAAGGGCAGAGCCCCGCGCTATAAAGGGTGGACCGCACGCGGAGCTCTTTCTCTTCTGGTTCTCCTGGTTCTTCTGGTTCTACTTGGTTGAACGCTTCGTCTTGGTCGATGAGCTCTCGTTGCTTGAGCTCTCTGTCTCCCTCTCTCGGTCCTGCGCTCGTGGTCCGGCGAGTGGCCTGTTGGTGGAGACGCGGGCGGGAGGCGCCACAGTGCGGCCTGTGGTGGACCTGCGCGTCCGGACGAGGAGAGTGCCGGAGAGGGTTCACCGGCCACGAAAGGGAGGTCCTTGCTTTTCCTTTTATTTTTGTATGCATGGTGTGGCGCCGTCTGCCAAGTCGAACTGCTTAAGTGTCTGTGCTTGTAAATAAATCCTTGCTATATTTGGTGCTATTGCCTTTTACTGCATTTCTTTGTCTGTACATACGTGCATGAATTATTTGCCTTGCCTGTACATATTGCATGACTGCCCTTGCGTGTGTATAAATAATAAATGTGCTTGTTGAACTGTTCCCCGTTCATTGCGCCCTTTCCTGTCCTTTCCGTGTTTGAAAGTGCCATCTTACTTCGTGGAATAATTGGTAGTGGGATTTGAACACCCGAGTAAAGAAGAATCACTGAACCGTCGAGGTCGGCGATAACACCGCTCCGTTATCCCTTTAGCACGGAACGAACCGCTTAAGCGGTTCGTGTCCAAAGCCAACCTGCCGCGTGGTGCAACCCCTCGGTAGGTTACCCACGCGGGTATTTAGGTATATCGACATTCGGCGATTCACCCTAATTCGCGCGGGTAGAATAACCGATCTGAATCTGAAGTGTTGATCTGAGATCAGGTCGTTGGAGAGAAGTAAGGGTTTCATGTCACCTGTGATGATGGAGTCCGTGACCAAGCTGATGATTGGAACTAAGGTGTTAAATCTGTTGTTAAAGGGATCGCGTTTTAAGATGTTTATATGTTGAGAAAGTATAATACTTGCAGCAGAATATTATGCATGTCTCGACTACAATGCTCGAGGTGGGTCTTATCAACCCCAAGCAAGCAGGCATTAAGACCCAGACAATGATTAATACGAATCGGCAGAGGGTCATAAGATTCTCCAAATGCCCTTGGGTCTGAGTAGCTTGTGTTCTGATGGCTTTGTATCATTTCACGTTTATCAATAAAAACTTTATTTTCCAAAAGGATTTTGTCTTTGCATTAAATTGACAGCAGCAATCTTCAACAATAAATCCCAATTGTTCCAGCCATGTTTGTTTGTTTTTTTAAGGATGCAAATAAACCAATTTAATAACCATCACATCCAGTTGTTAACCAATGCATATTGGACTGGGATTCAATTGTGAATTTAGCCCGCTAGTTGCATCATTACTGAGGACCGGTTGTGCCGCTGATGCAGTGTTTGAGCAGGAATTTGGAACTTGTTCAGGGAGATGCTGATAACTCCCCCCCACACTCTTTGCTAAAGGTATCGTGCGGTGATTACGGTCCACCAACTCATTGCTGGCAAACGGGGTTTCCATTGCTAACCCTAACTCATCCGAGGGATGGCACATACATTGATGTATTGCCCTACCTGCAAAACACCAGGATTACAGTTTGTAGCTGGGTCGAGATTCGAACCCAGGTTGGACATCTGAGTCGAGTGTGTGTACCTCTTGGCTATTCTGCCAACAACATCAGATCGAGCGATTGTCAGAGTTTTTTAAAGTATAATTTCATTTCTCTTTGATGGGAAAATAAGTAATTGGAGGAGAAAAAGAAAGGTAGGCAAGTCAGAAAGATTCGGTGAAAATAAAAGGGATATGGAGGAGATTGCAAAGTAGGGAGTTGTGCATGAAACATGTGGGGGGGGGGGGGTGTATGCCATGAACATTTCCACCATTTTACATTTTGTAAATTGCTTTTTCTTTCCATCCATACCTCGAGAGACTATGCCAAATAGAAACAAGGTATTATTTTGGAGTCAGGATCCGAAAATTATTTAATTCTTTGTCATGATAATTTTTTTTTAAGTTAAGCCAGGATTTAAGTTAAGTCAGGATCTTTCACCTTCGGCCTTCAAGGTCGTTTCCTGTTTACAGTTTAGTGTTTGTTTACTGCTGCAGAAAGTTGGAGAAAGGAAGGAGGTGTTTTTTTTTGGATTTACCATCTGAGAAATCGATTGCACCTCAGATAAGGTAAAGGGGCAGATGCAGATAATTTTTACTTCTACAACCGAAGGTGGATGGAGGTTATGTTTTCACCCCGGTCTGTCTGTTTGTTTGTGAACAGGATATCTAAAAGTTGTGGATGGATTCAGACTAAATTTGGTGAAGAGCGTGGGGTATGTGATGAGGACGAATTGTTTAGATTTTGGTGAAGATCAGGATCCGGATCTGGATCTGAGAATTTTTAAAGTGATTTTTCACCTTTGAGAGACAGGGCCAAAATGACATATAGTAGGAAATCTCAAAAGGTTGTGGATGGATTCGGATAAAACTTGTTGCTCAGGTTGGGTATGTAACAAAGAAGAATTGATTCGATTTTGGTGAAGATCCGAATCCGAATCCGGAACCGAGAATTTTTAAGTTCTTACAAAACAGAAACAAAGTACTAGTCACTTGCTTTCGGGATGCAAAAAACTATTGTCAGAACAACTCTACACACAACAGCACAACAATGTATACAAAGTGATTCATTGGCATATCTGCAAAAAATTTCAACATCCCAGTTCCAGAAAACTCATGGAAACATGAACTGAGGGCAATCATTTAAAATAAGGACTTCATGCTCATGCATGACCTGATGATCCCATCGAGCGTGAACATAGAAACCAAAGCCTTGCAACCGGACATCGTTCTCGGGAACAAAAAGAAAAAGACAGCATTCCTGATTGAGATATCAGTACCCAGCGATTTTGGCTAAAATAATACAGAAATCAAGAAAATGACCAAATACCATGACCTCAAAAATGAGATCAAGAGACCTTGGAAGCTGAAGAGCATCGGAATTGCACCACCAGTGATAATTGGAGAAACAGGAATGACAAAGAAGAACCTCAATGAGATTTTGAAAACCATCCCCGAGAATATTACCACGAACAAACTACAAATGGAGACAGTCCGGGGTTCGGTGACGATCTGGAAAAGAACCCTCAGAACAAAACTCTGAGAACAACAAAGTTGAACAGCTTGATCCAAGAACTGTGATCCCTTTACTGAAAGTGAAAGTGAATACTTTGAGTCCTGGGAGGACTTTGTTCCATCTCCTCAAACCCGCAAATGGAGATGACAATCAACACACACACACACACACACACACACACACACACACACACACACACACACACACACACACACACACACACACACACACACACACACACACACACACACACACACACACACACACCAAAACTGAGGTAATAGATGTAAAAGTAAATCCCCTCTCTGGAATCATGATGAATCTTATCTATCTAATGTTATTCATTCACATGGGAACACGGGACAGATATGGCACAAGGTTGTTGAGACAGATTAGATAATTTTATTCTCAGACCAAGCTTTCACCACATAGACACGTGGGACATGAGCAAGAGTGAGGGAGTTGAGTGGACAGAGGAGGCGAAATATGTATATTTTGTGTCGCAGGTTGTGACCACAGTGTGATCATGCTTGTTGAGATGTAAATGTGACAACTTCTCGAGGTAAAAGGTCACAATGTTGCATTCTCTCTGTGACGTCAATTTCATCTGGTAATGCACCTTGAAGTTTCAATGAAACAGTAATGTAATTGATTGGTTGACAAGCCGGAAGGCGAACATGGGTAGTCGACTACCCAATAGAACCTGACGTGATCAGCCCGTTCGATGGGGAATGACCTGAGGATTAAGCACAAGAAAATTCATGATTCTAGCTTCAAGGGTTAATGCTGCAGATTGTTTTTTTCATTAAAATACCCCCACATTTAGAGGTTTTTCGGCCGTTGCTCGGCAACAGAGGGGTCCATAGCAACGGCTCTTTCTCACACATAACTAGGACATACCATGAACCTACCATACCAGTTTCATGTATATCTGACTCATAGTCTCTGAGATAGAACGAACCTCGTTTTTTATTGTTTTCGACCAGGGTTCATTCAAAGTCTATCTTCTTCGACAGTTTTCATAGGATCCGGCTGGAAATGTTTGACAATATGGCTGAATGTACTGCCCACAGTCGTTTGTGACCCGATTTTGATTTTCGAAAAAATAAATTTTTATGATTTTTCAAAAATTTCAAAGTTCCGTTGCTAGGCAACGGTGGTGTCCATAGCAACGGTTCTCATTTGCACACAATTAGGTCATGGTATGAACCTACCAACCAAGTTTCATCGAAATCGCTATTGTATTAACGGAGCACTGGACCGAACAGACAGACAGAGGGACAGACAGACAAACATATCGACGGAAAAAGTGATAATAAGGCTAGAACAAATTTCCCCAAAATTTTTTTTTTAAATATATATTTTTTTGACTACATCGACTACCCAATAATTACACTTTCGGTTTCCATTATCCCCTCTACCACCGAAGGTGGAAGGAGGTTATGTTTTTTGTCTGTTTGCTTGTTTGTGTCTGTGAGCAGGATATCTCAAAAAGTTATGGACGGATTCGGATGAAATTTGGTGGAGAGGTTGGGTGCATGACAAGGACTAACTGATTCGATTTTGCTGAAGACCCGGATAGGGATACTAGATTTTTTTTTTGACTGATTCTTCTTCATTGAGAGATCCAGGGCTAAATAGATATATAACACGATATCTCAAAAAGTTGTGGACGGATTCGGATGAAACTTGGTGGACAGGTTGGGTGTGTGACCACGACGAATTTATTTGATTTTAGTGAAGTTCTGAATCCAGACACTGTAATTATTTAATTATTTAAGTGATTCTTCACCATTGAGAGATGGGGCCAAAAACGAGATATAGCACGGTATTTCAAAAATGTATTGGGCACGACATGTTCTCGTGGATCATGGTGGAGGAATGTGCTATTCTGAGTGCCTTTCTAGTTGACAATAATATGTCGATCCGTTTGAGAGTCATTCACGTTTTAATCATGACTGAGCTTCAGTTATCACTAATGTTTAATAATCATACAAATCATTCTCACTTTGTTGTGTAAACATTTTCAACAAGGTACCTGTCTATATTATCTTGCCAATGTTGTTTCTAATTCTGCTTGGTTGTTTTAATAGCAAACTCACTGCCAGCTGCAGAATAAAGTGTTGACTCTCATTATTTCATTGACTTCACCACATAATTAAAGGCACCTCATTATTATTTAAATAATTCCCTGCTGCCTGATATTCGAACTTTAAGGTCCATAGAATCAGAATGAATAAATATTTTTTTCTGATGTGATTATGTTGAATTTTAAGGAATAAACAAAGAACTGAACGTGGTTTATAATTCCAATAGTTTTTGATGTGTTTCTAGTCCTGAATCCACATGGCCAAAAAGGCTATATTTTATTATGGACCAGACAACTCTTTCTATACTTTGCAGGTCACAAAATTTCTCTCGAGGAGATGCATTTTGAGTTATCACTTTGAAAAGCTGTGTCTTGGCTTCACGATTATAGGTCTGTTCTCAAGCAATGTCAGTCCAAACAACATTGAAGTTACCGCTAGTTGCCCACACAGTGAAATGTCCCTGTTGTAATTCTGTTGCCATGTTTGGTGCATGTAAATGCTCAGCAAATTCAAACAAGTGTGCTCATATCGTTGATGACGATGATGATTGCACTGTTGAACTATTTTGATGCTGTGACATGTACTATTCAACTGGATAATGGACTGTTCGACAACGAGCGATGCTACAACCTTTGCTTTGCATCAGGTTCCTTCATATTTCACCCTGATGGGGAAAACATGTCTTCTTATATTGTTAACCTCCGCCATCGAAGATCGGAGGTTACTGTTTTCACCCCTTTGTTTGTTTGTTTGTTTGTGAACAGTATTACGGAAAAACTCCGATGACCGGCACTTATGACCGACTTCTATCCTACATCCACTCTCACCCTTATCGCTTCCCTCTTTTTTAGCTCATATGAAGGGTTAACGCCCGAAACGTGATCTTCTCCTTGCTTCCCAGGTGGTTAGTATACCTCAATCAACGTTCTGTTGATTAGCTCGGCCACCAAAGGTTGACGGAGGCTATTTTTTTTCACCCCCATTTGTCTGTCTGTCTGTGAGCAGGATATCTCAATAAGTTATGTACAGATTCTGCTAAAACTTCGTGGACAGGTTAGATAGGTGGAAAGAACAAGCCAATTTGATTTTGGTTAAGGTCAGGGTGCAGATCCGGCCAATCAATGGGATACAAAATGTAAACTGTTCAGCCTGGCTGAGGTATGTGCTCCACAGAGTACTGTTCTACTTTCATATATTATCCTACCTGTCCACTGCCACAGATAAACACTAGCCTTTAGGAGCAAGACGAATGTCTGCTATGCCATTTTGCTCTTTATTACTTCCACCACCAAGGGTGGACAGAGATTATATTTTCAAACCTGTTTGTCTGTCTGTCAGCAGCATATCTCAAAAAGGTTGTGGACGGATTATGACAAAACTTGGTGGATGAGTTGCGTAGGTGACAAAAACAAGCCAATTCCATTTTTGTTGAGGTCCAGATGCTGATCTGGCCTTCCAGTGGGATACAAAACATAAACTGTTCAGCCTAGCGGAGGTGTGCACTTTACCGAGTGCCATTGTAGTTCTTGACATATTTATTACACATGCCAAAATGGCAGAAATGTCAGGAACTTTTGGGCAAACCACATTTCAAAATTTGCCCCCAAAGCCAGCCACTGACTAGGCGTCCTCCATCATACAAAGTCATTTCAAGGCACACGTGAACTATCCAATTGCAATACTTTCATCCACAGCTTGATGGGAGTACTGTTTTCCCCTTTGGGCTGCCTCCCATGCCTCACATTTTGCTCAGCTTGACGCCATGGAAACCAAGGCCTTTAAGATAATTGAAATCTCCCGAATCAAGATTATTGGAATAACCTCCCGGGCTGATCACTTCGCCATCACAGACAGATTGGTTGTCTCTCTGTCTTCTCCTTTCTGGTCTTGCACCCTCTGCTCTTTCCTGATTTGTCCCACCCCCCCTCTCGCCAGGTTTCTGCAGGACACAAACGGTCCACCATCAACCCATTTCTGGTGAAACTACCTCAATCCAACATCACTGTTCACCTCTACTCAATTGTTCCTCTTTTTCCCTGCCTGTGGAATCAACTTCCACATTCTCTTAAATCTCATTATTCCCTCCAGGTCTGCAAGACAACTGTTCACCACCATCTCAGATTGTCCCCAATCCAAAACCATTATCTTTTCTCCCCTCATTAACCCACCTCAATCCCTCCTCCATTCAAATTTCCAGTTTTCCCTCCTTGGAGTTTCATTCTGTATCCATCTTGTCCACCCCATGCATCCTTTCCTGTACCCCGTTCCTGCTCACACCCTTTGTTTGTCCAAGTCTCCCTCAATCTTGGCCTTCTACTCTTCCGTTAGTTTTTCCCCCCTTTTGTACTTTTCCTTTGGAATGCATCTCTACTGTTCCTTTTGCATCGTGCTTTGTCTTGATACGTTATGTACTAGTTCTTCCACGAGCCTCGACTATGTACACAAAAAGTCCCCCCACCCATTGTACGCATTCTATTCACACTTCAACGTCAACATCTATGAACAATCTACAGTTGGTCTTTAAAAAAAAATCTTCTCCACATAATGGAAGTCTTTCGATACCATCTTCAATTGGATTCCCGTGATGTTTCACTGTTAACTTGGATCTACAATGTTGATGTTTAGACCCCTTTAAATGCTTTATGAATCCTCAAACTGATAAATGAGACCATTTTTGTCTTTGCTTATTGGTTTCCCTCTCAATGTTAAATTGCACCAAACAACTTGACCTGAGACTTGCTTGTTATCCCCCGCCAACTTTGCTGGTTGGCGGGGGATATAGAAATGGGTTCCGTCCATCCATCACATTTCGTTTCCGGGGCTTAACTCCAAATCCCCTCAAGATTTATTTACGAAATTTGGTACACATATCAAGCAAGTGGTGAACTCGTGCCTTTTGATATTTTATTATTGATAAGTCACATGGTTTGGCAGCCATGTTGGATTCAAGAAAAATATTAAATAATGTTTTCTCTGGAATCACATAACCTAACAAAGCGAAAATTTGCAACTGTCATCTTCCATCATGTCTGCATACATAGTAAAAATTATGACGTCACAAGTCACATGGTTTGGCGGCCATCTTGGATAGAAAAACACACCTCATCCGATTAACACGAAACTTCACAAACGTATTCCACTGGAGGATTGGAGGTAGAATGTAAATTTATGATGCCATAGGTCACATGGTTGGTCAGCCATCTTGGATTGAAAATTAATAAATTTAAAAAATCTTCTTCTCCAGAACGGCTGGACAGATTGAGGCAAAATTTTCACATACACTTTCCCCAAGACATCATTTCAGAAGTTTGTTAATTTCGAATTGATAGGTCACATGGTTTGGCAGCCATATTGAATTTACCCTAAAACCGTCAAACATCTTCTCCAGAATGGCTGGTCAGATCAAGGGGAAACTTCACATACATATTGCACACGCTTAGGGAATATAAGTTTGTTAATCCTCATTTACTATTGCGGGGGATATCGAAGACTTTGTCTTCAACGGATGCCAGTTTGTTTTGCATGATAATTCGTTCACGAAAATATGGGTGTAGGCATTCAAATGGTTTCACATAAGAATCCTTGTGCTTCTTTTCAGAACTGTAATATGCAAAACTCCAATTACCCAGGTATTATTTTGTGAGTAATTGTATCCTGAGAATGTGTTTGGCGCAACACTTCCGATTGAGGGAGTGATTCACACCTCAAATGGCAACTTCACACAGAAATAGTTTCTCAATTCAGTGTTTCATTTCGACGCTTCATCGTATGATTGCCCATCAGAGTGACCAGGCTCTGTGCCAAGTGTGAGGCAAGGCTGTAATTTGGCCAAGGAATCGATTTTTTTTTTTAATGAAAGAAATTGCAGGTTCACGACAAGTAGGAAATAATAGCATTGTAAAGTAAGCTGGTAACATTAACTTGGTAAGATGTTTGCATCTGTCTAACGTAACTAAAATGATCAATAAAACTAGGACAAAATGTTGATGACATGAGGTTAGTCAATGAAAACAGCATTTGCTGCTCGCTATCCCATGAGCCTCGACAACCCCTCTCCCCAAACACACACACACACACACACACTAACACACACACACACACACACACACACACACACACACACACACACACACAATTAATGTAATCCTTTCTCCAACCAAGAGCAAAACCATGACATCACCGTCAGATTGCTCGATACTGCGATCCCGAGGGAGCGTCTCACAGTTTGAATCAGGCCTAATGGGCAATGGTTCAAAATGCCACAAGCAGAGAAAATGGCACAGCAGACATGTTTACCCTTATTAGAGCTCATCAGTACAGCTTAATGCTAAAAATCCTCAGCTTCTCGTCGCTCTGTGTGCCTGGTTGAGATATTAACTGATTTGACTCCCTTTGGGAGCAATCAGGGGAAGAAGAGGTGGGGGGGAGATGTTATGTGTATGTGCACACTGTTTCGGTCATGTTATTATCCTTATTATTAGTCTCACCCTGAAGGGGATGCAGGACTATTGCAGTGTGTGTGTGTGTGTGTGTGTGTGTGTGTGTGTGTGTGTGTGTGTGTGTGTGTGTGTGTGTGTGTGTGTGTGTGTGTGTGTGTGTGTGTGTGTGTGTGTGTGTGTGTGTGTGTGTGTGTGTGTGTGTGTGTCTACATATTTTCGCGTTAAAAATGTTCTCTGCAACTGCTTGTCTGATCGCTGCAAAACTTTAACCATAGGAGGGACTCCCCATGTAAAATATTTTATTGCTAACTTTGACATCATGTCACATGGTATGGCAGCCATATTGGAGTAAAGGTAAACATTTGGACATCATTTTCGCCGAAACCACTCAACGAAAACAATTGATACTTGGCACATGTCATAAACTCGCCATGGGGTTATAAAGGGTGATAACGATAATGTCATCGGTGAAGTGGTATTTCATCCATAATTGGTTGAATTGAAATCTTTATCCAAAGCTCTGAAACTTCATATATCTGATCTATTGACCTATGACCAGATGTGAGGGAAGAATTAGATTTACGATGTTCATTACCCATGCCAAGAAACTATGTGACATAATAGGGTGCATAGATAATACGGGTATTTGGGCCACAACAGCAGTGGGCTGTAATAGTCATGGTAGTGTGTTCAGTTAACGATGGTATTTTTGTACAGAATGAATGCGTGAGGCAAGACTATGCACTCTATGAGTGCCATTCTAGTTATTACTAAAATTGTTGTCAATATTATTCTTTTGTAATTACATTAATATTATTATTATGCTATTGTCATTATTGTCGGTATTACATTTTGAATGGAAAAATGTCCTCCTTGGTGAAATGTCGATGTCCTGCTTCTTCTCCATGCTTTGTACGGATGATGGCGTGGTAATATTGTTGTGGTTCTGCGAAGCTGATGCTCCTCCCAGGCAATGGCAGACAACATATAGTGGTTCCGAGACAGTTATTTCAATAGTGTCCATTTTCGATAGCACTTCCCTTATGTATGGTGGATTTATGGGATAAAATGCATTGTGAGGACTTTTAGGTTGGTCTTGTTCCCATTCTTTATTATTTTGTCTACTGTATTTTGTTTTGCTTCACACATGATGTCCCTTCATGCAAGCATTAAGGCCATAACAACAGGCAGTTCATTTGCCTATGAGCGCCATTCTGCGTTCAAATGTCACATCACCTCAGACCTGAGCAGTACTCGGACCCCAATGTTGCAGCATCTCATACACCACTTCAACACCTTCATAAACTCCACACGACATCAAACCACAGCTCAAACTCACCTACACTCACCATTGACACCACAATCTCGACCACAACTGCCTCCATCATGAACTCACTGTTCTACACCCGCTAAACTACACCACCACTGCCATCACTCAACCACAATCACCATTAACGACTACCACCACCTTTTAGGACCAGCGGGGATGAGGAGGTGCACTCATGGTCAGGGCATGTGATCACCCCATGTTATTGTAGGAGCTCTGTCCCGTGATGGAATTCAGAGCACATGAGGCCATGTCTGGTGTGAAATTCTCTTTGGGGTGGGGCCAACAGTGTTTCGAGTCCACACGCCAATTAGGGTTCCGGGGAAACACCCATCGCTCCACCTCCACCTCAAGTGCCGCCCCCGCTGGGGAAGTATAAAAAAAAGCTCTCTGATCTGGCCCGCCCTTCTCTCAGCTGGCCCACCTGCTCCCCTCTTGTCCACCCTTCTCTCATTTGGCCTGCCCGCTCAGGTTTTGCCTGCCCTTCTCTCGTCTGGCCCGCCTGCTCAGCTCTTGTGATCTGGCCTGCCCTTTGTTCTTGGAATTATTGAGCAGTGCAATGGAGCGGAACAGAGTCTACAACTGAGTGGAAGAGCCAGATGCCAGACGGAGTGCAAGTAGATAGCATAAACATTTACACAAACAGATTTCTCTACACTCATGTTAGTCTATCCTCTCACATGTTCTTTTCTGTGTCCAACCCCCCCCCCACACCCTTCCCCCCCGACATTCATCTTCACACCTTCTACCAATCACTGCACCTCCTCCAATCATGTACCTTAGACATCTTCAGTTTTCCTCCCCTCATACCCCCTCCTCAGCGACTGGGTTGTGTTGGTCCATCGATCGCGCAAGGTAACAAAGGAGGTCGCAAACACCTGAAACTTTTCATTATCTTTCTTTGCTCTCTAACTTTCCTTGGGTATGTGTCTGATGATGTCCGCCATGTTAGCATAATTAAGATTGTAGAAGTTTAGTATCGGAACAGCTCTGCCCTGTGTCTTTGTCTTGTAAATACTGACATTTACTTTGCCGCACATCATCAATCCTTGCTTTCCCCTGCTGCACATATTGCTTTTTTCGTAAAATATTTTATTGTTTCACATGCCCTTTCCTCAGCTTAATTGTAAATAAACCTGCTTGTTATACATGTACCAAATTCATCCTGTCTTTTCCTACATTGGTCCAGCATAGTCAGTACATAGTTAGCCGGGAAGTTCTGCACCACGTAATTTGCTCTTATTAGCTGGTGCATGCTCGCAGCACCGCTCGGCTTCACCTGATCCAGTAACTTCATTGGACTACGCATCGAGGGCATGAGACCCCCCTTGGTGCGGCCGTCCATACGTAAGGTAACACACATTGTACTGTAACTCTGCCGGATTGGCAGTACCAACCGGCGCTCGTGGTTGCTTAGCAACCTGTCTGCACGTGGAGTTATCCGTGCTCGGTGGCCTCAGTACTGGGTGTTCGGGAGGAACTCAAGAACTTCCCCTTGTGACAAAACTCAAACCCCGGATCCATAATAATATTATTGTTAATATAATATCATTATGTCATTATCGTCAGCCAGAATTGACTGACTAATTTGTGGTTTTAATAAGTTTTACTTTCGGTGGGTGTGTGGACCAGCACTTTTAGCCTATACACCCCTCCCCCCTTGTCAAGCTATACATACATGCATTCATCCATTATGCTCCCTTAGACAAGTATTAAGCAATGCTAGGGACCATTAGGAATGGGTTATGCATCAAATAAAGGTTATAATTGTACCATAAGGGTATCGGGGTGGGGGGAGGGGGTAATATCACATGTCACACTTGAAGCCATCCATCCCCGGGAGAAATAACACATCAGGCCCCAATATTTAAGTTACAAGTCAGAAAAGAAACGTTAAAAAAAAGAAAAAACGTGTAATGATGGAATCCACAAAAAGAAACAACCAAACAAGATAGGAAGGAATGACAAGAAAGGAGTGACACCACAATACAACGCCACAATCCTTTTCCGGATTGCCATCATGGTATATTTTGAAATTTTTGTCAGAGATGGCAATAGTAACAATTGTATGAAGATGTTTATGTTAGAGGTTGGTGTAGATTTGTAGTATGGGTGGGGTGTAATTGTGTTTTATTTGTTGTGGCATTGAGATGGATAAATGTCAAAAGATGTGATGGCAATCCATAAAATGATTGTGGTGTTGTATAGTGAGTGGTGTCATTCCTCCCATGTTATTCATTCCTTGTCATTTCTTCCTTCCTTGTTTTGTTTTTTGGGATGTTTTTTCTTTTTTTTTTCCTATATGTTTTTTCTGACTTGCTTGACTCTTTCCCCCACTCCCCCTCCCCAATCTGGATGCTAATGACGTCATCATCCAGTAAATTGTTTTAAGGGGCGTCTACAAGGGGAACCTCTCGGCCCCCACCCCCTTAGCAATATATCTCATACAAGTCTCTTCCCTTGTTCCCTTAATATCCAGTCTAATATTCCCATTCCTTCTGTCTCCATTCAGACATTCTGTTATACTGTCATCCTTCACTTTTGGAGTCATCTATTTATTTTGTTCGCCAACATGGCAGAATTTTTCTTTGCCCTCTCTCCTTTCTCTGCTCCTTCCCTTTTGTTCGAGCTCCATACTCCTATATCCTCCAAATCTTTCTTCCCTTCTATCCCAAACTCTGCTCACCTCCTTTCCTTCTCCTACTGTCCTACATTCTCTTATTTTCCTCAATTTACTCCCTACCTATATGCACACAATAAAGAGGTACTTCCAATCCTATCTTCTTCCCTTCTGTTCCTGTTGTTGGCATTTACAATTTCCTCCCTCTCCACCCCTCTCTATCATGTGTGTCATAAATAGATACCTTATAAAGGGGTCACATGATCACATCTATTTACATAAGGAGGACTACTGTTCAAGTAAATTTTTACTTGAATACGATTTACGTCAAAAATAGTATGCATACGGTATATGTAAAGGTGAATTCAGGATGCTCTTTTCAATAACCGGTACAATGCCCTGTGAACCTCAATAAAAGCAACAGCAGACTGTTCGGGGCCCTTTTCCTTTCTGAATTACGCATTTTGTCCTTGCAATCCATAACAGACTTTATGGCAGACAGTGAGTTTTACGGGAAAGGGTGAGTTTTACGGCAGAGTTTTTAGATGCTAGTGGAGGATCTCGAAGTCTTACGTTGTTGTTCTTGTGGACTTTTTTGTTTCACAGCCTACAATTTTCATCGAAACTTCCTGAAACTTGGCGTATATATGTAAAAATACCCTGCGCAGATAGTAACGATCTCCGATTTTGAAAATTCCTCCTAGAAAAAAGTTATGACGTCAAAATATCTCCGCTAATGGAAATCGCCTAAAAAATTATCTCCGAAACTAGGCAAGCTTTTTGAATTCTGTTTGTGGGAATTGAACAGGGCATTAGCAGAGATGAAATACCGCACATATGATACGTCACTATGACGTCATATCAATTTTTTTATGACGTCATTCCGATTTTTTGACATTTTTTGTTTCATTTGTTTCACAGCCTACATTTTTCATCGAAACTTCCTGAAACTTGGCATATATATGTAACAAGCTCGAGTGAGCTAAGATCCTCACCCTCTTAATGATGACATCATAAAAACAAATATGACGTCATTGTGATGTATCAGGTTTGCGATAAATTATCTGTGCTAATGCCCGGCTTGATTCCCACAGACAAAATTCAAACAGCTTGCCCAGTTTCGGAGATAATGGTATAGGCGATTTCCATTAGCGGCGATATTATGACGTCAACTTTTTTCTTGGAAGAATTTCCAAAACCGGAGATGGTTAGTGCCTGCGCGTGGGCTTTCTGCATATACATGGCAAGTTTCATGAAGATCCGATGAAAACTCTGGGTTGTGAAACAAAAAATGTCAAAAAATAGGAATGACGTCATAAAAATTGATATGACGTCATAGTGATGCATCATATGTGTAGTAATTCATCTCTGCTAATGCCCTGTTCGATTCCTGCAAACAGAATTCAAAAAGCTTGCCTAGTTTCGGAGATAATTTTTTCGGCGATTTCCATTCGCGGAGATATTTTGATGTCATAACTTTTTTTTCTCAGAATAATTTTCAAAATCAGCGATGGTTACTGTCTGCGCAGGTATTTTTACATATATACACCAAGTTTCAGGAAGTTTCGATGAAAACTGTAGGCTGTGAAACAAAAAAGTCCACAAGAACAACAACGTGAGTACGACTTCGAGATCCTCCACGAGGATCTAAAAATACCCACACGCAGGCAGTAACCTTCTCCGATTTTGAAAATTCTTCCGAGAAAAAAAGTTGACATCATAATATCGCCGCTAATGGAAATCACCGATACCATTATCTCCGAAACTGGGCAAGCTGTTTGAATTTTGTTTGCGGGAATCAAGCCGGGCATTAGCACAGATAATTTATCGCAAACCTGATACATCACAATGACGTCATATTCGTTTTTATGACGCCATCATTAAGAGGACGAAGATCTTAGCTCATTCGAGCTTGTTCACTCTGCACATGCATAAATGGTGTTCAACAGGTTGTGGGGTGTGACGTCATGTTGGCATGACAACGCTCGACTGGTTCCAAAGAAAAGAACCCGGAAGTGTCTTGTGTGATGCTGGGCTTCCTTTATGGTCTCAAAACGGTGGCACTGACAGAGACAACAACAGAGTTGCAGGTTTGTAAGAACAACTAGGTCAAGATGATTGTGGGAATGAAGAAGTGGGAAGAAGGAGGATGGATGAACTGCAGGAGGAGATTGGTGAGTATGTGAGCTTGACTGGGAGATTGTTAAAAAGCCAGCTGAAGTGAGTTGGACACTTGGTTAGGATGGAGAAAGAGAGAATGGCAAAGAGTTCGAATAGGTTGAGGAAGCAAGGCAAGGGGAAAAGAGGTAGATCGTGGTTGAAACGGGAAGATTGTGTGAGGAGTGATATCATTAATGTGGGGGTGGTTGGAGAGTGAAGAGAGTTAGTTGGCTGAAGACAGGGGGAAGTGGAGGAGTATTGTGGGTGGTCAAGGCAGGGCAGAAGCTTGGTACCATTTGACCTCAACCCTTTTAAAATGGAAGATAAGGAGAAGTAAAACAAAAGCAACCATCCATCCATGCATTGGGAATATACTCTATGCAGTGTTGGTGCTACCTGAGCAGTCTCCTTGGGTATTGGGCACTATCCTGGACAGGTCACCACTCCAACTCAGGATATTCAAATGGCTCAATCATCCCAGCAAGCTGGTATTCATTTTGCCAACCTCAGAAGGATGACAGCCAGAGTCAACCTCACCTGGTTTAATTCAACAGCCAAGGGGGGTTTGAACTCAGGATCCTAGGATCCCAAGCCCACCACCCTAACAATTAAGCCAACACCAGGCATAACAAAAGCAACGAATGGTCTTATTTGTTTAAACCATCGTTGCTTAACACTTGGTTCCTTCATAAAAGCTCCAGGTATGACTTTGATTAGTGATCACAATCTGGAATGAAACACTGTACCATCTTCACAAAGCTATGACAGCCATATTGTATAAGAGTGTAAAACTAGTCTGTGCAATGGCAGGACAAAGTGATGTCATTACTTTGGTCTTCTTTTGTGGTGTATCAATTTGTAAATCCGATTTAAAACATTTTTTTTTGTTGTGGTGCGAATGCAATACCCAAGAGAGAATGTCGCTTCCTTCCGTTGGAATAATTGTAATTGCTTCAGCCAATATTGTGCTTGGCCTGTCCAAAAATACAAAAAATAAAATAAAAAAATTTGTATAAAAATACCAAAAAAATTAATTCTTGTCACTCATGCCAGATGGGGGGGAAACTGAATCAAAAGATTCCTTCGGCACCCTTAAAACCCATTCCGGCTTTTGATGAACCCTTTAGTCAGGTTATCATTGATTGTGTAGGTCCCTTGTCAAAGGCAAAGGCAGACAATCAATACATATTTTTCGTTCTTGTTGTTTTTGTATACATCGTTGAGGCTCGTAGGAGAGCTAACACACAATGCACAGCAAGGGGGGGGGGGCAGGAGACAAGAGGGGTGGGAGAGGGAAGGACTAAACAGTGGGGAAAAGGGACATTAGACCTGTGGAAGGGAGAGGGATGGGGCAGGGAACAAGGGGGAATACAAGATGGACATTACAGGGACTTTCAGGCAGGAAAGCAGGGAATTTGAAGAAGGTGGGCTTGGGGTGGATTAACGGGGGTAGAAAAGATCGAGGATTTGGATGGGGGACGATAAGAGGTGGTGGTGAACAGCTGTTTTGAAGGCCTGGAGGGAAGAATGGGACTGAATAGAGTGACGGAGTTTATTCCAAAGGTGGGAAAAAAAGAGGAATGGAAGAGTGAAGGTGAGAAGTGATTCGTGATTTTGGTAGTTTTACCAGAAGTGGGTTGTTGGCGGATGATGAGCGCCCTGCGGAAATGTGATGGGGACAAATCGCAGAGAGAGCAGGGGGGGGCGAGGCTGGAGAGGAGACGGCAGAAGACAGAAAGACCACCGACCTGCCTGCGGTGAGAGAGTGAGAGGCCCAAAGACTCAGCCTCATTGCGGGAGATGCCAATGATCCGAAATGTCTTGGTTTCCACAGCGTGAAGCCGAGAAAGGTGGGATGCAGGAGCACCAGCCCAGAGGGGAGAGCAGTACTCCATCAGACTGCGGACGAAAACTTTGTATGTTGTCAGGAGCTCAGGAGGGCCGAGGAAGGATTTTGCACGACAGCAGATTCCCAGTCGGCGATGGCTTTGGCGGTTAAGTTGGAATTGTGGTTTTCCCACGAAAGATCATGGCAGACAGTGAGACCCAGGAGATTGAAAGAAAGGACTTCTTCCAGAGGATTGTTGAGAAATGGATGTGGATGGATGTAGATGGGGAGGTTTTCCAAACGGTCCTTTCAGAGAGACATCGTGAAAGTGTGAGATTTGTCTCGATTGAAAGACATGTTCCACGTGTTGGACCAGTTTGTGATTTTACACAGATCTGCAGTGAGCGAAGAAGATGCTGCTTGCCGGTATGAGGGATGACCGATGGTACGGCAGAGGGTGGAGTCATCAGCAAAGAGATAAAGAGGATTTTCCAGAGAGTTGGAGAGATCATTGATGAAAATCAGAAAAAGAACAGGGCCCAGAACGCTGCCTTGAGGAACTCCAGCCTGGACAGGAAGGGGGGATGAAAGAACTCCATTTAGGGCCACACGTTGACTGCGACAGGAGAGGACGTCTGCGAGCCATGAGTGGAGATGGCCTTGGATACCATGGGAAGAGAGTTTGGTGAGCAGGGCAGGGTGCCAGACTGTGTCAAAAGCACGTGATATGTCCAGGGATACGGCTCGGATTTCCTGTCTAACATTGAGGACCTCCATCCATTGTTGGGAGAGTAGAAGCAGCATATCCAAGGTAGAGTGACCTGGTCTGAAACCAAATTGAATATAGGAAATCAGGCCATTGGAGAAGAGGAGGGATTTAATGTCTGAAGCGATGATGGATGATCACTTTGTTTAGCCTTTTGTGCGATCTCTTTTTGTAATCCACCTCTCACTTTTGACATAGAGACATATAAAAACACAATAAGGTCCATCTGACCAGGTGTTCACCATGCTTTTCAAGCTGTGAAGGCATCGAGTCCAGATCAACATTTTGTGTTCTGTGGCTTGACACATTTTTGAATTGATTTTCGTTAATTATCCACTTTAAATCCTCTTTCAAAGAACGCTGTTTCCAGGTAAATCTTTGTGTTTTTCGTTTTTATGTCCTTGATGCATGTGTACATTTGCATGTGTGTGCATGTATATAAACTGGATTACCACAAAGACATTTGGCACTAGTGCGTGTGTTATTGGTCATTGGTTATCTCTATATGTGGGTTCCAGAAAGTGGAATTGAGACATCCCAGGTCTCCAAGAATCCGTGTGTGTGTGTGTGTGTGTGTGTGTGTGTGTGTGTGTGTGTGTGTGTGTGTGTGTGTGTGTTGTTCTTCATTGGTATCGACATACGAGGGGTTCAGAATGTGTAATGGAGTCCTCCCAGGGTGTGATCAAAGTGTCCACCTTCATTTCAGTAAGGGGTCACAATTCATGGACCAAGCTGTGAAGTTTTCTGTTTTCAAAGTTTCGTGCCGAGGGCGCTCTTCAGGATTGTCACTGAGCCCCGGACAGATTCCGACTGTAGTAATATTCCCAGGGATGTTTTTTAATACCTCTGTGATGTTCTTCATCATCATTCTCAGAGCTCCAAATTGTGGTGTAGTCATGCCCGCGGGGAGGGGCATGATGATGATGCATGATGGGCGTGATGGTTGGAGGAGTGGCCGTGGGGTTCGGCGAGGGATATGAGGTGTGCACGCCGTCTGAGGCGTGGTAGTAATACTGGAGTCGAGCCGGGCTGTGTTGCACGAGTGCGAGCCAGGGCGTACTGTGCCCGCGGCTCTCCTTTATTCCGTACGCGGCACACTCACGAGCCGGCCGACTCCAGTATTACTACCACGCCTCAGACGGCGTGCACACCTCATATCCCTCGCCGAACCCCACGGCCACTCCTCCAACCATCACGCCCATCATGCATCATCATCATGCCCCTCCCCGCGGGCATGACTACACCACACTCCCTCTCCCAATTCAGTACAGTACACAAATATCACTGGTTCAACTATGGCATTCTTCAGCTTCCAGGATCTTTTCACTTTATTCTTGAGGTCTTGGTATTTGGTCATTTTCTTGATTTCTGCATCGTTTAGTCCAAAATCACTGGTATTTTTTTTTTTTGTATACCTTGTCAAGGCTCGTATGAGAGCGAACACACAACTCACAGCAAGGGGGCATGAGACAAGAGGGGCGGGAGTGGAAGGGACAAAACAGTGGGGAACAGACACATTAGGTGAACTGTGGAAGGGAGAGGGATGGGGATGGGATGGGGAACATGGCGAAGAGAAGATGGACATGACAGGGACTTTCAGGAAGGAAAGCAGAGGAATTGAAGGAAGTGGGCTTGGGTGGATTATCGGGGGTCGAAAACATCGAGGATTTGGATGGGGGAAGATAAGAGGTGGTGGTGAACAGCTGTTTTGAAAGCCTGGAGGGAAGAATGGGAAAGAATAGAGTGAGGAAGTTTATTCCAAAGGCGGGAAAAAAGAGGAATGAAAGAGTGAAGGTGAGCAGTGATTCGTGATTTTGGTAGTTTTACCAGAAGGGGGTTGTTGGCGGACCTTGAGCGCCCTGTGGAAATGTGGTGGGGACAAATCGCAGAGAGAGCAGGGGGGTGCAAGGCTGGAGAGGAGTCGGTAGAAGACAGAAAGACCACCGACCAACCTGCGGTGATTGAGTGAGAGGCCCAAAGACTCAGCTTCATTGCGGGAGATGCCGACGATCCTAAATGCCCTGGGTTCGACAGCGTGAAGCCGAGAAAGGTGGTAGGCAGGAGCACCAGCCCAGAGGGGAGAGCAGTACTCCATCAGGCTACGGACAAAAGCTTTGTAAGTGGTCAGGAGCTCAAGAGGGCCGAGGAAGGACTTTGCACGACGGAGGATTCCCAGTCGGCGACTGGCTTTTGAGGCAAGGTTGGAAATGTGACTTTCCCAGGAAAGGTCATGGCAGATAGTGAGACCCAGAAGCTTGAAAGAAAAGATTTCTTCCAGAGGGTTGTTGAGAAAGTGGATGGGGGGGTTTTCTAAACGGTCCTTTCGAAGAGATAGAGTGAGAGTGTTAGATTTGTCTGGATTGAAAGACATGTTCCACGTGTTGGACCAGTTTGTGATTTTATCCAGATCTGCAGTGAGTGAAGAAGCTGCTGCTTGCCGGTCTGAGGGATCACAGATGGTACGCCAGAGGGTGGAGTCGTCGGCAAAGAGAAATAGAGGATTTTCCAGAGAGTCGGAGAGATCATTGATGAAAACCAGAAAAAGAACAGGGCCCAGAACGCTACCTTGAGGAACTCCAGCCTGGACAGGAAGAGGGGATAAAAGAACTCCATTTAGGGCCACACGTTGACTGCGACAGGAGAGGAAGTCTGCGAGCCATGAGTGGAGATGGCCTTGAATACCATGGGAAGAGAGTTTGGTGAGTAGTGCAGGGTGCCAGACTGTGTCAAAAGCACGTGATATGTCCAGAGATACGGCTCGGATTTCCTGTCTGGCATTGAGGACCTCCATCCATTGATGGGAGAGCAGAAGCAGCATATCCAGGGTAGAGTGACCTGGTCTGAAACCAAATTGATGATTGGAAATCATGCCATTGGAGAAGAGGAAGGATTTCATGTCTGAAGCGATGATGGATTCCATAACCTTGCTGATGATTGGGAGAAGGCTGATTGGCCTGCAGTTACAGGGATCTGTTTTTGCACCTTTTTTATGCAGGGCAGTGATGTTAGCAGATTTCCAAGCAGATGGCAGATGACCTTGGGCAAATGAGAGGGTGAATAGAACAGAGAGAGGGTGAGCAAGAGCAGAAGAGCAGGCTTTGAGGACACGTGGGCTGATACCGTCTGGACCGGTTGCAGAATCTGACTCGAGGTTTGAAAGCAAGCTCTCCACCTTGTCAGGAGAAAAGGACACAGAGTCCAGGGACAGTTTGGTGCTCTCCCTGGAATAATATATGAAAGTAGAATGGTACTCCGTAGAGTGCATACCTCCTCCAGGCAGAACATTTTACATGTTGTATCCCATTGATCGTTTGGACAGTTTGGACAGACAGAAAGTGATGGGTTTAGGACATAAGATTTAGCTGCAAACACCGAGTTTAGACATTCAGCTTTTTCATGTGCGGTATCAGCAGTGCGGCCATTTCAGGTAAGGGATGGGATGGAGGGGGAACATACTCCAGAAACAGATTTGATTTGAGGCCACCAGGATTTTGAGGAGGGAGAGAGGTTTGAGAGTTCAGACTTGAGATGAGAAAGATGTTGTTTTCTGGCTCTCCTGAGGGTAGATACACACTTGTTCCGAGCTTTGTGGAAGGAACTGAGATTGCCCTCAGTTGGGTTTGCTTTCCATGAGGCAAAGGCAAGTTGTTTTAGGACAACTGCCTCACCACAAGCTTCAGTAAACCAAGGGCGGGAGGAAGGGTAGGACAACTGCAGACGAGAGGGGATAAATCTGTGCATGAGGGAGAGCAAGTTTCTTTGAAAGAATTCCCAGGATGAGTTGATGTTTGAGAAAGTGGTGATAGGAGACCAGTCTGTAAGTTTGATGGCTGGTAGGAGACCCTGCCAGTCGGCTTGAGTGAAATGCCAGACTCGACGGCGGTGAGGTGGTTCTCTGATAACAGCCAGAGAGATGTCCACTTTGAGAAGGACGTGGTCAGAAGAACCGATTGGAGCGGAAAAGAGCAGCAGATATTGTCAGGGAAATTTGTCAAAATCAGATCCAGAAGAGATGGAGTACCATTGGCTGAGATCCGGGTCGGGAAGTTGACCGATTGAGTCAGTCCTTATGAGTCACAGAAAGCTTTTACTGAGGTGCCATGGCAGGTGAGAGAGGTACCCACACCGTGCCAACTGGTGTGATGACAATTGAAGTTTCCACATAAGAGGAAGAGAGAGTTTGGATGAGAAGATAGAAGATGGTCCATGTTTTCGGATAGTGAGGTGTAGATGGAGTCATCACTGTTAGGTGGACGGTACAGTACACATATAAACATGAGGTGGGAGTGGAAGGGAAGCCGAAGCCAGAGGTATTCCTGGGGGTGTGGGGGAGTGAGAGCAGTGCATGGAGAGTGAGGAATGGAGTCTTTGATGAAGAGAGCAACACCTCCACCAGGACGAGGCTCAGGTCTGTCATACCGGAGGAGGGAGTAACCGGGGAGAGATACTTGTGAGTCAGACACGTCTTGGGAGAGGAAAGTTTATGTTAAGGCAGATTATGTCTGGTTTGTCAGTGGCAACCTGTATGGAAAGATCTGAAAGGTTTGAGCGAAGGCCCCGGATATTTGAGGTCCACACTTTTAATGAAGAGGTAGTGGAGGAGGCTTTGGGTGCAGGAGGTGGAGGGGGAGGGGGAGGGTAGGACAAGGGACGAGGGGGGAGTTAAGGAGGGTTGTTGAAAGAGTGTGGGGTATTGCAGAATAGCAAGGGGAGGGGGCCAAATGAGGAGGAGAAAAGGCTCTGTGGTGCTGGGGGAGAGGGGGGACAAGAGACAAGGAAGAAGGCAGTTGAGGATTTGAGGAGGTGGAGTGAAGAGATGGAGGTGAGAGGGCAGTGGAGAGAGGCAACTTGGTGGATGAGAGCGGGGGAAACTTTCAGAAGGATGCGTGAGGGGGATGAAAGGTGGCAGAAAGGTGAGGGGGGAATTTTTGAGGAAGGTGAGAGGGAGGCTTGGAGGGATAAGAGTGGGATGGTTGCTTTGAGAGTGAGAGTGAGGAGTGAGGGGGTGAGTTGTCCCTGAAGTTGGAAAAAAAGAATGGTTGATGGAAAGCGAGCATCCATGGCAAACTGTGGTTTTTAAAAGTTTTAGGTCAGAGATGCGATTTGACACAATTCTTGATGGATGCAGTAAAGGCGAATTCAGAGAATGGAGAGAATAAACGCTGTAATAGTTGGATTTTTTAGGCAAGGTATGAAGGAGAGGTCGAAATGAGAGCAGTCTGTTAAAATAGTAGAAGAGTAGTGCATTTTGATACAGTTAAGAGTACCACATGTGTGAGAGAGGAAGATGAAGCATTACGAGATTGTTTTTGTTGTTAATATTAATGTTTGAGAGAGTTCAACAGATAAGGTCATGGAAGTGTAGAAAAAAAAATCGAGGAAGTAGACGAGGAGGAAGAAAAGAGGAAGAAGAAGCAGAATCGGGAGAAGGTTAGCGTGTTGTTGTTGTTGGGTATTTTTTTTAATTTTTTTTGTTTTTGAGATAAGAAAGAGATTAGTTGGGAGAATGGGGGATGTTAGGAAAGTGGGGAGGATGAAAATTGAAGGTAATGGGGAGGATGGAAATTGAAGGCAATGGGGAGAAAAAAAACAAAAAAAAAAACGATCGAACACCGAGTGGAACCGGTAGGCCTCAAGCCTCAAGCACCCGGTAAGACAAGGTCGACAAAATCTCACCAAATAGCACGATTTTTGAAACAAAACTGAACTAGGAACACACAGTAACATGTAGGTGGTGAGACAATTAAACAGTTAAAACGGGACAAATAACGACCGGAAACTTAACTTTGAGAACGTCAGCAGAGAGCCCCGAAAGAGACCTCTCGTCGCTCCAAACCCGGAACCAGAAGTGACCAGTTGCATCTCACTTCGCAATATATGCCTGGTGTTGGCTGAATGGTTCGGATGGTGGGCTTTGCATACTGAGTTCAAATCCCACTCAGCTGTTGAAGTAATACCAGGTGGGGTTGATTCTGCCTATCAACCTTCTGAGGTCAGCAAAATGAGTGCCAGCTTGCTGGTATCCTGTGCTCGAGTGATGACCTGTCCAGCGGTTAAGCTTACAAACTTTGCCGTGTCTTTGTGTGCACAGCTGTTCTGACATGAGTTTTTTAAATTTGTGTTCGGTCATTAAGCATAACATATCATTCTCTTTACTAACGCCACCTCCACCCATCACCTATCTTCCACCCCCCTCCCCCACTCATTCTCTCTCTCTGAACTCTCTCCTCACTTCCCCCTCTGAATAAAATGCAGTCCTCTCCTCCCACACCTCTTTCTCTCTCTCTTCCCTCCATCCCCCAGTGTATAGCAATGTTTCATGAGCCATCGCTCTCCTCACCTCCACCCCTTTCATCGCTCTTCTCCCCTTCCTAGCTTCTCCTGCTTCACCCACTTCTCACTTCCCCTCTTTTCTATCCCCTCCCTTCCCTCCGTCCTCTCTTTCCTTCCCTCTCTCTCTCTCCCTCTCCCCACCCCCTCACCTCCACGTCCCCATCAGTGAAGCGATGGGTTGTATTTGCTTGTTCAGAATAATACACATCAAGTGTATTACTGCATCTTCTTTCCACACATCTCACATCCCAAATGCTGGCTCAGCATTCTTACCAGCACCCTTGCTACCTATTCATGTAATTGGTGGTCTCTCGTGGAACAATGATGAATTGCATACAATAATTACATCTTATTACAAACTCCAAAAAAGTAACTAATAACCTGGAGTTTTGCCATTATCAGATTATCTATATAAATGTATAAACTGTTTTACCTTCCACTTCGCCAACAACAAAGTCCTTAAGATGGTTTAAAGTGTTTGCCGTGTTGCCGGTTCCTTCATTGCAGGAAATTTAATTCTACATCGGGCCACCCATTGGCTAATGATCAATGCTTCAATATGCTGGCGACATCTATCTTCTCAATTATGAACTTGTACGAATATTCTCTGCTGGGCATGCGTACCTGCGGCGGGCATCTTATGATGGATGAAGGTGTCACTGCCGCCTCCTTCGACCAAGAATTATTCCTCAGATTGACACCGCCAAAGCCAAAGGCCAGGTGGTGAATGGATGAGAATTGCTTGACGTTTTTTGGTGGAAACATTAATTTTGGGCCCATTTAGCCTGTCAAGTGAACAAGCTCAGATTGCTAACCAATGCCACCATAGCTTTGATTTGTTGATGAGTTTCCAAACTGCTTAATGAGGTCTGCCCGAATTTGTAAATGCTCCCATTGTAACCCACTGTCATTCGTCATAACCCAAACGAAATGTCTCTCATTTCTTTGTTGTCTTTGAAACGCCAGGTGGAAACGAAAAAATGAAATGTATAGGGATTGTGAAAAAAGTGAATGCTCTGTAGATGCTTTTTCATTCCAAACCCTATATTCCTCTTTACCCCATGAAAAATTAAAATAAACACCCTGGTGAGATCCCCATACCTGCTCTACTATTCTCATCCCAAATGCTGCCCCTCCCCCCTTGCAAATTCAACCAATTGATGGACTAAATTAATGCGGTGTGGGTGTAGTACAGGCATGGTGGACCAAAGGACCTCCTCCTGTATCCAGATTCTTGTAGACTATTTCCTTATATCCTCTGAAGCACACCAGTGAGCCACATGGCACACAAAAGCACAGTCATCACGGCTTTGTCAATTCCCACCATTGTCATGAACATCATTGAAATCATAATAAATAAATAATCAAAATGACATCCTGCAAATTACTGCATGCACGCCGGATACCCCTTTGATTACAGTGTGATGATGACGGAAAAGTTTATACACAAACAATGCCAAAACAGCAAATGCCATACCTCCAAATATGTCCACCTGCAGACAATTCAATTCACTGCAAAACTTCTTGATGGACTAGATGTCTCATCTTTTTCCATCTTTACGAGAAAGATCGGCGTCGTACTGGTGGAAACGCAAAGTCTCAATTGTATTGAGATGTTACCAAACCAGCGGACGTTTCCACATGTGGTAAATGGCGAAACTCTTACTGCCGAACCTATGAATATGTTTACATGCGGAGAGAGTGTGGCTTTGTATGGGTAGAAAAATCAAACTTATAATTGTATTGAGACATTTATGAAACCTCCCACCCACCTTAGGATGGAGAGAAAGCAGCGTCATTCGGTTGGAAACTCAAAATCGCAATTGGATTGAGATATTAGCTAACCAGCAAAGGTTTCCACATGCAGTAAATGGGAAACTGCTCAGGCCGAACCCGTGAATGTGCTTACATGCAGAGAGAGAGAGAGAGAGAGAGAGAGAGAGAGAGAGAGAGAGAGAGAGAGAGAGAGAGAGAGAGAGAGAGAGAGAGAGAGAGAGAGAGAGAGAGAGAGAGCAGTTTTGCTCCGGTGGAAACAAAATCATAATTGTATTGAGAAATTTATGAAACCTTCCGCCGCCCTGAGGACACCCGCTAGGACCCCAAAAGGTTGCATAGAAAGTCTGGTGGGGCTAGCCCCAAAACTGAGGGAGTAGTTTGGGGACAGACAGACAGACAGACACTCCTGTTTTATTTTATAGATTAAGAGGTTGTACAATGGATATTTATACAACTAGAACGGAACTCGGTAGAGCGCATACTATCGCCGGAATGAACAGCTTACGTTTTGTATCCCACTGATTGGCCAGATCAGCATCCGGACCTCAACAAAAATCTAATCGGCTTGTTTTTGTCACCAACACAACTCATCCACCAGGTTTTGTCATAATCTGTCAACAACTTTTTGAGATATGCTGCTGACAGACAGACAAACAGGAGTGAAAATATAACCTCAGTCCACTCTTAGTGGTGGAAGTAATGAAGAGCCAGTCTTGCTTCTAAAGGCCAGTGTTTATCATTCTGTGGCAGTGGACAGGTCGAATAATATATGAAAGTAGAATGGTACTCCGTAGAGTGCATACCTCCGCCAGGCTGAACAGTTTACATGTTGTATCCCATTGATAGGCTGGATCTGGATCTAGACCTGAACCAAAATCGATAACTTTTTGAGATATCCTGCTCACAGACAGACAAACAGAGGTGAATACAGAACCTCCGTCTACTTTTGGCGGTGGAGGTAACCATTATAATTTCCCTTTATATGAAACTTCAAAGCAAGAGGAGTCCATTAGACCCCTCAACTCTCAAAACCTGCACTATTATTGCTAACTTATGGTTGTTTTTCTTTTTTGTGGTCTATCCTTTTTAAATGCTGAGCATCAAGCAAGGAAGCAGCACAGACTATTTTTAAAGTCTTTCGTATGACTCGGCTGGGGTTTGAACCACAAACACTCCAGACTCAGAGTAGACACTCAAACCATTACATCACCGAGGGTGGTCAAAAGACAAAATTGCTGAGAAGAAAATAACACTTAGATGTTTAGCAGAAAGCGTGGTTTTGTAGCACGGAGTGTAAATTTTATTTGTCGTACTTGTGCAAAATGAATATTCTCATATGAACATAAGATCACAAGATGGTGTTGAAACGCTTCTCTCTGCACTGCAGCGCCACGTGGAGTGCAAATTAA